>NC_134405.1:194187120-194787120 GCF_038048845.1 Mixophyes fleayi
CACCCATAAAAATCATTGGTCTATTTGTTTGTTTGTCCGGTTATGAATTCGTACACCCCAGCACCCATTGGGATGAAACCAATTCTAGGTGGTCCAGTTGGCTCCTGAACAGTTTTTAGAGGGGTTAGGGTCCCGGTCCGACCTCCCATTGCTGTACACTGGTCAAAACTTTTCTGGGCCTTCCACTGGATGGATTTGGATGAAAACTTCAGAGGGCTGGCAATTGGTTTGGGATGCCTAAAGGATTGGTGGTGGTCTCAGTCGGACCTCCTGTTGGTGTATGCTGGGCAGAACTTGAAGAAGCCTGTTCTGGGCCTTCCACTGGATGGATTTTGATGACATCTTAGCTTATAATTATTTTTATAATGTTGACAGTTACATTCAACTCACAAATAACGTCATAACTTTACAATTTAAACCCGGGCAACGCCGGGTACTTCAGCTAGTTTGAAATAAGTGTATCTGTATAAATCCGTGATGGGCAACCTGACAAACAACAAGAGTTGCATGTGCGGTCCTCCAACCTTTCAAAGGTCGGCATATTATCCGTAATTTCACAGAAGAAAAACAGCCCAAAAGCTACCTTGACACACCCAAATCACCCATTCCAAAATGCCCCCACATGCCCCAAGACCTCCTACTTTCAGCAAAATAGAGCCACACTTGCCAAAATATGCACCCACATGCACTTAGACCCCCACAAACCCCACATGTACTTCAACTCTCCCCCACATTCAAACTTAAACCTACTCACATGACCCTTACATGCCCATCATGCCTCCTCAGCTGCCCCGCACGTACCAATCAGACCTCCTCACATGCTTATTGGACCTCCTACATGCACCTTACATGTCCATCAGTACTCCTGACATGCCCATCAGACCTCCCCAAATGTTCCTTACATGCCCACTAGATAGCCCACAGAGGAAAGAGGGAGACAGAATCTGATTAATGATGCAGGCCACCCTAGGCTAATAAGCTCATAGAGACCCACATACCTTCCACACCAGGTTAATACACAGTAGGTAAAAATGAACTTGTGCTTAATTGAAGATCTGGCTTCCCTCCTCACCCTCCCCCCCAAATGTTAATGGTCCTTGTTATAGGAACCTGGGATCCGCCATAATAATGATACAATGCCTTTGATCTTAATAATAACCAATCTCATTAATTATTGGAATATAATGCAATTTGCATCTTTTTCCTCTATTTTCGTCACGTCGAATAATACGCACCCGTGATATCTCAGATGTACTTTAGAGGCATTATTTCACTCAACCTTTTGAGGTTTCGCCTAATACCATGCCAACCATAAACAAGGTATCCCAGTTGTTATGCTTGTGCATCCCAACTAGAAATCCGTAATAGCGACTTACATGATCCCTGTGTTTGACAAGGCTATATATAAATATATATATATATATATATATATATATATATATATATATATATATATATATATATATATCTAATATATAAATGCTTAGTGGCATCTGTCTGTCTGTGTGTGTGTGGAAAAAAAAAAAACAAGTTGCAGCGCCACCTGCTGGGCAGAGTTATACACTGACCTACTAAATTCTTAGTGTGTGTGGGAAAAAAAATTCAAAAAGGGCTGAAATTTGGTAGGGCTCAAACTCATTTTCGGGAGGTAATTTTACCTCATGAACACACATGTGTAGAGGCGTGCGTTAGTGTGTGTCTGTGTGTGTGTGGAAAAAACTATTTTCTCAGAAAGGGCTCATCCAATTGACCTGAAATTTGGTATACTGACATTATTTGACAAAAAAATTAGAATAGTCAAGTCAGTTAACTTCCATCATCCCCCTTCCCCCCGTGGGAGGGGTAGTAAAGGCTAAATTTACGAGTTGAGGGGTCAAACTCATTTTCGTGAGGTAATTTTACCTCATGAACACACATTAAAAAGGGCGCTTGCGTCGGGAAGTAACGATCTTCCCCTGAGGAGGCCTGGGCTAAGCCCAAATGCATGACAAGAACCTTTTTAAGACCTTAAGTATCTTGATTTGACTAGAATGCATGAGTATCATGCACGGGTTAACATATATATATATATATATATATATACCGTATATATATCTCGCCTAAATATTACACAAATAGCCCACAATTATGTGTTAATCGCTAAATAAATACCAATCTGTCATTTACCTCGCTATACTGCATTATCTATATAAACATCCATTCATCCCAGTTATCTTAACATACAAAACAGGCATATACAGTATATAAATGCATACATACAATACAGATATTACATTATAGATTAAACAGACAATGCTACAACTTCAGAAGTATATAATATCCTATTCTGTTATGTGTGTGGGTATATATATTTACTAGTGTATATGCTGTAAGACAGAAATGCAAAGGAGTGAGTGCATGGTCAGTATTTACTCTTTAGTGTTCTGTGTGTATAGATGTAACAAGACAGAGAAAGAATGTGTTTTAAGTAGAGATGAGCGGGCTCGGATTATCGCAAACCGAGCCCACCCGAACGGATCCGGACGGCGATCCGACGGATCCGACGGCGATCTGAGCACTGTTCGGGTATTTCTGGCGGGGAGAATCAGTGAAAGCGAGGCTGAGACTCCAAATCCCGCCGTCGGATTCTCACGAGACTCGGATTGTATAAATTCCTCGCTTGCCGCCGCCATCTTCAGTCGGGCTCAGATCAGGGAAGAGGGAGGTTGGATTTTTTTAGTGGTGCTGTCTGTGTCCTGTCACTCTGTCCTGCTGAATCCAGTGGTTACTTTGTCCTGTGCTCTGTCCTGCTGAGTCCAGTGGTGCTTTGTCCTGTGCTCTGTCCTGCTGAGTCCAGTGGTGCTTTGTCCAGTGCTCTGTCCTGCTGAGTCCAGTGGTGCTTTGTCCTGTGCTCTGTCCTGCTGAGTCAAGTGGTGCTTTGTCCAGTGCTCTGTCCTGCTGAGTCCAGTGGTGCTGTGTCCTGTGCTCTGTCCTGCTGAGTCCAGTGTTGCTGTGTCCTGTGCTCTGTTCTGCTAAGTCCATTGCTATTTTAAAATTATTTAAAAATTATAAAAAAATTATAAAAAAAGTATAAAAAAATTTCTAATGCAATATATAAATACGTTCACTATTCCTGCAGTCCAGAAATATTAGTACTGCAATATTTAACAACGTTCACTATTCCTGCAGTCCAGAAATATTAGTACTGCAATATATAAATACGTTCACTGTTCCTGCAGTCCAGAAATATTAGTACTGCAATATATAAATACGTTCACTGTTCCTGCAGTCCAGAAATATTAGTACTGCAATATATAAATACGTTCACTGTTCCTGCAGTCCAGAAATATTAGTACTGCAATATATAAATACGTTCACTGTTCCTGCAGTCCAGAAATATTAGTACCAGAGATTAAACTACGTTCACTGTTCCTGCAGTCCAGAAATATTAGTACCAGAGATTAAACTACGTTCACTGTTCCTGCAGTCCAGAAATATTAGTACCAGAGATTAAACTGCGTTCACTGTTCCTGCAGTCCAGAAATATTAGTACCAGAGATTAAACTGCGTTCACTGTTCCTGCAGTCCAGAAATATTAGTACCAGAGATTAAACTACGTTCACTGTTCCTGATTGGTTTGTTTAAGTGCGAATGTCCTATTTCAACAACATCAGGGTGGGAGGGCCCAAGGACAATTCCATCTTGCACCTCTAGCAAACTCTTGCAAACTGCCATCCTGTCTGCCACTGCAGTGCCACTCCTAGATGGGCCACATGTTTGTGCCGCCCACTTGTGTCGCTTAGCTTAGACATCCAGCTACCTCGTGCAACCTTTTGGACTAAAAACAATATTGTGAGGTGTGAGGTGTTCAGAATAGACTGGAAATTAGTGTAAATGAATGTTATTGATGTTAATAATAGTGTAGGAGTGAAAAAAAACCAAAAATATGGATTTTTGCACTTTTTTTAAAAAAAAGTCAGAACCCAAAACCCAAAATCAGAACCAAAACCTCAAGTCGGGTGTTTTGGCAAAACCAATCAGAACCCAAAACCTCAAGCTAATCAGAACCCAAAACCCAAAACGTTACCGGTGCACACCCCTAGTTTTAAGAATGCATGTGTGTATGCCATGTGGGCTTAGAAGATGGGGGATGGGATTACAAGTTGCAGGTAAGTATATATATATATGGTAAATAAACAGATATACATTTAAGTGGTAGATAAAGAAAGATTAAATGAAAGAGAGAGAGAAAGATATAAGATAAATGAGAGAGAGTGATACAGGGAGATTGAACAAAGCATAGAGGGTGAAAGAGATGAGGGGGATGGGAATCAGAGTTTATTGTAGTGTAATTAGCAAACATTCCTGAAAGTATATGTGAAAAGGTTACTTAAAGATTCAGAGAGTTAAATGGAAAACTTTACATATATGTGCAAGTAAAGTAATTATAAGTTACAGACAGAATACATATAAGGTAAAGGATTCAAAAGAAAGTTAATAGAAATACATGCAAGCAAGGAGAGTTATACAGACAGATATAAGAAGATAAAAGTTACAGACAGAAGCTTACTATGGAGTGATTATGTCCTCTGGGCTCCAGGTGTAAGAGAAGTCCCCAGCTTCCAAGTGTGTGTGTGGTGTGATCGAAAGAGAGTGATTTGTCTGTTTCAATGGCTTATAAACCTTTACCTATAATGCATTGCTTCAGATGGGAGTGGTTGACCTCTGCCCCCTCATGCAGCTGGATACAGCCTGTAATGATGACTCACTGCTCTGTGTTTCTTTTTTCCTTTGTTTGAACCTCTCTGCCAAATGCCACATGTAAGACAATTTCTTTGGTTAGAATGCTCTGGCTTTCAGCCAGTTCATATCTTAATCTGCGCATAAGTTTGGCGCATGTAAACAGCAGTGGAATGCTAGCGGCCATTATGCGTGGCTCAAGCTCTGCCCCACCGTGACTGCGTCATCAGTGGCGATATAGGAGCTCCTTCACAGTCCTGAAACGTTGCTCCCCTTGGCTTTTTAAAAGGGCACAGACATCTTTGTCACTAATTTCTTTTTCATTAAAATCAGAACTGTATAGCAGAACAGAAGCATGAACGAGAGCTACAGTGGGGGGAAATGTGAAGGGGGAGGGAGTTGTCATACCTGTGCCTTTCGCCATCCTTGTCACTCCTACTCGCTTATCCTTAAAAACTTGCGCAAGGATGACTCATTGTCTTCAGCCTTTACCATGGGAATATGTCACATTAAAAACTTACTACATTTTTCGTTCATGTTTTATTTTTATTTTGAAAAACATCTATTTTCTAATATTAATAAATTCATTTTAGTTTATACCTCTCCCTGTAACAATCCCTCCCAAAGCCTAACACCCTAGGCTGCAGCCTAGTCAGCCTATTGGATAATCAGGCCATGGAGGAAGAGCACACTGCACTCCCTACTCCTCCTCTGGTATGCTGGTATGCTGCGTGACCTCCCTGCATTATGCAAAGGAGGTTACATGACTGGGAAGTTACTCCTCATTGGCTGCCTGTTGCCCACCACTGGTATAAATATTAAAATCTGGAGTGATGCATTTGTTGTAATCAAGTAAAACACAAACACACATCATATTCCTAAATGTACAAAGTACCAATATGAATGAATAAAGTATGTATTATAAAAATCTACCACTATATAGATTCATTTCACATGCATAATAAGGCTTTTGTCTTTTAATAAAACTTTCAGTAAATTTTAAATACTTCTAATACATATTTTGCATCTTTGGAGAATAGCAATTTCACAGTGTACTATAGCTAAATTCATAAAGATGTGTGTTATTATCTTGCCATTCATTTAACTGATTCAGTGAATGAATAGCGTCACCCAACTAGGATGACCTACTAAAGATGATATTCATGCAGACATTTGCATACTACATTTCAACAGCATTTTAATGTATTTATTTCTCTTGTTTGTGGTAAACGATATTGCTATTGTCTCACCAGCAGGGTTGCAAATAAAGCCAATTTATCCAGTCTGTCAAATTATGATGAAAGCAATGCAAAACAGTCATATACTTGGGAGATAAGGCAGTTTCAGTTCTTTTCAGAGTTTTCCATTATACAGAAAGGAGCAGAGGAGGTTTGAATACTAATAATATGTTTATTTATTTATTTTTAAATCATCCTTAGGAAGTCTGTAATTTCATGAAAATATGATAATATGAAAATATTCTTATTAGCAATGCATATAAATTATTGCCAGAATAATATAAGGTGCACTTTATTAAATCAAATTGCAATAAAGGATTAGAACAATGGCATTAATAAACATACTTTAGTCCAATAAATCTTTGCAAATGAGGACATTGCATGAAGTCAATAAAATATTTGCAATGTAATTAGTACTGTATAGTCAAATGAAAAACAGTTCTAATAAACAAATTTCCAATGAACAAAGACTAGAAAAAAGAAATATGCATATTGGTGAACTAGATATTTGAGACTGGATAGTTATTGGACACAGTTTATCTTATTATAATTTAAAATACATTAATATACAGTTTTAGTAATGAGTGGTTATTTATTTTTGTTACAAATGTGCACTAAAACAATATGGGCTTTAGTTATACAACACAAACAACATTATTTATCTTCATTAAGAGTAAGGGTAGTAGAACACAGTAGCCTGTGAATGCTACACGTTGACATGTAGAAAAGGGCATTGTTTATAAGGGCTCAATCACTCTGGTAGTGACACATGGAAGAGAAAGTCAATTGCTGAAGCACTCTTGCGTGTCAGGGGAAGAGTGCTCCCCTTAACTTCGACATGTGACAATGGCAGTGATTTGATACACACATTTTTAGCTGGAATAGTGTAGTGCTCCCATGCAAGACTACACTAAGAACTCCTATGCATTTTCAGTGATTATACACTATCTTACAATAGCCTTCAGTGGAACAGTGGCTCCTAATGGACATATCAGCTTGACCTTGCAGAGCAACTTTTCTGAGCAAAGATTCTATCATACCCTTATTTTGTTTAGTAAGAAGCAGGGGTACCACTTTATTTGGGATTCATTAGAATATGTCCATAATATATATATATATGCAATGTTAGTAATGACTTGTTAAAGTTAAACAATAAAATTACATGTGGAGCCATTCTTTCTGAGGCACTTTCGCCAATGTCTCAGCACCAACCAAAAAAATGGGGCTGTGCGATCCTGCGGGAGGTGCGGAATGAAAACTCAAAATCTGTGGTCCTTCCCATTAGTCCTCTCATACACATTTTACTACTGCCATTTTAATGTGCTTAAAGAAAATGTTCACCACTTAAGTTGGTAATACAATTTTAAAAAAGGATTCGGTATTTGTACTAATATTAAAAATTGATTCATATTCTCTTTAAAAACTCAATTTTATGTTTAGGAGTAGTAAAATGTGTTTTGGTTTTTAAGTACTCATAAAGTGGTATGTCTACTTTGTATACATGGTATAGAGATATCCATGCATTCTGTGCCATAATCTTTATAATTACCTTCCTGGTGGTTATAATCATTTTATTCTTGGTATATTACCATTGATTTCCACTATGCAATCATGGATTTAATAAATGCAAAATACTGTATGTGGAATAATGCCTTTCCTACTGTATATTATATGGATATTATAAGTTGATGAATAGTTATTATATATTTTATATATTATTATATAAAAGCATGAGACTGCAGTCCATTGGTTATATACAGGTCATAGCATTCCAACATTACCTCTAATATCTGTATTAATTTATAGCTTTGTAGACTTGCTGTGGAGACACAAACTGTGTTAGCTGTGTGAATTGGTGAATTCAAACATATGGGTATGGCCAGTGATGCCACAGTAAACTAAACACTTACAGGATAAGCTTTTTGACATGCATGAGATCTAATCAGGACTCTGGGTGAACCGTGTCCATATACCACATTCAAGAATGTTTGAAGAGGTTTATCCTGACAACTGTAAAACTAAACTGCCATAGAGTCTATATATTGTTAATAAAGAAGTTGGGTAGGACATTTCATTAGCAAATACAATACCAGGGGTCTAAATGCTTTACATTTACACCATTTCTTGAAGATGGAGGTAGCCTTTAAGTAATTAATGGGTTTTTTAGCACATAACATTTACAGGTTGTCAGTAGGGAGAAAGTAGATGCCATGGTAGATGATGAAATGCAGACGCTGAAGCCTACTAACTGGCTCCTATAAAGAGAAATGGCGCAGAGGCTCACCAGTGATCTTATTAGTGCAGAAAATACAGAGAGTGCAGAGGAATTCATCAATGTTTGAGAGGTGCAAAGTAGCATTCTGTCTAATAAACTAATATAGGTGTGTAGTTGCACTAGCTTCATGATGTGCCCTTGACATTTCCAGAGACTCGCAGTTACATTTTGGTAGTCATACATCTCAACTAAGAAACATTTTATTGCTCTTTAGAGAGTAACCACATTGTGCAAGCATTTTTTTTAAAGCAAAAATGATGTAACCAGCGTTGATTGCTTACCTGCCCTCCTCAAACGTAGGATATATGTACATTTTTGTAACAAACTGTCATAGTCACATGCCTGATTCATATATAGTGTAAACATATCAAGCTTTTGTATTTTTTAAAGTCAGTTTATTATTGTCTGATTTTATATTATGGAATAATGTCATTTCCTTAGACAGCTTGACATTTCATATTTAGACCATAACTTCAAAAAGAGAACATCTTTGTACTTTGCTGTGCATGCTCAGGCTGTTCCCTCTACAAAGTCTGCATTTTCAGATAAGACTTTCGTTTTGTGGTTATTTCACAGACAGAAGACACAGCAACAATGAAATATGGGATAAGGAGAACATGGAAGCTATAGAACGTTGAATCACACTTTAACCCCTGCAGTATTTCACAGGGCAGTGCCTCAAATCAAAGCATTTAACTATACTTCTATTCTCTGTACACAGAATAGAAGGTATAAACAGGGTTTTTCATATTTTTTTATGTGCATTGAAAATAGGATGTTTCCCCCCCCCCAAAAAAACAACATTTATGTTGCTTTGTATTATATTTTTAGTGTTATGTTTATTAATATGGGGCTGTGTTACAATGCAACAAACATAGTACCAAGTGTTTTCAGACTTTATAAAACACCTTTCATCAAAATGATACTTGTTTGTTAATTATGGAATTCCACTGTTTAATAAGCACTGATTGTAATTTTAACTATGTATCAGGATTCTGTTATAAGAAGAAAAGCAAAAAAAAAACCAAAACAAAAAAACAGTTTAACGATGAGAAGATTTTCACTGATGAGATATTCTGCCTGTAACTTTTGGTTAAAAAGTAACAATGTTAATTGTAGAATAAAAGAAAAATAGTTTTAACATACATTTATAAAATGGGTTGAAATATATCCTTTCTTATAATAGAAACAATGATAGTCATACATTCTTGCATGAAAATGGGTAAAGGAGTACTGATTTAGGAATCATTGTGCAAGTAAAATAATGGAAAATTAGTGACAATGTATTTTAAATGCTTATTCAATGATGCAGACCAAGTAACTCCATATTCTCAGAATAATGTCTGCCTAGAATAGCTACTGTTGTCCTATAACCATTATACTCTTGATATAATTGGAAACAGTCATTCATTTATGTGATCACAATGGTTCACTGATTAGTGTCATTTCTGATTCTGCTTAAAGGAGAAGATGCTATTTCTGATTATTTTTTGCAACTTCATTTTTTAAATAATATTTTGCTTTAAAATGATCTGCTAAAGATTTACTAAATGTAGATTTCTGCGGTCCTGGAGATTTTACCCTGGAAAATAAGATGGGTTGGATATAGCACAAACAAGCAAATCTTATAAGTAGACATTGTATTCCACATGACAGTTTAAAGCAGGGCTGTACAACCCGTGGCCCGCGGGCCGCATGCGGCCCAGCAGGCCTGTAAATGTGGCCCAGAAGGAGTTTTGGCTGTGGCAAGGGGGCAGCGCTCTTAATGGTAAAAAAAAATCCTGCAAAAAAAAAAGAAAAGAAACTACTTAACTTGCGGTCACGCGGTCACGTCAGCTGGTACTTCAGCTCCCTCCCTTGTCTCCTCCTCCGTGCGGCGCTCGCAGTGAATGTCGGGCGTGATGTCATCACGCCCAACATTGCGGAGCGCAGCACAGGGGAGACACCCGCGCGAGAAGAACAATCAGCAGCACAGAATTGGAGAAAAGAAGAGAAGAGGACAGGAGAACAAGCCGATCAAAAGGTAAGTTAATGGGGATTTTTTTTATTATTTCAAGGGACGGTGACAAGTGAATAAAAGTCACCTGGTCCTGGAGCATCATGGACCTTATCTCCCTGCTACATACTTCTACTTGTATTACTAATGGGGCATTATATGTTATTCTCTTTGGCCCATTATAAGTTGTTATCCCTTAAATAACATAGTGGTGTATTTATCAAAACAGGTCACAATTTGGGGTCACAGTGGTGTATATGTCAGGTACCACAGGCCTGGTCAGGGCACCCTGATATACAATGCCTGGCTTAAATGATATTGCATCGAAACAATAGAAAAAGTGATTATAGTATAATAACTAGAGAGGATTTTTTGAACAGGGCGATTGAAAGGTAAGTATAGGGGGATTTTAAAAAAAAGTGATATCTATATATATATATATATATATATATATATATATAACTTTTTTCTCATATATATATATATATATATATATATATATATATATATGTTAACTATGTTTTCTATGTTTTTTTGGATGATCGGCTATCGTTATTGTTAGTGTATCTTATGTGCGGCCCAAACCAACTCATCGTCTGCCAATGTGGCCCAGGGAAGCTAAAAGGTTGGACACCCCTGGTTTAAAGGATCACCAAATCACAAAATAATACAAGTTGGTCTACTTGGCAGAGTTGCAATATTTGCAAAAACTGATAAAACTATTTAAGGGCACTGCATATATCTATTCAAATAACAATTCTTACTGCATATTTGATTAGCTAACAAGGATACGTGCCACATTTTTATGAATTGCTCTGGCCATCCATATTGGAGAAGTATGTGATTAAGGAGTTACTTTTACATACAGTTAAACTAATTTCCAAACATTTTCCTAACAAAAATATAATTTTTAAAATATAGTAAATATAATAAAATATAACATAAATTACTCACCTGTAAGTTCCATTTCACCTCTCCTACTTCCTCCTCCCTCGCCTGCCCCCTGACACTCACAAAGTGATCTGGAAACTCACTAGTCACATGCTCACTGCTGCTAGATGTTTAATTGCCAAAAACTGGAAACAGTTCAGGGTCCCACTATTCCAGTGTTTATCCAAAGTGTTTGGCAAATCTATAACCTAGAGTATATGACAGTATCTTAAACGACCAAACCAATCAATATATATCAACCTGGCATTCCTGGCGGTACTATTTTTCTTCCTAATATCCCTTTTTTATAAACGTGACATATCCCGACTGTTTAGAGAACTCAATGAACTCTACTGATCGAACTTTTCTTTGATTTATCTTTTTTTCCCCCTCTTTTTCCCTGTACTAACACAATCCTCTCCCCCACCTCCCCTTTATTTTTTTTGCCTTTTTCTTGATCCCTTTTCCTCTGCTTTCAATGTCATATAAGTCGCCCTCACAATATTTGTTTTATGCTGGTATACATGTTTCTGCTGGATTGTTTCATTGCAATTGTATATTTGATATATGCTTATCTGTATTATGCAAAATACATGTAATCTCAGTTCCGGGCCCTTATCCCTTTTGCCTTTTTGTCCTCCCCTTCTCTCATTATTATTTCTCTTTGTCAATAAACTCAATAAAATCCCTTTTCAAAAAACATATATACAATTTTGACAATTTATCCATCAGTTATGTGATTGTTTTATATTGTGCTGCCTCCAACTCTCCCCTTTTTTACTCCAATCATTACATTATGTAGTACTGTATACTTTGTTTATAAAATTACAAATTGCCAGTATTTAGAGTTTATTCTGTCCTAGTCCCATCACACAGAACTGAATCATTTGCTCCACCGTGTAATGGCCCCACACTTGTCACATACTCAGTGCAGGTTAAATCGAAAGAAGTGAACAGAAACAATATTGGAATTATTTAACAAAATGCACATAAGTCGAAGCACCTACGTGTATAAGTTAAGAGTAAGCTGGAAAGGTGCTGGAATGGGTGGACAATAACTGGGGTTTGGGACCACATGCATTCTGCTTGGCATTTATGCATTAATGAAAAAAGTAGACAGTGTTACAGAGAATGGCTGTCAGCGAGCTTGGCGGATACTTAGAAGAAAAGAGACAGATGCAATTTTACAGTCTATATTTAATATATTTTTTATTATTATTATTATTATTATTTTTACTTTAGGTGGACTTGACCTGTGCAAAGGAGATATGATACATACATGTCTCACCTGCATCTCTGCATCAAAAGATCACTTGTAATAGTAATGGTAGCTGACATTCCAGCTACCAATAGACAGCTATTACTAATGTAACCACTGCCCCATTGCCAGCACTGCAGTGGGTGGCTGGGGGAAACTACTTTCATAATAGCCCCTGTGGCCAGATGCAGAAGAGTTTGCGCCGAGAAATCAGAAGCAGAGGGAGGTGTGCCGCTGGCCGGCAGGAAAGAGAAGAAAGGAACTTGCTGAGAGAACTAGTGAGTGTGCCAGGAGACCGACCCAGCCGGAGACATACACACTTTACATACATTACTTTTTATTTAGTCAATAAATGCACTATAATCATTTTTTGAGTTTTCCTGTGAGCTGAGATACTAGGGTGTTACACTAATGACCCCTTAATGCCGTTTTTGAGCTGGAGGAAGTTCCTGATGACTTCAAAATTAACTGTGGACAGTCAGGAAAAAGTTAATAAATTAAAGTCCACAAAGGTATCCATTAAAGCTAATATCTATCCCATTGAAATTCATAATATTTAAAATATTATAACACATGGTTAATAAAATTGTGATATTTTTTATGGAAAAATATCTTACCATAAACTTACAGTTATAGAGCAAAATGAAAACTCACCTTATTGGTAGGTTTTGCTGTAAACCTGAGAATAAGGCACATCAATAATGTCTTTTATATTTGCTTCAATGGGAACCATCCTTAATTTATGGCTATTTGTCTTTACCTAGTGTTCATGTTAGACACTTCAACTTGCAAACGTATGTGGATTGTGGCATATGAAAGCAACATAATGGCCTTGGTTGTCTAAACATGTGGGGTTGGTTTATGTACTATATCCGTGGTTGTACAAAGCCATTGAAATATATGAAACATTTCAAATAGCTGTATCCAAACACAATGCATTCCCCACCTGGGGGTAAATGTATCAAGCTGAGAGTTTTCCGGCGGGTTTGAGAAACCAATCAGATTCTAACTATCATTTATTTAGTACATTCTACAAAATGATAGCTAGAATCTGATTGGTTGCTATAGGCAATATCTCCACTTTTCAAACCCGCTATAAAACTCTCAGCTTAATACATTTACGCCCTGATCTCTATTCAATGCAGAAGTAAGTTCCAATTTACAATACAGATAGCATTTAGTGATCACATTTGAGTGACTTGTATGCAATACAGAGAACATTCTAGTGACCAATATACAACACAGAGAGCCTCCTGCTGACCAGTGTACAATAGAGAGAGTATTCCACACATAAGCATAGTCATATTATTGTATAGAGATCATTTTACTGAATGATATATAATACAGTGAGCATTCCAGTAATCAATACACAATACAGCAAGCATTTTAGTGACATCTACAATATGCAAAGACCATTTAGTGCTCTCTATACAATTGATAAAAAATACTAGTAGCAGATATTCAATACAGAAAGTATTCTAGCGACCATTATACAAAACAGAGTGCAATCTAGGTATAGCCATACAATTTATAGATCATTCTAATGCTGTACACAAAGCATGCCAATATACAATACAGTGAGCATTCTTTTGAGCGCTTTGCAATTCATGAAGCATTCTAGTGACTGCTGTATTCTGCAGAAAGCATTATAGCAGCTAATATACAATATAGTAAGCATTCTAGTAACAGATATACAATGCAGAGAGCATTTGAGCACCCTCTATACAATACAGAGAACATTATAGTGATAGTCAGAGACGGATCATTATCATCATCAGCATCTATTTATATAGCGCTACTAATTCCGCAGCGCTGTACAGAGAACCAGGGCCGGACTGGCCATCTGGCACTTCTGGCAAATGCCAGAAGGGCCGATGGCTAAATGGGCCGGGGCAATCAGTGTTTTTTTTTTTTAAAAAAAGTACTTTTTTTTCTCCAGCAGGTGGCGCACCCGCAATCGCGTGTGCACCCGCGAGTGGGGGGGAAGGGGGGGGGGGAGTTACAGAGGGCACGGTCCAGGAACTGGGCACCCATTTTAAAAAGTGAAGGAGCGTTCCAGTGCCAAGTACATGGCAGGGTGGAACTATATGCTGCTGAGGACCTCCTGCAGTGTCTGAAGGAGGAGGCCTGGAGCATACAACAGGTAAGGTACCTTAACAAAAAGCAGGACTGTAATATACTGCACAAAAACCATCTGGAAATGGCATTCTTTTTATATATGAGAAAACACTAAGGATTAGAATTAACTGATTAGCTCATTTTTATAATGGTTATTTAGCACTGAACTTAACTGATATATTGAGATATTGAAATATACAGTTATATCTATTTTGCTTTACTTTATAAGTCAGAATAAACTTGTTATTGATATTGATTATTATGAAGTTATTGGTCTCCAGTATTTAAAGCTGTATATGAGCTGTATAATCCGTCAGGGTTGTTTGTAAACTGGGGTTAGTGATATTCTTAAAATGTTGGTTTTAGAGCTGCACTACCACCCAGGGTTGCTATATGTATATTTTTGTTTCTGGGGCTCTGCCAGTTCTGTAAAACACACTAGCTGCTCAAGGCACAGTCAGTCAGGGTGACCGCATAGGTGGCAGCAGCAGGACCACCTCCATTCCTCTGCCCAAAGGATTGCACAATGCCATATATAGACAGTGCACGGCCTTATTGTATACATATGATGTGCACCCTCTAACCCCACCTCTATACCCTTCGTGTTTGTGTCTCTTTGTCTTCGCATTGTGGGTGTCTGTCCTTTCCTTCGCCCCCTTTATGTGTCTGTCTCTCTTTGCCCCTATTATCACATGTATCTCCTCACCTTTTTCTACCATTTCCCAGTATCTATTTTTCCCCTGTGCAACCATGTCCAATGCCACCTCCTACTCCCGCCTACAAGGCTTCTTTTGTGCTGCTCCCCACTTATGGATTCCTTACTACGCTCAATCCAGCTTTACCACAGTCTTCAAATCTTTAGACACTCTCTGAAAACCTATCTTTTTTTAGAGGTGACCTTATCATCGAAAACACTATTCACACTAATGCACCCTCACAACTATCATAATCTCCAATCTGAACAACACTCGCTCCTCTTGTTCCTCTCTAATGAACAGGGTCCTCCATGCCCTTTGTTTTCAAGTCTTCATTTATTTAGTCTACCTAGTATGTCCCTGTTTTATGAATGTACTATTTTCCCTACTGTATGGCTCTGTGGAGCACTGTGGTGCCTTAAAAATTTTCGATAATAAATAATAATATTGATGCCACCTAACTGAACCTGAACCTCAAAATTCTGATTTTAATAATTTTTGATAAACAACTGAATGGTAAAAAAAATTCTACATTGTGTATTAGTTAGTAACTCTCTCTTTTGTGAATTATGATACTATGCTCTTAATTTTAGACCATAGTGCCCCCTGTCTTAAGTGCCCCAGGCCCCCCATAGCCTTAATCCAACTCTAGGGGGAGCTGTCCACGGACAGTGAGTGGTGACAGCGTATGTCATCATACACTGTCCAGCAGCCTGCAGAGCTCCAAATCTCACGAGACTAAGAGCTTACCTGCTCACTCTGCAAGGCGGTTTACTTTACTCTGATGTCAGCTGCATATGTAGTACAGCAGGCTGGGAGGGTGTCATAATGTGTCTCGGGGGGTTATAATATGTCTTGTGTGGCATGATAATGTGCCTTGGGGGTGGCATGATAATGTTACTGGGGGGTAGCGTGATTTGTCTGCGGGGTGGCATGGTGTGATTTGTCTGGGGGGTATTGTGGTGTGATGGGTGATGTGGCAGGGGGTAGCGTGACGCAGGATGTGGCGTGATGTGTCTGAGGGGTGGCGTTATGTAGCTGGTGATAAATGTAATATTTTATTATAATGTATGTATTTTATACTGTGTGATCTGTGTCATGTACGATGTTCACTTATTGCTAGGTTTTCCATATATACATTTTCCAACAGGTTCCAACATTCCAGGATCTATGCAAGAATCCAGTACCAGGTTGTGAAAGCTGCAATAACCGGTAGGTGAGAGGAACACCATTTTAATACATAATGGGGGAATTCAATTAGCTGCAAAGTGAACATCCGCGAGACTCTTTGCGGCTGAAATTTGACAGGAATCACTGTTCATTTTTCTTCTCAAGGAAAAATAAGCAGAGATTTCTACCGTAATTGCCAGCAATGTGGGCTGCGCGATACCCATGTATCACATCACCAGCAATTGAGTCTCCCCCAATTTGTTATGCCACGCCACATATTGACCACGCCCCCAACATTATGCAACCATACCCCTTCACCGACGCCGCTGCGCGTCGGTATACATCTCTCTTCCTGTGCACCTGTGGGGGTGGGGGAGGGCAAAATTTCACTGTACCCCAGCCCCAAATTTCTCTTGCCAGTCCTGTGCATACCATTATCTGATACTGGTGCGCCCTATGCTGCAAATAGAGAGTCAAGCTGCAGGTAATACATTAATATCTCACGGGACACCATATAACAATGAGCTTTGCAAAATGTACTGTAATTATTATTAATCTGGAACAGAGCTGGGCCTATGTGCTTTAAATGCCAGGGCTGATTTTTAGTCCCAGTCCGGCCCTGCAGAGAACTCACTCACATCAGTCCCTGCCCCATTGGAGCATACAGTCTAAATTGCCTAATGCACACACACACAGACAGAGAGAGAGAGACTAGGGTAAATTTGATAGCAGTCAATTAACCTACTAATATGTTTTTGGAATGTGGGAGGAAACCAGTGCACCCGGAGGAAACCCACGCAAACACAGGGAGAACATACAAACTCCGCAAACTTCCCATGGGCAGGAATCAAACTCATGACCCCAGTGCTGTGAGGCAGAAGTGCTAACCACTTAGCCACCATGCTGCCTATTGGTGAGGCCTATTGTCCATAGGCCTCACCAGGAGTTTTCCTAAGAAAAGCAGATGACATCATGGGACTGAGTCTTTTTTTTAGCTTGCTTTTAATTTGCATTAAATAGAAATTGGCAAGTGAGAATAGGTATCAGGTACACGGTGCCTTGATGTGAGCAGTCTGGGCTTCTCTATATCTGCCCCGTCTATAGGAGGGCAGCCCCCAGCAAAAGTGTACTTCCTGGTGGCTGTCACCTCCCTATGGACTAGCCATGTGCTGCTGATGAGTCCTATATTAATCTGATCCTCACTTTTGTGTCCACCCTACTTCCCCCACCTCTTTGTGTTAATGTGTGTGTGTGTGTGTGTGTGTGTGTGAATGTGTGAGTGACTGTACAGAGCGAGTATGTGTGTGAGGGGCGTTCATGTAAATTGGGCTGATTTCTTGTGACATGAGGGAAATTGATGTATTGTGGGGTTGGTGAGGCTATTGATATATTGCAGGGTCAATTTTGGATTAAATGTGTGGACTAATGGATTATGAATCGGGATAGATTGGTCTATTTTTAAATGTAAATGCTATTATTTTAATGACAGGACTGGATCAGTGGTGAGCGCAGCATTGCCAATGTGTTTGGAGGCAGGCTAAAATTGTGATAGTCACACCTCTTGCATGCCCCCTCTGGCAGCACATGCATTACCTTTTCTCTTGACAATTTGATGCCTCCTACTGACAATTTGGTCCCACCTACATAATTTTGTAATGGGGCCTGGTGATTCGCTTTTATGCTCTTGCTGGTATACAATGGCTATACAATTCAGTCCACAAATCTATGGTGGCTTTAAAATGTAGCTCTCAAATTTCTAGTGTCTTAAAATATTGACCCCAGATCTCATGTGGCTTTAAAATGAAGACCCCAGATCTTTGGTGGCTACCCCAACAGGCATTCCTGCAGCCATGTCTGTGAGTCCAAATTCAGAGTGCAGGGAGTAGTATGACTGCCGTCCTAAACACAAACCACTTAAAGCTTATAGGGCAAATACAGCCCTGCCAAAAACTTCTCAATAGTTTATTCAAATAATGTCATGAAAATGAATTTGTCTCACCACGTTGGGTGCACTCCGCTAAAGTAGATGAAAAATTAGCAATTATTATTTTCATATGTTTCATTTGTATATAAAATAATTAGCATATTTAAAAATCATTATTTAAAAAACATAGTATTAAACATGTATATAAAAGTAGAAATATGCATAAAATATGTGAAGGTATACCTATATATCCCTGCCATGGGCTGCATACATCATTGTGGCCTGGTTTGATTACTGCCAAGGTCACATGATAAGCATGTGATGAAGTTATAATGCACTCTCAGTCTCTCCCTTACCCTCCACAACATCTTCTTCATCCTTTCTTTACGTTTGATGGTGAGAGGATGGTGGAAGTGTCACTTGATCAGTGTGATGTATATCAGGATTTACTACCAGTCCATTAACAGGTAACATTTCCATCAACAATTTCAAGAATGTGCACATTACCTTTTACAATACATGATTTATAAAGTATTTTATTTGGCAGAGCTGATGTTAGGGCTCATAGATAAGTATACATTATGCAATTATCCCAAAGAATATCTGACATTGTAGTTAAGTAATCACAAACATATAAGGTCGAAGCAGAAATATATCACAAGCAAAGCACTTAGCCTTTGGGTGAACAAAAATTATGTCCACTATTAGAGGAATGACAAAAGCAACTACTAGCACTAATGTGGCAGGCATAATGCAGGAGTAAATTGAGCAATCATAATAAATAACCAATGGATTGCTTTTACCTTGACAGACATAATTCATATTTTCTCTTAAGTTCATACTCATTTCCTGGTCATTGGGGGTAATGGGAGCATTTTCACATTGATTAATAAATTGACATACATTACTTCTGGATGATATGTTTGAACATGGATATTCTAATATTTGTATATACTATACATTTGTTGACAATTAAATACCATAATGTCATGTCACTTTTGGCTGGGTTAAGAGATAATATAATATTACTGGTTATTTATAATGCTTTATATAATAAACAGCAAGTTTTCTTGTCATGATGTTTCTTAGTGTTATGATTTACAAATTGAATAATCTCTTTTAATATATTTGTTTTGCTTAGCTATAAGTATAATGCTTCAATAGCATTGATAGCTAATCATGCATGTTTAATTGGATATGTTAAGGTTTTGTAACACACCGTTATAGCCAGCAAGATCATTGGGCCCATTATATTTATATAGTGGAGCAACTTGTATAGTGTGCTGTCAGAAATTATGGTAAATGCTATATACAGAAGAGAAGAAGTTTCTGTGCAACTTCAGTATAGTTGACAATTGGTCTGGGAGTAATAACCTGTATTCATCTCAAAGATAAGAAAATAAATGAAGAGAAAGCAGTAAAATCATTTGTTGTCAAGATTCTAAATGTACAACTTAAGGAGAAAGATAAATAATTACAAGCGACAGACACTAATTTAAACACCCCAACTTGTTATCTCAGGAATAATAAAATATTACAGGCAAGAACCAATATACAATGATACAATGAGAGCTCCAGAGATCAGTTGACTGAAGAAATTGCTACTGGACAAGATACCCACAGTTCTCTTGCATGCTACATGTGATTAACTTCAATTACAATTTAATTAAAAAACTCAATAAAGCAGGTGTTCATCTTGCTTCAACAGAAAAAACACAAGGTATGAATAATTCTTTAGACTTCTTTAGACTAAGCAAATTGTTGCTCTAGGATATATTGTGCACCAAAGTCATCATTAGAGTGGTGCAGCATGTGTCACCATATAAGGGGCAAAGCTGAGGGCCTCAACGGCTCAAATGTGAGCGAAGAGTGAATCAGGGCCACTGTCTGTCTGTCACAGTGAGTACTGACAATAAAAGTCAGAGTGGCCCTTAGCTATTCCTCACTCAGATCACCGTGGTGCTACTGCAATACAGGGGTGCTGTACAAAAATTGGCTGTCATTTTTTTCACTCTTATTTTTTCCAGCAGAGCAATCACTGTTCTTCTAGTGGCTGATCCCTCCCTGGGTCTAGTCACATTGTTCAATGTGCTTTAGGTCAGAGATGTTCCCTCTCTTCTCCTCTCCCCTATCTACCCATTCTCTCTCTCCTCCCTTTTCCTACCTCACATCCCTCCCCTCACCTACCTCTGCTCTCTCTCCTCACGGTCCTTCCCTCCTCTCTCTCCTTCCCTCCCAATTCAGAGAGTGAAGTGAGTTGGTGGGGGAAGGGACTGTCACTGAATAGTTTCACCATCTCAACTGGAAAGCAGGTAAGTGTTTTAAAGGGTATTAATGTTATGTGGCTGCTAATGGAAACTGAAGAAGGTGTTAATATTATGCTGGGTATTAATGTAATGTAGGGACTATTAATGCCATGTGGATTTGGAAGTATTAATGCAACGTGGTTCTATTTAATGTGTGGTCTAGTAAATTAATATGGGGTGTCATTGGCGGAAATTTGAAAGCTATTAACTTGATATTAGGAGTGGTTAGGGGGAAATATGCATATTTATTAAATGCTAGTAATTTTATGTTGGACATTGTGGGGAGAAATAGGTCCATTTATTAGATAGGAATGCTATTAGCTTAATGTTGCGGCTGTTGGGAGAGGGAAGAGTTCTGTTATTAAATGTGATTGCTTTTAATTTAATGTCGGGGCTGGTGGGGGGAAATAATTCTATTTATTAAATGGGAATGCTATTAATATTATGTGGGTGTTTAAATGTAATGTGGGGCTATTCATGTAATGTGGAGTTGGAGGTATTAATGCATTGTTGGTCTCTATTAAATATGTCATCTATTAAATTAATTTTAGGGTTCATTGGAGGTAATTTGAATGTTATTAACTTGATATTAGGACTGGTTGGGAGAAATAGGTCTATTCATTAAATGAGAATGTTATTAATTTAATGTTGTTGGCTGGTGGTAGGGAAATAGATCTATTTATTAAATGTGAATGTTAATCATTTAATGTTGTGGTTGTCTAGGGGAAAGATTCCTATTAATGAAATGTACACAATATTCATTTAACCTTGGGCTTTTGGGGGAAGGAGTCCTAATTATTATATATATAATTAAATATGAGATCTATTAGTTTAATGTCGGGTCTAGCGTTTGTAAAGGGCTAGGCATTCCTCTACAGTATATTCACCATATCTCTTTGTTGGTACAAACCTATTTGTAGGCAGTATCTACTATCATTCCCAGTAGGACTAGTGCTCCCAAAATTTGGGTGCACTAGTGTTCATTCTAGCTCAAGGCACTAAAATGTGTAGTTATGGCTTTATTGTGCACAATAAGAAATAAGGTGATATACTGTGCAGCCCTGTGTACTTTGCTATATGTGTATCTGTTCTTTTAGGCTGGATACCTCTGTAAAACAGTGTCTCTAGGTAACACCGAGACTATTAGCGCCTATTGCGTACTTAGATCATAGAATTCTATCCTTATATTGCTTTGCTCAATGTCATTTTTTCATTTTTTATTAATTTTCCAGAATATAATGTAATATATGCATCAATATACAGTACAATAAAAAGAGACCATAAATTGTACATTGACATAACTTTCATTTGTTTAGAACTACCTAATCATCATCATCATCATCATCATTTATTTATATAGTGTCACAAATTCCGCAGCGCTGTACAGAGAACTCACTCGTATCAGTCCCTGCCCCATTGGAGCTTACAGTCTAAATTCCCTAACACACACACACAGACTAGGGTCAATTTGTTAACAGCCAAATCACCTACCAGTATGTTTTTGGAGTGTGGGAGGAAACCGGAGCACCCGGAGGAAACCCACGCAAATATAGGGAGAACATACAAACTCCATACAGATAAGGCCATGAACTTATGCACCCCAGTGCTGTAAGGCAGAAGTGCTAACCACTTAGCCACCGTGCTGCCCAATGGAATAATGACTGAGGCAGGTATATAAAGCAATGGAACACAGGCAGGCATTAATCAGGAAGGGAGATTTAATCCTGCAGGCGAGGTGGAAAACACAGCACCTCTGATAAACGCAGAGTCCTAACAGTTTTGTTATATTTATTTATCCTCACCTCCCACCCCATTTGTTACTGCTTTCTTATTTGGTATTATACATGGTGCAGTGCAATTGGCCATGTCCACTCTCAGTTTTGCAGCTCAAGGAAGAAGGGGGCAGTGTAAATACTCCCTCTCTCAGTAGCTTCGTTAACAGATCTGTGGGGTAGGTTGAGTAGGCACAGTAGATGCAGCTGCAATTCGTGTCAGCCTTTACATGTAAATATTATAAAGCACCGATCACTGTAGAATGGTGTGCTAGTGTCTGCGGTATATTACCAAAGTTTGCTGCTTCAGTGTTTCTAGATCTTTTTTTCAGATGTTGCTATGGTATACTGAAATAAAATTACAAGCATTTCATAAGTGTCAAAGGCTTTTATTGACAATTACATTAAGTTTATACAAAGAGTCAATATTTGCTGTGTTGACCTTTCTTTTTGAAGACCTCTGCAATTCGCCCTGGCATGCTGCCAATCAACTTCTTGGCCACATACTGACTGATGGCCACCCATTCTTGCCTAATCAATGCTTAGAGTTTGTCAGAATTTGTAGATTTTTGTTTGTCCACCTGCCTCTTGAGGATTGACCACAAGTTCTCCATTGGATTAAGGTCTGGGAGTTTCCTGGCCATGGACCCAAAATTTTGATGCTTTGATCCCCAAGCCACTTAATTATCGCTTTTGCCATATGGCAAGGAGCTCCATCATGCTGGAAAAGGCATTGTTCTTCACCAAACTGTTCTGGGATGGTCGGGAGAAGTTGCTCTTGGATGATGTTTAAGTACCATTCTTTATTCATGGTTGTGTTCTTAGGCAAAATTTTGACTGAGCCCACTCCCTTGACTGGAAAGCAACCCCACACATGAATGGTCTCAAGATGCTTTACTGTTAGAATGACACAGGACTGATGGTAGCACACTTTCCTTCTCTGGGCATGCATTTTCCAGATGCTCCAACCAATCTGAAAGGGGATTCATAGAGAAAATGACTTTACTCAGTCCTCAGTCCCTGTACCTTTTGCAGCATATCAGTCTGTCCCTGATGTTTTTCCTGGAGAGAAGTGGCTTCTTTGACCTTCTTCACACCAGGCCGTCCTCCAGAACTCTTTGCCTCACTGTGAGATGCACTCACACCCAGGCTCGGACTGGCCTGCAGGGCAGCAGGACTATCCACCGATAGGCCCCGCCACATTATAGCCACGCCCCCTCCATTGATAGGGAGGAGCTAAGAAAACAGCTGACTCCCGACTTGCATACAATTCATCTTTTGGACATACGCGAGAACAGGAAGGGACAGATGCGTTCCACAGTGGAACGCAGGCACCTTCCTCTCCAACAGTAACAAGCACGGACCACGAGAAACATCCTCTGATTTCAGCACACTGGGTACCCGGCCACC
Source organism: Mixophyes fleayi (assembly GCF_038048845.1). Lineage (NCBI taxonomy): Eukaryota > Metazoa > Chordata > Amphibia > Anura > Limnodynastidae > Mixophyes > Mixophyes fleayi. The sequence continues at coordinate 194,210,932 of NC_134405.1, forward strand.
ATCTCTATATACATCGAAACTGCAAGTAAACAAAGTTAAATTTGAAAGCATCGCAGCAATAACCATGTGATATATGTGGACAGTGATCTGAATATTTATATTGCACTAGCAGAGACTTAAAGAAATACCAATTCCCATCTACTGGAATTGTATGCTATGAACATTATTTTATTGAGATATCAGTGACTGTGTTATTTCTGGATCAATGCAGCATTTATACCCACTGCCATTTGCCTCCCAGTAGCTAGACTAGTCCAGGTCTATATACCTAGGTTTGTCTGATTTTTTATGTATGTTCAATTGATGCCATACCATATGTATGTATATAGAAATCAATGCCTCATAATATAAATACTGTGGTTTAATTGGAGTATTTTATTTGTCTATATTAATGTATTTTTAGGTATTTTAACCAGGATTCAATAAATTGTGATAAAACTAACATTAAATGTTATCCCACTAATTGAACCGAGCCTCTTGCTCACAGCCTAATACAAGATTTAGAAAAATACGAATTGTATTCAAGATAAAAGAATACAAATGTTATTATTAGCATTACACTTGGAATAATACATAAGTCAATGAGCGCTTAACTTTCAGTATATTATTAGTTCGTAGAGAGGGATAACCTGTGTTAATGCTGCTCTTGCAACAGTAGGGGTAGAGCGCAACTCCACCCTCCCGTTAAACACACTACCACACAGGTGCAGAGAGTCGCGTCTGGGGTCTCTGAACCTGCGCGGTAGTGTGTTTCTCACTTTGAGCAGGGCAGATGAGAGTAGGAGTTCCGGATATCCAACCGCCCAGAGGAGCATGAGCAGGTTAGTAACTAAGTGCGCAGTCAGCCTGTCATTTTAAAAGAGAAGGATGAGCACACTACATTCTTTATATACTACACTATGGTGCTAGCTGTCCTTCGTGGGCTGACCACTCTCCCTTTAGTGTCTGGTCTCGCCTCTATGATGGCTGGCCACACCCCCTCTGGTGGGCCCCTAGCATTGCAGTCCCCCGGTGGGCCCTTCATGCCCCAGTCCGACACTGCTCACACCTGCTTGCTGCCATTCCTTAACAAGCTCTGCACTGGTGCTGCCTCGATCCCGCAGCTGAATCAACTTTAGGATACTGTCCTGGCGCTTGCTGGACATTCTTGGGCATCCTGAAGCCTTCTTCACAACTATTGATCCTCTCTCCTTGAAATTGTTGACAACCTGATAAATGGTTGATTTAGGTGCAATCTTACTAGCAGCAATATCCTTGACTGTGAAGCCTTTTTTGTGCAAAGCAATGATGACTGCATGTGTTTCCTTGCAGAGAACCATGTGATCTACAGCCTTGTCCTCGTCAACACTCTCACCTGTGTTACTGAGAGAATCACTGACCTGATGTCAGCTGGTCATTTTGTGGCAGGGCTAAAATGCAGTGGAAATGTTTTTGGGATAAAGTTCATTGTCATGGCAAAGAGGGACTTTGAAAATAATTGCAATTCATTTGATCACTCTTCATGACATCCTGGAGTATATGCAAATTGCCATCATAAAAACTGAGGCAGCAGACTTTGTGAAAAATAATATTTGTGTAATTCTCAAAACTTTTCGCCATAAAAACTGTACACATATGTGTATCAGTAACTATCACAGAACCTGTATATGCAAGTTAGATAGACTATAAAACGGCATTGTACATACAGTTACGCATTAAAAACATCTTTATTTGTAAAAAATCTATCATTTTTTTTTAAATACATATTTTTATTAATCATTATACTGTTAAGAGTTGTTCATTTATTTTATAATTGTATCTAGTCACACAAAATGGCTGCTGAAGCTCCATTTTGATGTTTATAGTTTTAAGTGTGTATTATTTTAAAAGCTTATGTAACTAAGTGATTTTGCAATGCTTATATAATCAAGGCCTTTCTAGAAACGTCTCCACATACCAGAGACATTTCAGCTAGGGTGGTGTCTTTGGGCCTACTGCAAATGCTCAAGCTTCTTATCAGTATTAAACCAATAGAAAGTCCAAAAATCATGTTTATACCTTATATACAAATAATTTCTGGATCCTAGTCAATAAAATCTAGGAAACTGCGACATATCCTCGCCGCAGCCTGGTTAACTACAGGAATGCCAAGTACTCTGTTTGTTACCAGTTTGTTCATCCTAGCTTTTGAGATAACGTGCCGTCAGAGGCATGGAGAAAGACAGGGTCCTAGGATAATCTGTGATGAAACCTATTTACTGGGATCTATTTTCAGCATAAAACTACCACTTGTATTTACTCTTTGCACTTTATACTTACTCTTTGCATTATATTTACTCTTTCTGCTATATTCTTCACAAAACTAAACAATACACTTTTTTGACAGCTTTAGTAGCCACGTGATAATAATCCATTGTGACCCAAACCGGCTTTTTCCACTGGAAACAATAACATAATTTTTTTTATGCATTCTAATGTGACCTTACATTGCACATACACTTGTGCGTATACTGCACTCTGCTCTTTCTGTCTACATACGCAAGTACTGGGTAGGCAGTACGTACTTACACCAAGATTCAAATGGAAATACACCTTGATATATGCTTGGATTTGAATATGGTCAGAATTACGATCAAGTCCTGTGCTCTTTTTAAAAGCGCAACTTACTTGCAGACTTGGAACAGACTCTCAGTGTATGAGTGGTATTATGTAAATAAAAATATACAGGGACCTTCCTGCTGCAGGCCTTTATCAGCACGTCAGCTGCTGTCCACCTTAAATAAGGAGACATGCAGTCATTACTATGCAGAAACATCGTCATAGCAACCTGACAAAAATGACATATCATCTGCTGAATGTCCGAACATTTTGTTTGGGGCATGCACAGCCTAAAACTGCTGAAAACAGAATGCTGAGGCATTATGCAGGCAACATTATAGCAGATAAGTGCTAATTAGAAGACATATTACCTTTAAAATCACATTAGCATGGTGGTATGGACTGAAATATAAGTAAAAAAGTTTTCTATACTGAAAAATATAATAACCTTTGTGTGGATTTCTATAATATTCTTTATTATTTTGTTGATTTGTATTAATTTCCTAATACTTAAAATAAAATTATATTTCTTTAACATCTACAGTTGCTAGGTCCATGCCAGCTACTATAATTTATGTTACAGAACATCACTGTTACATTGAATAACAGGGCAAAATAAGTGATTACGAATTGCAATGATCAACTGCATTACTCTCCAGAGAGATATAAGAAAATTATCCTACAGAAATAACCCTTTTTTCTTAATCATTCAATTTCGTTTTCATCTTTGAACTCTGATTTATCATGCCTTGTACAATTACTATGTGCATTATATTTCCTGGAAAAGATTATCCATGTGATTAATTCATCATTTTCTCTTTCTTAAGGAGTAAACTGCAAATGGACTAGTTGTGTGCATCAGATGCTGATTTATAATTTGACAGGACATCTTTATCACAAGGTGTAAGAGCAGGATAAGGTTAGATCTCATCGAAAATGTAAGTCGGTCATTTAAAACATTTCATAAAGTGTCTGCTGACCTTTTCACTAAAAAAAGCTGAACTTTCGTAGCAGAAAAGAAAATGAACCCCCTGGGAATAAATTTAATGTAGCATTAACATTTAATACTGTCAAAATAACAGATTCTTTAAAAAAAATTAGGTGTCTCTTTTAGAAAAAAATGATACTTTTACATATATTTGTTAACACACAATGGGCTAGATTTACTAAGCTGCGGGTTTGAAAAAGTGGGGCTGTTGCCTATAGCAACCAATCAGATTCTAGCTTTCATTTATTTAGTACATTCTACAAAATCACAGCTAGAATCTGATTGGTTGCTATAGGCAACATCTCCACTTTTTCAAACCCGCCTGTTAGTAAATCTAGCCCAATAACTTCAATGAAATGTTGAAACCATAGTGAGGAAAACAGAACTAAGAAAATAATGGAGTTATTTTATGTCATGTGTCATGTGTGTATGTACTACATGACAGGAATATCTGTGCAGTATTCAGAAAGTAATTATAAACCTATTGTAAGGAAAAAAAAAAAGCTTAAAAAACAAAAAATCTACTTCATCCATTAACTTCTACTACCCTGTTTTCTATTGATCGAAACTGAAGTCCAATTCTCACTGGAAATATAGAAATATACTCAACCCTGAATTAACATATATTCAACTTGTGCAACTATTTGATGAGCTAAACTCCAGTCAACATCTTTTGATTTTTTTATGTAGATTACTGTGAAAAGTTCTTGTGGAGCTAAACGTCCTGCGTTTAATCTGAAGACCCCAACAAGCAGGACCACCCCCACAGAAATAAAAGTGTTTGCTGGGAGAAGTACTGCATAAAAACCATTGTACAAATATAATAGGACAACTATGGAGAAAGACTTATTTAATCACCATACCTCTAAAGGACTGACATCACAATTGTGTCACAATCAATCTAGATTCTATTAAGTGCATGTATATATATATATATATATATATATATATATATTGTGGCAAGAGCCCGCTACTGCTGAAGCACACGCGAACAACTTCTTCCTTTTTATGTAGTTTTATTGTCAGGATGGTAAATGTTTTGACACCGTACAGATTTCACAGCAATTCTTGGAGACCCTAAATGCTAGCTAGACATAGCTCAGCTCTCTCTAGACCAGCCAGCTTCCCCAGCGTTGGTCTCAGTGCACAAATGATGCAAACAAGCTTTTATACCTGATACTCCTCCCCCAGCCTTAGCTTGATGGACAGGTAACACACCCACCCTCTCTTTAAGAGGAAACGCCCATCACTGGCTCTGTTTGCACTAACAGACACACCCTGTCTGTTTGCTGAGAGGAAGGATTTCAAATCATGTAAGTTTAACCAAACTTAAACTATTGCTTTTCATACATAAGTCTTTACATTCAATCTAGGTGTATTACTGCACAAATGTTTTACTCTACTTCCCTGCTTTCTCTGCATATTGCCAGCTAAATGCCTCCTTTTGTTGCAATATATATATATATATATATATATATATATATACAGTATATGATCAGCTTATTATATATATGGAGAGGGTTTCTATACTGGAGAGTCTGTTATTGCTCTCTGTTAGCACTGTGGGGTCCAATGGTGAGGTAAATATACTAATGATCATTTAATAGCTTGTCTCATTAATTACCACTCACAAAGGGTAGTTTCCAGTTTAAACCCAGCTCTATTTAAATTTCCAATCAATTTACTCTAATACACACAGTATAATACAGGGAATAATGATGATCATATCAAGAAAGATTTTACGCAACGTATCATTTAAGATAATATGTATTCTTATTAACAATAGGTATTGTCAATAACAGTCTTTATACATATAATAACAGTGTAGAAAGCAAATATTACATCAAATACAATGCATAGCCTACTTCAACTTATTTATCAATGTGAATATGTGATTCCAATATGTGTCTATGAATGTGTGTATGAATGTGTGTAGCCCAGATTTCATTGCGTGTGTGCGTGTGTATCACAGATTTAGTTATTGTAGAATATTTGAGAATTTCAGAATACAATGCAGATCACTTGCGTCCAATACCATATCACTGCTCACATACACCAATCAGCCACACCATTAAAGCCATCTGAACCACCAAAACAGCTTAGACCCATCGAGGCATGTACTCCACAAAGTCTCTGAAGGTGTTGTGACAAAATGAGTTTGATGACACCTTAACCAGCCTCTCCATTGCTTCTCACAAAATGTGGATTATAGCATGTACTTTTTATAGACCTTGCTTTTGTTCCCCAGCTCAACAGAGTACAACTGCAGTGTCCAATTACATGTGGATAAAGGGACATTGTAGCTCATTGTAAATATGGATGATTGACTACAACTCTCCTACCACGGATGTGTGCACAGGAGTGGCCCAGTTTTATTGTTGTTTCATCTTATAACACATGCAGTATAAAGCACCACTCCAGCTGTTTGGAATGATATGCCCGCACCGATGGGACCCTGGTCGGAGATCAAGTAACTTTGTACTGCTGTCTACCTTACCATCAGACCCAGGTGAAACAACAGCAGACCAGAGACTTGGACTTGGGGAGGAAGATTTACTTGGGGCAAGGGAGCCACTGGGGAACAATGGCTAAGAAAGTGAGGGAGGTATATGTGACGAAAGGAGTTTGATAGCACCTTAAACAAATTTGACACTAGATATAAGGAACCACTCAAGGGGGAGATAATGTTCTTCTATGATTTGATTCCTGGAAAGTGCAAGATCTGGTGTTGAGTTACCGTTGTCTACCAGTGAACTACATCGGCAGATCCATGGGTCGTCAAGTCAGGATAGCCAGGTGTGTATATAATATTCTAGTGATCGCTTTTACTACAATAAATGCATTGTTTTACTTTCTAACTGCATTTGCCTGAATGACTATACAAACCTTAGAAGGTACGGGGGTAGGCTTCCCTGGCATAGTAAGGCACCCCCCTGGGTGGCCAGCCAGCGTGAAGTGGGTAGAATTGGGCTGGAAAACCCGGTATCATCACAGGTGTCCTGTGGTAGCTGGCACCACGATGTTAACAGTAGATCCTTGCAAGGTGGGGCCTCCATGGCTTGGACTTCTTTTTCCAGCACATTCCACAGATGCTCTATCAGCTGACGATCTGAGTAATTTGGAGGTCAAGCCAACACCTTGAACTCTTTGTCATGTTCCTCAAACTATTCCTGCACAATTTTTGCAATTCAATTATCCTGCTGAAAGAAGCCACTGCCATCAGAGACTATCACTGCCATAAAGGGGTATACTTTATCTGCAACAATGTTTAGGTAGGTGCTACGTGTCAAAGTATCATCCACACAAATGCCAGGACCCAAGGTTTCCCAGCAGAACATTGCACAGAACATCATGCTGCTTCTGCCAGCTTTCCATTTAATACTAATGCATCCAGGTCTCATCTCTTCCCCAGGTAAACAACGCACATGTACTAGCCATTCAGATGATGTAAAAGAAAATGTGGTTCATCAAACCAGGCCAGGTTTAACTTCTTTAAACATTTCTCTAGCTTGAAGAAGCACTGTACGTGTATAGTGAGCATTGTATTTGAGAGAGTTAATTGCTTTCTTTAAAGTATATTGCTGACACAATAAGCAAAACCGAAGGCAGTTTTTATAAAGTACCTGCCAATAATTTCATCCACATCTATGTCAATATTTATTTCAGTGAAAAGTTGTGTTTATAAGACAGATGACAATGCGCCTCTTTATACTGTCGGCTTAAATCACAGCTCAAGACTGATGACTTCTTTCTAATTGCATTATTATGTGGGTGGTGTTATTACAATGTTAATATAACATGGAATTAATCAATTTTAATTTACTTTTGTGCACATAATATATCTGACGATGAGGGTGATGTCATAAGCAGGAGTGTTATAAAAAGACAGCACTGTATTAGACTGTAAGATGTATAAAACACTTATTAAAATTACTAATTTGTACAGTGCACAGATTGCACTTCTTCCGTGTAGCAGGAGCACCGAATGATTCGACAAGACCCTCTATTTTGGCTCGACAATCTTCCTTCCCTAAGCGGGACTAGGGGAACACAATAGGGAGGCCCCGGAACAAGAGTTCAAAACCTATCCCCTTAGACCCCTGACAAATGTCCGCCACAGGATTCTGAACACTAGGAACGTGCCGGGCCTAGAAGCAGATATGCTAGGACAAACAGCGTAATATCCATCTGCGCAACCAGAGTAATCACTGGTGGCAAAGTTTTCTGATGCCGCCAAATGGCCTGCACAACTCCGAAGTTATCACACCAGAAAAACTATTTACTTCCCAACAAAGTTGTCCGCACAAAGCTCCACAGCTCCCACTATTGGGAAGATCTCTAGGAGAAACCACCTATAAGACCAACCGGACTGAACCCATTCACTGGGCCCCAGTGCAGTGCACCAGTACCCAACAACATAGGCCCCCATTTGCAAAGAGTTCCAACACCCAGCTAGCCATGGGGGTGGGGGCGCACTCCGTTAAACTCTAGCAGGGACAGACCCCAAAATGAGAAATCCTCTCGGATCTCAGTATAAAAATGAATACTACAATGAGGGAGATTCCCCCCGGCTATTGCCCACTCGAACCTCCGACCATTGAAAAGCCCCAGTATGGATTGGGTCTGTTTCAAAAGTACTCACTAGCACTCATTCACCACAGCTATCAGAGTGCGCAGCTTCCTCAACTTCCTAAGGTGAGCCTACAAAAGGCCTGCACGCATGACACTGGGACAACCCATGAAGGGAAACAAGTCCTTACCTAAAACATAATTTCCTTACAAAGCAGGCCCTTACTGGGCCCATGCCCAGAAGAACTTCCAAGTAATGGGTGATGCCATGATGGCCTGTGCCCGCACAGCCGCACCGTTGCATGAAGGATCTGACATTCTCAAAGAACATGCAGGAGACTGCGTATCCCATAGGTAAGCACTAGTCCACCTAATAGCCATTACCTATCCCCCTCCCCACTATGTCTACCGCAGCTTAAAAATATTGGTACACCACACTGCAGAACTTCTCAGGGATAGCATCATTCACTGCTGCATCACGCGGGAACACAGGTGCTGTATCAGCCCAAACTTACCCACAGCCTACTTAAGAAACACCCTGATTGGGGAAACTACCCAGTCCTGGTAAGTGGGGGATCCGAAAAGGGCCGCACAATACCCCCCAACGCAATCTCCTTGCGAACTTTGTCCGCTAAAACCTAATATTTTTTATTTTTATTTTTAAATGCGCTATCCTTTGAATAATCTAAAAGTAAATAAATGTGTGCGTATATATACGTGTATATAAATATGTGTGTGTATACATATATATATATATATATATATATATATATATATATATATATATATCTATATAGCACACCTGGGCTTGACAAGGTTTTAGCCAGTAAACTGATAGAGAAAGGTTGCCAACCCCTGCTCTAGAATGTAATATATAAATAATAGCTAGAATCTGATTGATTGCTATGGGCAACACCTCTACTTTTCCTTTTTTAGAAGATTTGATATATTTACTCCATGGTATCAGAAAAGTAGTCCAGCTGCCAGAGAGGAAGGAATCAAGAACAAGCCAAGGTCAGCAGAGGCAAAGTGGAGAGCAGTTACACATATGGAAGTCAGGACTTTGCTAATCAAGCAGAGACTTGTATTATCATATATTGCAAAGTGGAAGTGGAAGTAAGTTATAAGTATGATATACTGATCTAGGGAGTAAAGATATATTTTGATCCTTATGTAAATTATAAAGCATTTTCAAAAAAGCAGATGTAAAATGCATTAAAAAATTATAAAATTATGTGTGTATGCTGAGCTGCACAATGTGGCATTATCTTTGTGGCTTCCTCTGCACTTCTTTGTGTTTTGTATACAGTAGTATCCAAAGGGCAGTTCTGTGTCATATACAAGGGCAAAAAAAAACAAAGGGCTTGAAGTAAAAAAACACAGATGGAAGATAAAAAAATAGGAAGTGAAAAACATAAAATAATGTATTTAGTTGAACCTGCAGGAAAATGTGCACAATTCAAGTTGCCAGAAAGTGAAATGAAAACAATAATTATATATAGAATGTTCGGTTAGATACACGTGATTGAAAATGTACATTTGAGGCATCAGTCAATAGAACAAAGCATACTGCTTACTCTCCCGGAATGTTCTGGATACTCACTGATTTTTAAGAGTCCTCCCGGACGTCAGGCTGATTAGACCACCTCCTTTTCTGAAGTGGGCAGGGCCTAAATGACGCAATTTGATGCAAGTTGCATCATGATTGCTCCCATCACCCACTGCGGGTTTCCATGCCTATCTGAACTCCCAGAGGTTCAGACAGTGGGCATGTATGGAAGAAAGTATGTTGTGTATTTATAAGCCCCCACTAAGCACACCCTTATCTCAAGTAGAGATGAGCGCACTCGGATTTCGTGAATCCGAGCCCACCCGAACGTTGCCGATCCGAGTCGGATCCGAGACAGATCCGGGTATTGGCGCCAAATGAAAACCTGAAACCGAGGCTCGGAGTCATAATCCCGCTGTCGGATCTCGCGATACTCGGATCCTATAAATTCCCCGCTAGTCGCCGCCATCTTCACTCGGCAATTGATCAGAGTAGAGGGAGGGTGTGCTAGGTGGTCCTCTGTCCTGGTAGATCTCGTGCTGTGCTGTTTAGTTCTGTGCTGTGCTGTTCAGTTCTGTGCTGTGCTGTGCTGTGCTGTGTTCTGCCAGTGGTGCTGTGTGCTGTGCTCTGTCAATTTTGAGTTCAGTGGTGCTGCTGGGTCCTGTGCTGTGTCCTGTTCAGTCCAGTGGTGCTGTGTCCTGTGCTCTGTGCTGCTAAGGGCATAGTTATTTCCCCATTATTCCCAAGTGTTTAAAAAATTTAAAAAAAATTATAAAAAAAAATACAAAAAAATAATTTAAAAAAAAATTAATTACAACAAAATTTGCAAAACCAATCCTGCAATATAAGCCCATTGGTACTGCAATATTACCAAGTTCACACATTCAGCAGTAAAAGTCCAGTGGTACTGCAATATTACAAAGTTCACACATTCTGCAGTATCAGTCCAGTGGTGCTGTGTCCTGTGCTCTGTCCTTCTGAGTTCAGTGGTGCTGCTGGGTCCTGTGCTGTGTCCTGTTCAGTCCAGTGGTGCTGTGTCCTGTGCTCTGTGCTTCTAAGGGCATAGTTATTTCCCCATTATTCCCAAGTTTTTAAAAAATAAAAAAAACTTATAAAAAAAAAATAAAAATTAAAAAAAAAAGTAATTATAACAAAATTTGCAAAACCAATCCAGCAGTATAAGTCCATTGGTACTGCAATATTACCAAGTTCACACATTCTGCAGTATCTTGTGCTACATATAATGGAGACCAAAAATTTGGAGGATAAAGTAGGGAAAGATCAAGACCCACTTCCTCCTAATGCTGAAGCTGCTGCCACTAGTCATGACATAGATGATGAAATGCCATCAACGAAGTATCAAAGAGAGGAAAAGTAGGTGACTGAGGGGCACTCAGAGACGATGTATGAATATGTATATGAAATAAAATAAAATCTATTTTTAATGATATGCCTTAAAAATTGTGTATTAACATTTCATCCTAAACCCCAAAGCTAGCGAAATATTTAAAAACAAAAAACAAAACAATAATTGTTAAAATTGCAGATCCACTGCAAACTTAGCTCAGTGAATTGATATAGATGAGTTCATATAGAAATTACACTATTAAAGAAGAATTCCCTATTAACAATATTGACCTCTAGGTATCTTAAACGATATATAGGATCAAAAGGATGCCATTGTAGATCAAAAAAAAGCCCCTTGATAAGGGTTATAATGGTGACTGGCTAATATATCATAGTCAAAATTATTAAGAGATTGAGTAACATTACAGAGTAAGCCCCTATTTGTATAGTTGGTTATTAAATAATAAAGGGTAACTTGGGAGAGATGCCAATGAGCCTTTAAAAGCAGTCCCCCTAGTGGTCGCTAGTATAGAGAATCTCAGGTATGTCCTGTATCTACTAACTCTGATAGTAAGTCTCCTAGAGGTCTGTATATGAGAACAGGGTGTGTTTGTTAAATGGACTCAGGGAACAACGTGAGAACCCTGATGGTAGTAACGCTAAATATCCTACACTATTTCTCCCTAAATGCCCTATGTATTCTGAAACCGCTAATAGGTCAATCAAGGGTAGGAGAGAATAGTGAGAGCGTGAGTAGATGATATTACATATTATGAACACTGAGCTAAGAAACGCCAACGCGCGTTTCGCTGAACAGCTTTATCAAGGCTAACCAGAGCCTCTTGTTCGTGTGTCTTAAATAGCCAGTCAGATCAGCCCCTGAAATGACGCTTAAGGTTCGGCCAATCACGCCACAGCATGAGTGGCATTGATGGACATGTGCCTTAGCCAATGGAGGGGGATTAGAGCGGTTAAGCTCCGCCCCCAAATCGCTGTGATGCAAGGATAATGAAAAGACTAAGAATAGAAGCAAAACAGCAGCAATTCTTAGTGTTATATATGCTGATTTTGTCAGAAACTTTGTCAAATGTGATCAAAGAATAAATACTATCAGAAAAGAGATTCCAATCATATTATTAATAGGATTAATATCGATTAGCTGTTCCTATAAATTCATGGAGATATAAATGCTAACAATAGTAAACCCTTACATTTTCTATATACTCCATTATATGCAAAAATTATGATTATTAAGAAATCTGATCATATGGATAATAAGAAGAAAATGTATATAAAAATTGTTTTTGAATCTATTTCACAGTAAGTGTAAATGATATTTGTGTGTCATGCTAATAGATCATAGTGATCTGATGCTAGAACCATTGAAAAAGGTAGTCAAATATTGAAAATAAAGTGATCAAATGTAACCACATGTGAAAGGTAAGTGTTATTAATATGAGATTAGTATCATATTCTTTGAAGACCTGAAACAGGAAAAATAAAAAGGAAGTGAAAAAAATTGTTATAACAGTGATAAAATTAATTGTGAAAAGTGGGATGTGACTTTGTATGTAAAAACATAAAGTGATATAAGGGGTATAAACCCGTAAGGATAGTGTTGTGATTAGGAAGGACCTATTCCATGGAACAGTATATAAAAGTGTAAATAATAAATCGGAGATTATAGAAAGGCAGAGTAGCTATTGTAATCATTAAGACCATTAGGAACCATACTGCCCATCAAGAAGATAGTTCTAGTTTCTTTCCTCAATAGCTGTGATTGTAGATCACCTCCTCTTAGATTTAGGACAGTTTTCTCCATGGCAAAAGCTTTTATATGTTTGGGATCACAATTGTGACAGTTCATAAAGTGTCTGGCTACAGTAGTCAGTTTTTTAAAATTCTTTTGGTCTCTTAGGGCGTTTTTGATATTGCCAATTCACCACTCCAACAAAACAGTATGTAGACAAATATGGTAAGGTCTGGCATATCACTGAATTCCTAAACTGCAACTCTCAGGGAGTCATCTACTGTTTGATTTGCCCATGTGGACTAAAATATATAGGGATGACCAGTCGCCCTTTTAAAAAAGTCTCCTGGAACACATTGGCAATATCAAAAACGCCCTAAGAGACCAAAAGAATTTTAAAAAACTGACTACTGTAGCCAGACACTTTATGAACTGTCACAATTGTGATCCCAAACATATAAAAGCTTTTGCCATGGAGAAAACTGTCCTAAATCTAAGAGGAGGTGATCTACAATCACAGCTATTGAGGAAAGAAACTAGAACTATCTTCTTGATGGGCAGTATGGTTCCTAATGGTCTTAATGATTACAATAGCTACTCTGCCTTTCTATAATCTCCGATTTATTATTTACACTTTTATATACTGTTCCATGGAATAGGTCCTTCCTAATCACAACACTATCCTTACGGGTTTATACCCCTTATATCACTTTATGTTTTTACATACAAAGTCACATCCCACTTTTCACAATTAATTTTATCACTGTTATAACAATTTTTTTCACTTCCTTTTTATTTTTCCTGTTTCAGGTCTTCAAAGAATATGATACTAATCTCATATTAATAACACTTACCTTTCACATGTGGTTACATTTGATCACTTTATTTTCAATATTTGACTACCTTTTTCAATGGTTCTAGCATCAGATCACTATGATCTATTAGCATGACACACAAATATCATTTACACTTACCGTGAAATAGATTCAAAAACAATTTTTATATACATTTTCTTCTTATTATCCATATGATCAGATTTCTTAATAATCATAATTTTTGCATATAATGGAGTATATAGAAAATGTAAGGGTTTACTATTGTTAGCATTTATATCTCCATGAATTTATAGGAACAGCTAATCGATATTAATCCTATTAATAATATGATTGGAATCTCTTTTCTGATAGTATTTATTCTTTGATCACATTTGACAAAGTTTCTGACAAAATCAGCATATATAACACTAAGAATTGCTGCTGTTTTGCTTCTATTCTTAGTCTTTTCATTATCCTTGCATCACAGCGATTTGGGGGCGGAGCTTAACCGCTCTAATCCCCCTCCATTGGCTAAGGCACATGTCCATCAATGCCACTCATGCTGTGGCGTGATTGGCCGAACCTTAAGCGTCATTTCAGGGGCTGATCTGACTGGCTATTTAAGACACACGAACAAGAGGCTCTGGTTAGCCTTGATAAAGCTGTTCAGCGAAACGCGCGTTGGCGTTTCTTAGCTCAGTGTTCATAATATGTAATATCATCTACTCACGCTCTCACTATTCTCTCCTACCCTTGATTGACCTATTAGCGGTTTCAGAATACATAGGGCATTTAGGGAGAAATAGTGTAGGATATTTAGCGTTACTACCATCAGGGTTCTCACGTTGTTCCCTGAGTCCATTTAACAAACACACCCTGTTCTCATATACAGACCTCTAGGAGACTTACTATCAGAGTTAGTAGATACAGGACATACCTGAGATTCTCTATACTAGCGACCACTAGGGGGACTGCTTTTAAAGGCTCATTGGCATCTCTCCCAAGTTACCCTTTATTATTTAATAACCAACTATACAAATAGAGGCTTACTCTGTAATGTTACTCAATCTCCTAATAATTTTAACTATGATATATTAGCCAGTCACCATTATAACCCTTATCAAGGGGCTTTTTTTTTGATCTACAATGGCATCCTTTTGATCCTATATATCGTTTAAGATACCTAGAGGTCAATATTGTTAATAGGGAATTCTTCTTTAATAGTGTAATTTCTATATGAACTCATCTATATCAATTCACTGAGCTAAGTTTGCAGTGGATCTGCAATTTTAACAATTATTGTTTTGTTTTTTGTTTTTAAATATTTCGCTAGCTTTGGGGTTTAGGATGAAATGTTAATACACAATTTTTAAGGCATATCATTAAAAATAGATTTTATTTTATTTCATATACATATTCATACATCGTCTCTGAGTGCCCCTCAGTCACCTACTTTTCCTCTCTTTGATACTTCATTATAACTTTGGTGTATAGGGTGCACCGCTCAGGATGTTTTGTACCATAATTCAATCATCCTGATTGATAGGCCAAAATAATTAGAGCCTATTATTAGACTTTGTTATGAAATATACCTAGTGCGGATATTTTTTCTTTTCTATGAAATGCCATCAACGTCATCTTCCAAGCCCGATGCCCAATCTCCTAGTACAGGGCATGTAAAATCCAAAAAGCCCAAGTTAAGTAAAAGTAGCAAAAAGAGAAACTTAAAATCATCTGCGGAGAAACGTAAAGTTGCCAATATGCCATTTACGACACGGAGTGGCAAGGAACGGCTTAGGCCCTGGCCTGTGTTGATGACTAGTGGTTCAGCTTCACCCAAGGATCTTAGCCCTCCTCCTCCTCCCCCCCCCTACAAAAAATTGAAGAGAGTTATGCTGTCAGCAACAAAACAGCAAACAATTCTGCCTTCTAAAGAGAAATTGTCACAAATCCCAAAGACGAGTCCAAGAGTTTTGGTGGTTGTCAAGCCTGACCTTCCCATCACTGTACGGGAAGAGGTGGCTCGGGAGGAGGCTATTGATGATGTAGCTGGCGCTGTGGAGGAACTTGATGATGAGGATGGTGATGTGGTTATTGAAAATGAGGCACCAGGGGGGGAAACAGCTGATGTCCATGGGATGAAAAGGCCCATCGTCATGCCTGGTCAGAAGACCAAAAAATGCACCTCTTCGGTCTGGAGTTATTTTTATCCAAATCGGGACAACCAATGTATGGCCATATGTAGCTTATGTAAAGCTCAAATAAGCAGGGGTAAGGATCTTGCCCACCTAGGGACATCCTCCCCTATACGTCACCTGAATAACCTTCATAGTTCAGTGGTTAATTCAGGAACTGGGGCTAGGACCGTCATCGGTACAGGGACACCTAAATCCCATGGTCCAGTTGGATACACACCAGCAACACCCTCCTCGTCAACTTCCTCCACGATCTCCATCAGATTCAGTCCTGCAGCCCAAGTCAGCAGCCAGACTGAGTCCTCTTCAATACGGGATTCATCCGAGGAATCCTGCAGCGGTACGCCTACTACTGGCACTGCTGCTGTTGCTGCTGTTAGTCGGTCATCTTCCCAGAGGGGAAGTCGTTAGACCGCTAAGTCTTTCACAAAACAATTGACCGTCCAACAGTCGTTTGCCATGACCACAAAATACGATAGTAGTCACCCTATTGCAAAGCGTATAACTGCGGCTGTAACTGCAATGTTGGTGTTAGACATGCGCCCGGTGTCCGCCATCAGTGGAGTGGGATTTAGAGGGTTGATGGAGGTATTGTGTCCCCGGTACCAAATCCCGTCGAGATTCCACTTCACTAGGCAGGCGATACCAAAAATGTACAGAGAAGTACGATCAAGTGTCCTCAGTGCTTTAAAAAATGCGGTTTTACCCACTGTCCACTTAACCACGGACATGTGGACAAGTGGTTCTGGGCAAACGAAGGACTATATGACTGTGACAGCCCACTGAGTAGATGCATCCCCTTCCGCAGCAACAGCTGCGTCAGTAGCAGCATCTACAAAATGGCTGCTCGTGCAAAGGCAGGCAACATTGTGTATTACAGGCTTTAATAAGAGGCACAACGCTGACAACATATTAGAGAAAGTGAGGGAAATTATCTCCCAGTGGCTTACCCCACTTAGACTCTCATGGGGATTTGTGGTGTCAGACAATGCCAGTAACATTGTGCGGGCATTAAATATGGGCAATTTCCAGCACATCCCATGTTTTGCCCACACCATTAATTTGGTGGTGCAGCATTACCTCAAGAGTGACAGGGGTGAGCAGGAGATGCTTGCGGTGGCGCGCAAAATTGCTGGACACTTTCGGCATTCAGCCAGTGCCTACCGCAAACTAGAGGCACATCAAAAAACCATGAACCTGCCCTGCCATCACCTCAAACAAGAGGTTGTGACGCGCTGGAACTCCACCCTCTATATTCTGCAGAGGATGGAGGAGCAGCAAAAGGCCATTCAGGCCTACACAGCCACCTACGACATAGGCAAAGGAGTGGGGATGCGCCTGAGTCAAGCGCAGAGGAGACTGATTTCCGTGTTGTGCAAGGTTCTGCAGGCGTTTGAACTTGCCACACGAGAAGTCAGTTCCGTCACTGCCAGCTTGAGTCAGGTTATTCCCCTGATCAGGCTGTTGCAGAAGCAGCTGGAGAAAGTGAGGGAGGAGCTGGTAAACCATTGCGATTACACCAAGCATGTAGCTCTTGTTGATGTAGCCCTTTGTACGCTTTGCCAGGATCCGAGGGTGGTCACTCTTTTAAAGTCATAGGAATACATTCTGGCCACCGTGCTCGATCCTCGGTTTAAAGCGTATGTTGTGTCTCTGTTTCCGGCGGACACAAGTCTACAGCGGTGCACAGACCTGCTGGTCAGGAGATTGTCCTCTGAAGATGACCGTGACATGCCAACAGCTCCACCCTCATTTTCTTCCACATCTATGGCTGCGAGGAAAAAGCTCAGTTTTCCTAAAAGAGCCGCTGGCGGGGATGCTGATAACATCTGGTCCGGACTGAAGGACCTGCCAACCATTGCAGACATGTCTACTGTCGGTGCATTGGATGCTGTCACAATTGAAAAAATGGTGGAGGATTATTTTGCTGACACCATCCAAATAGACATGTCAGACAGTCCATATTGTTACTGGCAGGAAAAAAAGGCAGTTTGGAAGCCCCTGTACAAACTGGCTCTATTTTACCTGAGTTGTCCCCCCTCAAGTGTGTACTCGGAAAGAGTTTTTAGTGCAGCGGAGAACCTGGTCAGTGAGCGGCGAAGGAGGTTGCTTCCTCACAACGTTAAAAAAATGATGTTTATAAAAATGAATAATCAATTCCTCAATGAAGTACAGCACTGCGCTCCAGATAGTACAGAGGGACCTGTGGTTGTGGAGTCCAGCGGGGACGAATTGATAATGTGTGAGGAGGAGGAAGTACACACTGTAGGGGGAGTGGAATCAGAGGTTGAGGATGAGGACGACATCTTTCCTCAGTAGAGCCTGTTTAGTTTGTACAGGGAGAGATGAATTGTTTTTTTGGTGTGGGGGGCCCAAACAAACCAATCATTTCAGCCGCAGTTGTTTGGTAGGCACTGTCGCTGAAATGATTGGTTTCTTATAGTGTGCATGTCCTATTTCAACAACATAAGGGTGGGTGGGAGGGCCCAAGGAGAATTCCATCTTGCAACTCTTTTTTTGGCATTATGTGACCATTCATGTCACGGGCACTAGGAGTCTTTACCCAGGGATCACCAGATGGTAGGATTACCAGAGCAATGTAGATGGTAATAGGGTACTCTGGTAGCTGGGTGATCACGGAACATGAAATGATAGCCGATGAGATGCTCAGGAAAGTCTATGACTAGCAACACTGGTAATAATGAGGTAATGATACACAAGGAACTGTATGGACAAGGACACGTGAAGGTAGTCAGTGGTCTGCGATAGCAAGTTGTACCACTGCTATAGTGAGGAGGAATGTCCAACAGAAACAAGGAGGTGATGAGAGTCAGCGGTCTGCGGGTAGCAAGTTGTACCGCTGTCTGAGTGAAGGAATGGAATCCAAGTGGAGGTATCCAGGTAGTCAGTGGTCTGCGGTAGCAAGTTGTACCACTGCTATGTGAGAGGATAATGGAACAGGTGATACCGGAAACAGGGATCAGTGGTCTGACATCAGCAAGTTGTACCACTGCATATATATGTGAGGAGGTGCACGGGGGAAGACTGCAACACAGGATATACACAGGCACCTTATACACGATCCACAGTAATATGCACAATATAGGTATATATATATGTAAAAGACTGATCAGCTCTGCAATCTAGAAAGTCTCTTGAAGTAGTCCAGCACAATGATAACACAGTCAATGATGGCAATAGACTCAGCGGATAGTAGACTCCAGAGAGAACCAAACACAGTCCAGCAAGATATGCAATACACAGCACAGTCAATGAGAAGTATGCATACCGTGGTTCAGCAGTAGCAGTCAGATGGGATTGCAGCGGTACCTGAGCGGCTGGAGGCCGACTGGATAGGAAGTCCCGGGATAGGAGAAGCAGCGGTCTAGCAGGTGCAGCGCACAGGTGAGTAGACCGACAGGGACACGAATCCACAGGAGTCAGCAACACGTGGAACTGGACTCATAGGAAACCCAGGAGAATGGAGATGATCCAGCAGAGGGTAGTAGAAGAGATACAAATCCAATGCTGATAGGAGGGTAGAGGCCAGTGGAACACGTGAAGGCGTGGAGAGTGGATCAGCAGGAGATGGACGATAGCGCTGACCACAGCGGCAGGACTCAGCGGCACACGGAGGTAACCAGTAGCAACCACAGGAACCAACAGCGATGGGAAACAGGAGTGCAGCGCAGGGCAGGAGCTGTAGATAACGAAGTGTAGCAGATGGTAATGAAAAGCGGCAGTCTCGAGGAAGTCACACCAAAGATGAGATGAGAGTGTAGTGCACGGAGGCAGCGGATAGTAATCAGCTGGCAGTCACGATGTTGAACACAGGCGAGTTGCAAGCAGGAGACTGTAGTGCACAGAGGCAGCGGATAGTAGTCAGCTGGCAGTCACGATGTTGAACACAGGCGAGTTGCAAGCAGGAGACTGTAGTGCACAGAGGCAGCGGATAGTAGTCAGCTGGCAGTCACGATGTTGAACACAGGCGAGTTGCAAGCAGGAGACTGTAGTGCACGGAGGCAGCGGATAGAAATCAGCAAACAGACTTGATGAGAAGCAGGTGAGTGAGGTAAAAGCTGGAGTGCACGGAGGCAGCGGATAGCAATGAGCAAACAGTCACATTGATAAAAAATAACGTTGAAGTGGTGTAGAAGACTGTAGTGCACGGAGGCAGCGGATAGGAATCAGCAAACAGTCATGATGATAAAGTTGAAGGTAGAAGTGGTATGGAACCACAGTAGTAGAAGTGGTTTGGAAACCACAGGAATCAGCAGCGCTGAATAAACGAGTAATACAGGAACACCTTCAGAGACTCATGAGGAATGAGACTCCAAGATCAGGCAACGTGGTAGTGACCACAGGTGCTTAATATAGGGAGGTTGCCTGATCTGCCAATTAAGTTAAAGGGGTATACACTGAAGTATAGAAAAGGGCTGCGCATGCGCAGACCCTCAGGATGGTGGACGGCCACGGTTCCTAAATGTCCGGGAAGAGGCACTCACGGTCCGGTGAGTGACAATTCAACAGTAGTTTGCCTTGTTCAAAAAGTAAAACAAAATGTCAACAAATTCAAAAAATTAAACCAAAAGTAAAATGCCCTGTCATTATTTAAAACAAGAGGTATTGACGTGCTAGAATTACTGTAGTGTTTATATGTTATAAACACTACACTTGGAAGTTGGAGGAGGTATTGTGGCCCCGGTACCAAATTTAGTACCGGGGCCACTCCACTATGCAGTCCAGATAGAGGTGTATCAGATATTAAACAACGTTGACTGTTGCTGCAAAATTTTTAAATAATATTGTGGGGAACACTACACTATGCAGTCCATAAACTCTTTTGGTGGAATTCAGACCCGTGGAGGGTTTTTTAATTATATTGTGGCCCCGGTAAAAAATTGTGTACCGGGGCCACCCCACTACGCAGTCAAGAAACTTTTTTTTGGGAATTCAGACCCGTTTAGGGTTTTTTTAATTATATTGTAGGGACCACTACTCTACGCAGTCCAGATAAATTTTTTGGTGCGATTCAGACCAGTTGAGGGTTTTTTAATTATATTGTAGGGACCACTCCTCTACGCAGTCCAGATAAATTTTTTGGTGCGATTCAGACCAGTTGAGGGTTTTCAAATTATATTGTGGTGACCACTCCTCTACGCAGTCCAGATACAATTTTTGGTGTAATTAAGACCAGTTGATGGTTTTCTTATTATATTGTGGTGACCACTCCTCTACTCAGTCCAGGTATATTTTTTGGTGCGATTAAGACCAGTTGAGGGTTTTTAAATTATATTGTGGTGACCACTCCTCTACGCAGTCCAGGTACATTTTTTGGTGCGATTCAGACCAGTTGAGGGTTTTTAAATTATATTGTGGTGACCACTCCTCTACGCAGTCCAGGTGCAATTTTTGGTGTAATTAAGACCAGTTGATGGTTTTCTTATTATATTGTGGTGACCACTCCTCTATGCAGTCCAGGTACAATTTTTGGTGTAATTAACACCAGTTGATGGTTTTCTTATTATATTGTGGTGACCACTCCTCTACGCAGTCCAGGTACATTTTTTGGTGCGATTCAGACCAGTTGAGGGTTTTTAAATTATATTGTAGTGACCACTCCTCTACGCAGTCCAGATACAATTTTTGGTGCGATTCAGACCAGTTGAGGGTTTTTAAATTATATTGTGGTGACCACTCCTCTACGCAGTCCAGGTACATTTTTTGGTGCGATTCAGACCAGTTGAGGGTTTTTAAATTATATTGTGGTGACCACTCCTCTACGCAGTCCAGGTACATTTTTTGGTGCGATTCAGACCAGTTGGGGGTTTTTAAATTATATTGTGGTGACCACTCCTCTACGCAGTCCAGATAATTTTTTTGGTGCGATTCAGACCAGTTGAGGGTTTTCAAATTATATTGTGGTGACCACTCCTCTACGCAGTCCAGATACAATTTTTGGTGTAATTAAGACCAGTTGATGGTTTTCTTATTATATTGTGTTGACCACTCCTCTACTCAGTCCAGTTACATTTTTTGGTGCGATTCAGACCAATTGAGGGTTTTTAAATTATATTGTGGGGACCACTCCTCTACGCAGTCCAGGTACATTTTTTGGTGCGATTCAGACCAGTTGAGGGTTTTTAAATTATATTGTGGTGACCACTCCTCTACGCAGTCCAGGTACAATTTTTGGTGTAATTAACACCAGTTGATGGTTTTCTTATTATATTGTGGTGACCACTCCTCTACGCAGTCCAGGTACATTTTTTGGTGCGATTCAGACCAGTTGAGGGTTTTTAAATTATATTGTGGTGACCACTCCTCTACGCAGTCCAGATACAATTTTTGGTGTAATTAAGACCAGTTGATGGTTTTCTTATTATATTGTGGTGACCACTACTCTACGCAGTCCAGGTACAATTTTTGGTGGGATTCAGACCATTTGAGGGTTTTTAAATTATATTGTGGTGACCACTCCTCTACGCAGTCCAGATACAATTTTTGGTGTAATTAACACCAGTTGATGGTTTTCTTATTATATTGTGGTGACCACTCCTCTACGCAGTCCAGGTACAATTTTTGGTGTAATTAAGACCAGTTGATATTTTCTTATTATATTGTGGTGACCACTCCTCTTCGCAGTCCAGGTACAATTTTTGGTGTAATTAACACCAGTTGATGGTTTTCTTATTATATTGTGGGGACCACTCCACTACGCAGTACAGAAAGATACCTCGTTGCAACGTTTTGGACTAATAACAATATTGTGAGGTGTTCAGAATACACTGTAAATTAGTGGAAATGATTGTTATTGAATGTTATTCTGGTTAATAATAGCGTAGGAGTGAAAATAAGCCCAAAAACTTGATTTTTGAACTTTTTATGCTTTTTTTAAAAAAAATCCGAATCCAAAACCTTAAATCCGAACCAAAACCTTTCGGCAGGTGTTTTGCGAAACAAATTCGAACCCAAAACCTCAAGAAAATCCGAATCCAAAACACAAAACACGAGACACCAAAAGTCGGCCGTGCACATCCCTAATCTCAAGTTACTAAAATTGTTCCACGTATATTGAATGTTACCAGTATCTCTTCTATCTGATGACTAAAGCTGATTTAGTAATTTTCCAGAGCTAAAAGTGAACTTTTAATTCCTAAAATCTGATAAAGCCAATTAAAGACAGTTACTGCTTTTACTGTATAATGATTGTAGGTATGCTACAAATAATACCTTACAGAAAATGCCATAATTTGTGTACATAATAAAAGCTAAATGTTACCTTCAACATAACCTGCAAATTGCCTGATAATTACATTTACAATTACAGCACTCATACAATAGCAACAAAAATCTAAAACCTGAAAACAAAGGCAAAGTTGACGCATGGAGTTGGCTGGGTTTATGTCAGCAGAAATATTAATGGCATATAGTTAAAGAGTGATGTAGAAAATTTATAAAAAGTAAAATAAAATTACTTACCCAGTACTGAATGAAAAAGATGTTGTTTGCAGCAGCCCCTCTGTGTGACCTCACACTGACAGGGAGAGGGGGTGGATCACATGATCAAATGGGCGGGTCTTTCTCCTGCAGTTAATCTCTGATGCTGCTCTGTTCTCCCCACGTCCCTGCTGCTGCTGTGAGCCTGGCAGTGACAGGTAGCTGTCAAACGCCGATCGGAGATGAACGATCGCGTTTGACAGCTGCCTGTGACTGCCAGTCTCACATCAGCAGCAGGGATGTCGGGGAGGACACATCAGCAGTGGACAGCACATCGGTGGTCAGCGGGCCCCCTAGACAGCCTGGGCCCCATACACCATTACCCCCCCGTACCCCCACGATGGCGGCCCTGCATAGATTACATAGCGCTGGACAACCATTGTACAGATATGACAGACATGAATACAATAAACATAATAACAGATACAAGCATACCATTAAACATAATAACACATACATCAGGGGTAGGCAACCTGCGGCTCTCCAGGTGTTGTGAAACTACAAGTCCCAGCATGCTTTGCCAGTAGATAACCAGCAGAGAGGTGGCAAGGCATGCTGGGATTTGTAGTTTCACAACACCTGGAGAGCCACAGGTTCCCTACCCCTGACATACATGGACAGTCATGAGCTAAACAACTACAGTTAGCACACATGCAGTTATGAGTTCCATGAGTGTAAGCAAACAAACAATTGGGCAAAAGACATGACATCAGGGACATACAAGGTATATAGACATAAGACGTATGGTAAAGAGGACCCTACCCATGACAGCTTATATTCTAGAGGGAAGGGAAAATGGGTGGAAATGGCACAGGTGTGGATGTGGTGGACGAAGGAAGCAGAGGGAGTGGACTTCAGGATCTAGGAGGGTGTAGGGTAGGCAAGCATAAACAGGTAGGTTTTAAGGGAGTGTTTGGGGGAGAGTCTGATTTGGTAGAGTTCCATAGCTGGAGAGCAGTGCTGTTGAAGTGCTGGAGATGGGAGTGGGAAGAGGTTATAAGAGAGGAAGAGAGATAAAGATCAGAGGTGGAGCTGAGTGGCTGAGCTGAGTTATATGTCATGTTGAGGAGAGAGATGTATGTCAGGGTGTCATTAGTGGGAGCTTTGTAGGTGAGGGTGAGCATCTTGAACTGCATTCTGGAAGCAATGGGAATCCAGCAAAGGGATTTACAGAGAATGGGGAGGAAGATTAGTCTAACCACGAAGTTCATGGTGGATTGTAAAGGGGAAAGAAGGGCAAGGGGAAGGCTAATGAGAAGAAGATTGCTGTAGTAACCATTTAACTCTTTATTAAACCAATACCTACCTGGCACATGTGTTGGGAAAAAAACTATAGTACTTTCAGTACAAAGCTGTTTCTTTCTAGGGAGGTACATTTTTTTGCATCCCATTACTATATTTGCCCTATGTTTACCCACGCCTTCCCATCCCTGGTCTGCCTCTCTAAGCATAAAAAGTAGTAAGTGTAATACCGCTTTCATACTGCCACCCAGGCAATATCCTGGGTATATGAACCTGGGATATTGCCGGGGGACAGAGGGGGGGCAGAGGCTCCCCCGGAATCAAATTCCTGGGTAGACCGCGTTCATACTGAACACGTGTCTGCCCGGGGTCTCCATGGCAACATCACAAGAGGAGCTCTGATTGGCTCCTCTTGTGATGTTTTTTTTTTTTTTTAACATTGTGTCTGGTGATACCCAGGTTGAAAAACTCGGGTCACACAATTCATAGTGCAGGCTTGCTGGGGCAGGCCCGGAAATTACCCCACCAAAAGACCCGGGTCTGATGACCCAGAAATTAGATCTGGGACCATTCATACTGCACCTCGACCTTTATCGTCTGGGCTTGCCCCAGCAAAAACCCAGGTTTTTGGTGCAGTATGAATGGGTTATAAGATGTAAACAAGCCTGTATACAGACGTACGCTTAGACATTGTTTGTGTACATGCACAGTACGGAAAAAAAGAAACGTATATACAACACTACATGAGCCACTATGTGTCCTGCTGTGAAGAAACTGGCATTTAAAATGTCTTGTGAGATAAGCCAACACACGTTACTTGCAGCCTGGTAGTGGGAAACCGTAACAGATCTGGTGAAGACTTGTGTTCCCATTAAGCTCTGTGCCTCAGAGTCTAGCAGCACAGTGGGTTCTCACCCTTGTTGATTGATTGCAGTAAGTTTGTTAACATTTTGTTTTGTGTCAGTCTGATTATAATGGGTGGTTTTCTGTTGAATGTAAATTACAATTCTTTGACTTGAACATAACTGAACTTGAACAGTGTTGTTGTTATTCATTTTGGCTAGCAACATTAAGTTGTAGTAGCACCAATCAGTTGGTCTGTGTTAGAGGAACCACAGTATTTTAGAAAGGGGTTTAGGTACCCATCCTGCACAGGTGTTCTCTGCTTTCTTAGTTTGCCACTGACTATATGTTTGTGCATGTAGCAGGAATGCCTTCAGATAGATGGAGGGCTTGAGCCATGTCTCTTAAAGACCTAGAAAATCAGTTTACCTGTACACTGTACCATGGATACAGCAGGTAAGACTAAAAGGAAATCAAGTATAAAATAAGATAGCAAAAGGTTATATTAAATACTGACTTTGCTTGTAATTTAATTTGCAGTTTTAATCAAATGTACAGATACTATTGGTTAAACAGCTCCAGCTAACCAACAGATTTGAAATTAATAGCATCTGCCATGTGCATTGTGCTTTGTAGACTAATAATAGACTTATAACCATGGTCTGGAAATGCTTTAAGTCAATTTGTAAAGAAACTGATGGCTCTATTACATAGAGCTGATTCAGAGTGGGGCATAAAACTTGCTCTTAAAATAGAATATGGAAAACAAGTGTATTTCTGCCCATCTCGAGATGCGTCTTCATCAGCAGCATATGGGCCTGTTTTCCGACAAGTCGTCATTATCCTCATCAATGCGTACTTGAATGATTTGGAGATATACATATGTCTCCAAATAGGTGTATGTGTGTGTTTCTGTAGGTGTGCATGAGAACACCTTTAGTGTACTCAGCCTGCTTTTGCATGTACCTTCCCTCCCATGTACTACCACTCCAGATGCAGCCAGGGCATACATACAACAAACATTCAAGTCTGTATAGGAGTATAGACATGTGCCAGCGCATAGCTCACTAGGCAAACTGGCGGACCTTCCACTCTAAATCAGCCCCTAAAACCCTAATTGAAAAGCATACATATTTGGGACAGTTTAGCTACTGCAGTGAAAAAATACAGTTTTGCTTTCAAATGTTGACTAAACTGGCTCTAATTGCTCGCCTACAAATACCTTTCATACATCTCAAATCTCATCTCGAAATACTGTGAGAACACGGGGTGTGGTTATTGAACTTTTGTGACTGAAACGCAACACTTGAGATCCATGTCATTAGTTGCCTATTACGGACTTGTATCTGCTTTCTGACTAACAGATTTAATTAATGTTGTTTTATTATTATGCACCTGGCTGAGATATGCAAATGTAATTCCTTGCGTTATTTTGTTAGCGATGCAGTTATAAGATCTGTACTGGTTATTCTTAAATGTCATTTAGTGAGTAGTTTGTAAATTATAGATAGGAGAGGAAGTGACGTCTGAATTAAATAGTTTGCATATGCACGAATAATGCTATCAAGCTTATCATGTTTAGCCAACAAAGTCATTGTTCCACCATTAAGGCTGGGTACACACTACAATGTTTTCAGCCGATTATTGGGCCAATAAGACGATAAACGACCTGTTGGCCTGATATCACAGTAGTTTGTACCCTGCAAAGATTAATAATTATCGTTCCAAAGCCCATTGTATCGTTGATCAAGATTTTTAAGCTGAACTAAAAATTTCATTCAACGATGGAACTATGTAATTCCAATTCTGCACTGTGTATGCACACTAGAAGCATTGGACTCACGTTTGACACTGGAGAAGCTGGTGTCCAGGGGTCTGAAGGTGCTGGGATTTTTCCAGCAGCGAGAGCAGGTTCCAGGTTTTCTTCTGCAGGAAAGCATAGATTGACAGCTTCACCCTCCAATTAGAGTGAGGCCGCAAGTAAAAATTACCAGTTCATGGGACTACAGAACAGAAGAAACGAGTGTGAGCTGTGGGGGTTACAAGTAGGTGGGGCTAGAATGGGGGAGATGTTGCCAGTCGCAGGATAGGCAGCAGACTCTTCAATGGGTCATGCATTATTAACTCCTGCAATCCAGGGGAAGGGGAGGAGGTGCTGCAGCAGCTGCTGACCGCAGGACATTCAGTGCTCATTATGTCCCATTCATTCACCAATTTCCCATTACACTTTCTAGAGAACACTGCAGTCATGTCTTACATCTGTCATATGCATATGTATACAGGATGTGTATATATTCTGTGCTGTAGGCTTGTCACTTGTCACTTTGCCTTGCCTGGGATTCTCTGAGTTGCAGTCAATGGTTATGACAGATGACGAACTGAATGTAACAGTGTACAACAGGTATAGTGTGTGCACATGAATCAGCATGCTGATCTGGACCTTTTTTTTTCCTGTCTAGGGTAAAATCGTTAAAACTATTGCATTGTTAGAATTTTCCTGTAGTGCATCCCCAGGCTAACAGGAATCAAAGTCATGGACACCTTCTCCACAGGGAATCAACCCAACCACCTATAGATCTGTCTGGAAAAATTCAACATCACATTCCTTACTAAACATGAAATTTGACATTTGGTGGGTTACTTCATTTCTAGTTGTTTAAAAATATTTTGTGACAGGCTTTCTTATTTTATTTTTCATTTTTTTTTGTGTCCAACATTTATCCTTATTAAAGCATTTCTTTTTCTTTATGAATTTGAAGAGCACTGACCTATATGTTCCATACAGTCAGAGTTGTCCAGGAGGCTGGCTGATTTGATGGTTCTTACTCATGAAGTAACCAAATAAATAAACTGTAACATTAGAATTGTTTTAGCTGCTTCTGAATAATTCTCAAAATGCAGCAGACCATTTGAAGACACGTAGAAATTTGGTTTCAGCTGACTACTTTCTAGTTCCTTCTTTGCTTCTAAAGTGCCATCTCTATCCATGACTTGTTCTGTTGAGCATAAGTCCCTGGGAAATTATATTCTACTACATTTTTGCTTGATGAACATACAACTTGAAGTGCTAGACTAGCAAATGTCTAAGACATTGAATCAATTATTGTTGTAAAATAAAACCGCAATTGTATTATCTTCTGGGTCCAACTTTACTGTAGCAAACTTGCTTTGAATGCTGGACACTTTGGGTATGATTTACAGTTGGAAGTATGTTAATTTATGTGTCAGAAATTCACTCATTTCTGCACTGCATATCAAAATGCATCCATATCTAGATTTGTGCCTATGCAGACTTGCAGCCCTTTATATCAGGTGAGGCTGAATGAGTGTATTTAAGTGTAAGTTGAGTACCGTAAGGTCATGTTTTCGTGTAGGAGATGCAACTTATTGAGACTTGGACGCATGCCCAAATGTGCTTTTTAGGTGACATATCTTTGTGGGTAGTGGAGGCCTGGTGTAAAGATACATAATGATTTTGATGACACAATCAGCACTATATAGACACTCTTCATTGACTGCTTGCATATTGACCCCTCCAACTTATAGCACTTAATTCAATAGTATTGTGGCTATATTGTTTCAGGTCAGTATATTGAGATTACTTATTTCTCATTTCTGTTTGAACTACTGCAGGATAAAAGATTGTATTTGTAAAGTGCTAAATGACAAATGGGGGTGTATACATTTCATTACATTTCATTACGTTTAATATGATAAATGCAACTTTTGCATTTATAGATAACACTGTCAAAACACTATTCTCTGTTGTGTACATGACACTTAATTACATTATATTATATAAGAATAGGATAACGCTACTTTTGCATTTCCTACTACCAATGTCAATGTCTCTTTGAATCTGTACGCCTAACATACCCCTGACACAGTAATACTGTTGTGTTAT
The DNA here is from genome assembly GCF_038048845.1 of Mixophyes fleayi. Classification (NCBI taxonomy): domain Eukaryota; kingdom Metazoa; phylum Chordata; class Amphibia; order Anura; family Limnodynastidae; genus Mixophyes; species Mixophyes fleayi. The sequence goes on from NC_134405.1 coordinate 194,240,211, forward strand.
GAGTTAGATGTATCTTGAGATGCAACAGAACATTTAAGGATGCTGTTTTTGTGATAGACTTTTTACACATATGACCAAAATGCATCCAACTATATATGAGACCATTTGTGTTAAAGCTGTATATGTATTTTTACTGGCTTTACATTTAGCAGTGCACAAACATTCAAGCAGAGCTGGATTCAGAACACACGGCGCCCTAGGCAGGATACCGGTTTGGGGCACCCCTCCCTGAAACAATCCATAGCACTACATGTTTGTAGCATACCATATACCCCTATAGTTAAGTATTTAGTATGTGATGCCAAAGGGGTGTGGCCATACCATTGGGGGCATGGCTTGCATCATTAGGGCCGTACCTAACATGTGAAAAGAGCTAGGCCACCCTCCTACAGTAAAAGGCACCCCTAAATAATTACCGAGCACCCCGTTTTTTAAGTAGTTTGGTCAAAACAACTTAATAAGTATTTAAGTCAGGGAAGAAATACTTATTAAGTTGTTTGCAAAAATAATATGTATAAATCCAAGTATGTGCTCTTGTCACTTTTGTCCCTCTATCATCACACTGTGCCCCTTCACAATATCACATGTGCCACTTCATTGTCACTTTTGTCCCTCCATCATCACACTATGCCCCTTCATTTCCACTTTTGCCCCTTCACAATATCACATGTGCCCCTTCACATCGCCTCTGTGTCCATTCACATCACCTCTGTGCCCCTTCATAATCATCTTTGTGCTCCTTCATCATCACCTCTGTGCCTCTGTTGTTTTACTTACCTTTCTATTGCCGTTTTCTCTTTTGTATTCCTCTTTTCTGGTCTTCTCATCTTCCTGTATTCTTTCTTCTCCAGCACGCTGCTCCTCTCTGCTTCTCGGTTAGTCCTTACTGTAGCTGGAAACAAATAAAGAAAACACAGTCACGTGATCGCGCGGTGGCTCCCAGCAGTCTCTCCTCCTCTCTGCACCCAGTGGTAGCAGAGAGGAGGAGAGACTGCCGGGAGCCGCCACACACTCACGTGACTGTTTGTTTTAGTAATTTTTTTTTTTCCCGGGATCAGTTTGTTTTAATATGCCGGCGGACAGGGGGGATGGCAGGCGGAGGGGAGCGCCCCTCCACCTTGCTTACCCTGCTCACCGCCGGACCTGGGAGGGCCCTCTGGGGACTGCTTGGCGCTAGGCAGTTGCCTAGGTTGTCTAGCAGTAAATCCGGCCCTGCATTCAAGAAGATCTTCAACAATACATTGTGACAGTACAGGGTTTACTGTTTGCAAGAATCTCACAGTTTCTAGACACAATTTACAAGATGGGTCACTTTCAAAACATGGCAGTTTTGGCTTGTCCGATGAACAATCATAAAACTTTGCTAATTTCAGATATATACTTATGCTATGTCTAGTATAACAGAGACATTCTTTATTAGACTTGATTTTGATTTCCGTAAGTAACTCTGTATATTCTGGGTGCAAGCATTGATGCGGAATGATTCATTTCATCTGATACTGTTCCCAGCTGACATTTCTTATATTAAACTTGTCACTGCATATAATGTCAAGAATAGAATGCACGAATTTTCAAGTTATACTTCTGTCTCCATGCAGAAGTAAATAAACTGAGATGTTGTTAGGATGCTACAAGTGATTATATTACTCGCTAAGAAAACTTATTATTGTATTTAGGAGCCCAGTTACAATGAACTTGGCCTATGTCTATAATACATGCCTTGGATTTTTATCAGATCAAAATCAAGAATTTCACTAACTCATAGGTAAGCTTTAAACTTTAGTAGCAGTAAACTTTCTATTTTGCCTAAAATCATTTGAGATATTTCAGTCAAGTCTATTACTATATTTATTGTCAGCTTTCAATATAGTATGGGACTAATATTCTGATTAATTTGTCCAAAAATATTTAAAAAGCAATCATTAATCTTTCTGTACACCGAACCCATGTATGCCATTTTTAGAATATACTCTCAAGAGAGTGTAAAAGTGGGTTGATGTTATCTGGTATACAAGTACAAGTATTAATGCCTTTTTAGTATTTTAATGCTTTGGAAAATGTCATTGGCATATAAAAATCAGGTATCTGGTATTTTGTTAATTTTAGTATTATTGCTAGCATTCCAGAAACAATACCATCTATTACTTTAGGAGGCAAAGAGATTTATTTTTGACCCAAACTCTCTCTCAAATTACCGCCCAATCTCTCAGCTCCCATGCCCCTCCAAACTTCTCTAGAGAATTGCCTACACTCGCCTCGAACATTTCCTTTCTGCAAACAACCTATTGGATCCTCTTCAATCAGGCTTTCGCTCTCAACACTCCACAAAGACTGCACAGACCAAGGTTGGCAATGATTTGATCACAGCTAAAAGTAAAGGTCATTACTCTCTTCTAATGTTTCTGGATCTCTCTGCTGCATTCAACACTGTTGACCACTCTCACCTTATACAGAAGCTACAATCCCTAGGTCTTCAAGACACTGTCCTAACCTGGTTCTAGCCTCATAAAATTGTGATATATGTATAGGAATTTTATTAATAGTTCTGTATAATCAGTAACTTTTTGTAAAATAATTTGCATCCTAGTTTCATTATTCAGTTATATAGCTACCACTCTACAAATACAGTAAGGACTCACTTTAAAGACTGACCAAGAAACATCTTCATGCTTTAGAGATCGGCATCAGAATAATTACTGTTGGAATTTTTGTGGGACAGATGAGGACAGAAAATTGTTTAGTCGTAATATGTTTTACAAAAATATAATGAACCTTCTTTTTATTAAATATAATCTATATAACACCCACTGTCATGGAGCTTTAAAAAATTGCTGCCAAAGGGGGAGAAGGGGAAAATCAGAAAGGGCACTCCAGGAGACAAATAGAGGCAGAGTGTGAGATATTGCCGGTGAGTGAGAGGGGACCAGCAGGGCAAGCAGGAAGAAATCTTGGTGCCAGCTTCACATTAGACCCAGTAAGAGAGGAGGACTGCAAAAATAAAGAGGTAGAGCCTGCAGAGAGGTACTGAAACAGCCCTGATTGTGGGAAATGTTCTCCAAGTGGCTTGTGCAATTGAACTTCCAGCGTTGTCCAGTGAAGACGTGCTGCAGTGGGCATTCAAAGCTAGTCCCTAGCCAGAAATAGACAACAGTGGCTTTTACTTATACTCTGCCTAGAGTAAGGCTACCCACAAAGACTGCAGAAAAAGACTTGGGTAGAGGCAGTGTGCCATTAAGAAAGAGTGAGTAGAACACACACAGCTAACCTGCAATGACCCTCCCAGAGTTGGATCTAGGGGATGTTACAACTATAATCACCTCTGTATCCCCTGGTGACTTCAGTGGCAATCGTGATTCTGTATGGTAATGTGCTTTTGTTATCTTTTGGTAACTGTATTGAGTTTGTAAAACCCACTGGATACGTTTGTAATACCCAGTAAGCTGTAGAAAATATATATGAAACTTTACAAAATGGAGTAAATTAAAAACATATTAGATGTTACTATGTCACCATACACTAGGGATTCCATCCAATCTATATCATAGTGATAAAGTAATAGTGTAATAGTGATATTACCCATTAGTGGTCAAGATCATTGGGTCCTGTAATCTGTAAAATAGAAACATTTTATGATCTCTCTGACATGGTTTTTAACTTAAAAGTTAGGGTCAGCTCAGGGATAAATAGAGATGAGGCATTTGTCACGCCCAGAGTTCCGAAAACTCCCTTCAACCTTACAAAAAAACTACTTTACTAAATTTAATTTAATGATTACTACACTGGTATATAGACTAAGCCTTGCAAGAGATAATGACAACTAAACACACATGCGCTGCTAAGGAATCAGGCATCCACATCAGTGTGTGCCTCTTGCTACCATTAGCACACGAAGACAAGAACAGTCCTGGTCTCGGCAGTGGCAATACTGTTTTTATATGAAATCTGGTTATACCTTTGTCTGATGCTACACATGGGGCTCAGAAAAGCAGATTTTAAGTAACATATATTATGCAGGTGGAGCTGCAGCACTGAATCACTTGGACTCCCAGAGCTCCTGGTTCCCCAATCATAGAGTGATTGGGGAAAACCTGGATTTTCACCCACAGTACCAGAGTCATTTTGAAATAAACTCAAGTCAATGAGCCTGGAACTCTTATAACCACTACAAACAGGACTTTGAAAGTCTGTATATTACTCTGAAAAATAGTTTGAAAATAATCAATAATGCCAATATAAACAATAACATTAAAGATGCAAGAGAGTCTTCTGTCCTTGAATTTAATTTAAAACATGTAGACCTACTGCTTATATACAGGGCCAGTGCTAGCCCCCATGGCGCCCTAGGCATTTTTACAAAATCGGCGCCCCAGCCCCCCCCCCCGTAACAATCGGCGCCCTCCTCCCTCCTCCCCCCTCACCCCGTCTTTCCTTACCTCACCACCGCCGCCTCTCTGCTCCGTCTCCTCCCCTCCACTCACTGACACTAGTGAGTGGAGGGAAGGAGACGGAGCAGAGAGGCGGCGGTGGTGAGCAATAGCCTCTTCCCCCCTCCCTCGTGCATCTGAATGCTGTGCGGTGGCCGTGACAGGTATGGTCAGCGGTCGCCGCACAGTTTTAAAGTAATTAAATAGAAATAGAAAGGTAAGTAAAACACCAGAGCCCGGCGCCCTAGGCAAGTGCCTAACCTTGCCTAATGGGAGCGCCGGGACTGCTTATATATATATATCATTTAATATTGATTAATTGACTGCGATCTGATATTGGGCTTTTTTTCTTGCTTATACATTAAATTACTTATACATTAAAATACATTAAATTACTTAGTTGATGATTATTGCCATCCTAGTAGCGACGGGATTAGCTTTAAATCAATTTATATTGTACTATCTTAGCGTTTTCACAATCATTGGATCTATGATTTGGGATTTTTATATTATATGACAGAAGATATTATCAACCTATTCATATACTAAGTGTCTCCCTCATATAGCAATGTATTCCATTGTTATCGTTTTGATGCATATTTTGTTTGTATTACCTCTCATTGATACTTCCTAACCAATCACGCTACTGCAGGGGAGGGATTAATTACTGTCTCCCGCTCTATTATTGAATCACTCAGATGTCAATCACTGCCAGCCTAGTAGTGACGAGATTGGCTCTAATGAACACGTGACTATAGGGGCCGGTCTTGTAGACTATTTAAGGCTGATTAAATATACACTCTGGTTTGCCTTGAAAAAGCTAATTAAGCGAAACGTGCGTAGGCGTTCGCTCTGTGTGTCCTATACTCTATCTTTGTAGGCAGCGCTCAATAATCTGCTCCTCAAATATTCATAACGATAATTTACACATATGTATGTGCGGGGATTTTGTATTCACTAGCGCTCCTACGCAACAGGATCAGAGGGTTTATGAGATATACTGCTAGGGATTTATGACCTTCATTAGGTTTAGGTGTATCAACCGTTTCTCTCCCTACCATATTAACGGTGAATTAATCACAGTGGTCTTTAGGGAATCCTACCCTTAATATATCAGACCCCATTTCTCTGTGCCTCAGATTAAAATCTTTCTATTCAAATGCGACTAATGCGCTTATAGGCAGACACAGAAGTATATCCCTCTGCCTTATAGCACCTATAAATGGGAGTAGTATACAGTTAGTACATAAATGGATACAACCCTGAGAAGGTTTTTCTTTATTTATTACTATTAGTTGACTATATATACATAGGCTTTATGATTGCCTACTGATTCATGAGAGAAGTGTATAGCCAACATAGTAATTGGGTATAACCCTGGATAGGCAATTCCCTTTTTATTTGCCACGATCTGTTGCAAATATATACACAGTCCTCACAATTGCCCACTGATCCACCTATGCATATTATATGATTCATTTTCCATAAGGAGTGAGAGCCCAGAGTCCTTTGCAGTTGATCTGCAAATTTTTAATAACCCTGTTTTTGTTTTGTTTTTAATATTTTGCATAGCTTTTTTGTTTCGTTAGGATGAATCTTTTTTTAATATATACCAATAAAATATATTTTTTATTTTCATCGTAGCCCATCCATTTATCCTGGAGTGCCCCAATACATAACCTTGTCCTGTATCTTTCCCCTTCCCTTTTTGCCACATCATATACTGACTGGCCCTGTTACCTGGATAAACTGTACAAGATATATAGACAGGAAAAAAGTGGAAGAAGGGGTGCCCATATGAAGGCAAAAACCCATAAAACCCTGAAGGCTCACAACTAATCAGGCCTTGATCCGAGGAGAAAATGGGGAAAATTCCTTCATACCCCTGCTAAAAGGGGCAAGCAGCCAAGCCCTGGGTTACCGAAGGATTAAAGAATCAGCAGGAACAAAATACACAGGCAAAACATTTATTATCACTTGGGACGAATGTATGTTTTATTTACATTGGATTCCGGATCACCCCAAGACCTTAATGGTATCCATGGAAGATCCCGCCTCAGCTGATGCAGTAGCCGCCCCAATCCTGAAAGAATGGGTGCCATAGAGAGCTGGGTCCAGACATATAAATACTACCGACTTTTTAAATATGGCGTTAAATTAAAATTAGTAAGGAAGTTTCCCTCCACATACTCTAAACACGGCACGCCATCTATAGGACACAAGCCCGCAAATCAGGCTCACAATACTACTGGGCATATTGTTTTATTTCTGTGTGTGGGTAGTGTTATCCACCGGCCTCTGCCCGACTGGTCAATTTTGAAGCAAAGGATTTTGTAGGAAACCTGTGGGAAGAAATGTTAACACATCTAGCAAGAAACATAGTGCTAATTGCGTGCTGAGACTGCAACTATAAATGATGGACACCTGGGCACCAATGGTCAAATTGTATGTTTCACTGAATATATAGGTATATGTAAGGATGAAAATTAAACACAACAGGCCTGAGTCATTAAGGGACGCAAACTGAGCGCAGCGGACGTACGTGCACTAATGCACGTATTTAGTGGCTGCGAACGGCCGAAGTCATCAAGCTGTATATTCTCACATACGCAGCTTAATGACTTGTGGTGCAAATGTTCCTATTGTACCCGTTTACGGCCGTACATGCCAGCAAGTAGTAGCATTACCTGCAGAAGCGAACGCTACGCTGTTTAGTGCATAGTAACATCATTGGTGTATCTCTCAAGTGCTGATTCATGGTTTAACAACTACCCTTGTTTGCTATACGGTGCTGTTTGTAATTAACAGTAAAATATATATTCCCCTTGTTATGCTACTTTGTGTACCCTGTCAAAGATGTTTTATTTTGGATGAAGACAATTTATTAATATGAAAATATTTACATTGTTTTATCTTATTTTAGTATATCATTTATATTTGATGTGGTTTTATTATGTCATATGATATATTATATAAGCCTTTCGTGTGAGCTGATGAAAAGGATATGAACAGGAATGAAGGAGTTATTCAAAGAACAGCTGTTTCCAATCAAGAGATTTTGAACAAAGAATTGCACAGACTTCTTATATTATGATGTTTGTAAATTATAGTACAACCTACTTTTGTTGGAACAAAAAGTACATGTCTGGTCTGTTGAAGATCAGAGTTTTCAGCATTGAAAATGAGCGCAAGCTTATTCTTTTGTAAATAAACAATAATATAATTTTATTCTTAAAGTCTCTTTTGCTGAAGGAATTATTTTATTACTTTATTAACCTATAACACCAATGCTCTCTGTGAATCACAAAGTGTCAGCATGGCTATTGGCCTAGTTGTTATTTCTACAATTGGCAAACTTTGCCACTAAGCCTGACATTAATGCCCCCATGTACATGATGGACCATTGAGGGGGCATGATCATCATCCCCTAATGGTGATAAATTCACATGCATATAGGGCAGGCAGGCCCCCACCAGCTGATGGCGCTGTAACAGCTACACCCCCTGCTTCTATGGTAGCTCAGCCTATGGGGCAATATCACAACCACGACACTGCACCTGCATAAGTCCTCTGATGGCATGGTAAAGAAAACAGAATCTATAATGGTGCACGTTGAAAATGATATAACTGATATTTTTTTGGGGACTTATTACATTATATACCGGATGTGAGGTGTGACCCTATTGTACCGTGCTTGGCCTCTTCTCCATTGCCTTTTAACCAGAAGCTTTACTTACATGTATAATGATAATAAGAAAATTTGGTCAATCAAATCACACAAACACCAGTTTTTCTTTTAACAAAACAATTTTTATTTCTAAACTAAAATAATGAGAAACATGTAAGAGTCAATAAAATGTATTTTTGGTTTTTTGGGCTTTTTGTTTACATTTTTTATATTTTTTTAATTTCAGTCAGAAGCCTCTGGCTGTGTGGTCTTGCAGGACCCATCAACTGCTCATCAGCTGCTAAAAACAAAAGGCAACAATTTAATTAATGCACTCTTAATACATTAATGTGGTGAAATGCTAGCTCTAGGTTCCTGTACATATGCATTTTTGAAGCTCGGTATAGTGCATAAATGAATGTTACCCAAACACTGGCCCCATTTATTTAATTTTGATAAATGTAGGAGTAATTATTATTTTTATTATTATTATCTTTGACTTATAAGGTGCCAGAAAGGGTTCGCAGTGCCGTACATAACATATACAGAAAACAGAACTAAGACACAACATGATACACTAATATATACAAACACAGGTGACAGGGTAAAGCCCAAATCAGCCTGACCCCAACAATGATAATTAGATTGATCAGCCTTATAATGTCCTCTATTAAATATAATTACAGATATTATTTATTTTAAGAAAAGCATCCAAATGTCTTTTGAACTCTGTTATTGATCTTGAATGAGTTTATACAGATTAATAAAGCCGCCTCATTTTTCTAACCTCTCTTTATATTGTAATCTCTCCATTGTCTTTATTAATGAGGTTGACCACCTCAGAACCCTTTTTATTACAGTGTGCTGTGCAAAACTGTACCCTATATTCAAGATGTTGATTAAGATGTAGCACAGTTATAACCACAGTTAAGTGCATAACCCAACTTTCTTCTGTCTTTGATGTTCATACCATCTACCAGAAAACTCCCTACCTTACATATTTGTCCTTCCAACGTACTAGAATTGTGCCATGGTAATAATTTATTTTTAATGTTGACATGCAACAGACTTGATGACATAAGGCATATGGTTCAATTTAAAAAATAAAAACAGATTTACATCATACAATAAATAATACAATTTATGGCAAAACCAATAATGTTAGTGTTCCTTTAAAAAGACCATATGCAAATCATTTTTAGTGTAGTTTTTTTTTTTTTTTACAATTTGGGTTTTAAATTGATTTGATAGCATAACTGTATGAAAACTTCTCATTAGGGAATTTCATATCATATTAATGAAAGAAAATGCTTCACAACTGTTGGCCACGCTATCTCATTAATAGCTCAGTGTGTCGGATTAGCACTTTAATGCAGTTAAAGGATTACTGATGACAGCGACCACAGTCAGGATTATAGAATTGAAAGCAGGAGATTAGGTATGGGTAGTGGAAAAGAAGTTTTTATGAAAACACATGGTTGCTCATTACATCTATGTGTAAATGATAGACATTTTAATTAGATTACTGGTAGAGATGGATTAAACATCAAAACCCCCAAAATAGTCTAAGTATAAAAACATTTAACAAGTGTGTTTTGATATTACAGTAACAAAATTATGCCTGATATAAAAAAAAAGGGCAAAACAATTATAACTATACATTGAAGCACTAATTTAAAATTGTTCTCATAAAAAATAAACTAATATACTGTTTGGATCTACGTTCTTAGAAAAGAAAGCCATGCAAAATGTTATACTGTTCTAATTATGTTAGTGCAATTACTCCCCAAATAGCAAAACAACAGGGTCCCATGCCCAGAGCCCTACAATAATCCCATGCAGCACCAGGGCCCACAGCCTTGAATTTGAATGAAAATTCCTGTAGATGCAGGCTGTCGAAGAAGTTTTAAAATTACATATTATGTTTGTTAATTAATGTTTTTCAGAAAATGTGTATAATGCTTCAAGGGTGACGCATGATGATCCAGACATGGTCAATTCAGCTGAGATGGAATTATGCCCTGTGGCTGGCTACACATGACCCCAGTATTGATTAATGTTTAGGTATTGCTGCTGTTTTGAACATTTACCAGAGGAGTATAGGGAATTTTCTGTTTTTTTGTTTTTTTTAAAGAAAGCAGAGGACAGCCTACCTCCTCATAGAACGTTCGACTGTGCCATTGAGTTAATTCTGTGTTTAAAACTTTCTAAAGGGAAGCTCTACTCTCTTTCAGCCATGTCTAAGGCCATGGATATGTATATATTAGAGGAAATTTAGAAAGGGGATTTATTAGACCCACCACATTGAATGCAGATGATGGGTTCTTTTTGTTCCTTTCTGCATTGATTAGAGTGGTTTAGCTGGGATTTCCAAAGCACACAAGTGTGTGTTGCTGGGTGTAAGTGTTAGGTGGTTCTGTTCTGTTCTGGAATAAATTAACACCTGAAAGCCCACCCTACAAAGAAAAAAAAAGAAAAAAGCACAAAAAGAAATGCTCACTAACATTCCAAATTTATTCCAGACCAGAACCACCTTACCCTTACTCCCAGCAACACACACTGGTACACCTCGGAAACCCCAACCAAACCAATATGATCACAGGAAATGAACTCCTGATCCCCATCTGAAAGGCAGCCTACCCCAAATACTGACATCACAACAAGCACAAACAGTCCAGAAGACCCTCCCACTTCGTCAGATCCAAAGTTCCTATTGTGACTGTCCGTTGCTACTGCACTAGAAAGAACCACCAAAATGAATGACATCAGAACACAGAAATACAACAAACTCAACAACTTATTCTGCATAAACCAAAGCAACACCATAGCAGAAGAACCTTAGGAAGACAGTTTCTGCACAAGATTCCTAAAACTGGAAAAACTTCTTACTACAAAAATCAAACTATGATAGAACAAATCAACCTTAAGCAAGTACATGGAACATAGATGCATGCCAAGAGATTTAAGAATTTTAAAAAGACCCACCTTCACACCTTGTGACAAAAAATTTGAAGATGAATGGAACAACCCCCGAGATAACTGCTCCTACCAATTTATGGAACTCATAATCAAAGAAAGAACATCATCATTGCAAGAAATAGGCACAAAAATCATCAGCATAAAAGAATCACTCAAACGCCTACAAGACCTCAAAGATTAAAAGAAAAAATTAGAGAGAATCACACAAACCGACCTCAACAAATTGGAAAACAATGAGCATTATGAATACTTGGTCACGCCCTTCGGACTATACAATGCTCCAGCAGTTTTTAAAAACCTCATTCATGAGATATTTAGATATTTTATGGGGAGATTTGCTGTTATATATCTTGATGATATTCTTTATTTTCCATTTCTCTTTCTGAGCATCAAAAGGCATGTTAAAATTTGTTTTACAAAAGGTGAGAGAAAGTCAATTGTTTGCTAAATTGGAGAAATGTGAGCTTCTTTTCTTGGGTATATTATGTCTCATCCTGTTTGTCACTCACCGGACTGTGAGTGCTTCTTCCCGGACATTTAGGAACCGTGGCCGTCCTCTATCCTGAGGGACTGCGCATGCGCAGCCCTTTCCAAACCTTCAGTGTATGTTCCTTTAACTTAATTGGCAGATCAGGCAACCTCCCTATATTAAGCACCTGTGGTCATCACCACATTGCCTGATCTTGGAGTCTCATTCCCCATGAGTCTCTGAAGGTGTTCCTGTGTTTCCTTGTTTATTCAGCCCTGCTGATTCCTGTGGTTTCCAAACCACTTCTACCTCTGTGGTTTCCAAACCACTTCTGCTACTGTGGTTCCCATACCACTTCTACCATCTACTGTATCATCGTGACTGTGAGCTGATTCCTATCCGCTGCCTCCGTGCACTACAGTCTTCTAATCACTTCAACTCTACCATGTATCATTGGGACTGTTAGCTGATGCCTATCCGCTGCCTCCGTGCATTATAGGCTTCAACCACATCCACTCACCTGTTCATGTTTGTGACTGCCAGCTGATTCCTATCCGCTGCCTCCGTGCACTACAGGCTTCAACCTGCAACTCGTCTGTGTTTCATCATCGTGACTGTTTGGCTGATTCCTATCCGCTGCCTCCGTGCACTACAGTCTTCAACCTGCAACTCGTCTGTGTTTCATCATTGTGACTGCTAGCTGATTCCTATCCGCTGCCTCCGTGCACTACAGTCTTCAACCTGCAACCCGTCTGTGTTTCATCGTGACTGTTTAGCTGATTCCTATCCGCTGCCTCTGTGCGCTTCAGTCTTCAGTCCTTGTCTACTCTACCGTGTTTCCTTGAGTCTGCTGCCACTATTGCTACCCGCTACTCTCCGTGATCATCTGTTCCAGTTCAACTCTGCTCCGGTGTCCCATCGTTACTGCACCTGCTGGTTGCTATTGGTTACCTCCGTGTTCCCGCAGAGACCCGCTGCTGTTACTTCTCAGCGCTACTCATCCATCTACTGCTGATCCGCTCTCCACGCCTTCCTGTGTTCCCTGCTGGTCTACCTACCTGTGCGCTGCACCTGCTAGACCCCTGCTTCACCCATCCAGGGACTTGTATCCTGCTGGCCTCCTGCCCTTCAGGTATCTCTGCACTCCTGTCTGACTGCCTTCTCCTGAACCACGGTATGCATACTTCCCATTGACTGTGCTGTGTATTGCATACCTTGCTGGACTGTGTTGGGTCTCCTCTGGAGTGTACTATCTGCTGACTCTACTGCCATCATTGACTGTGTTATCTTATGCCGGATTACTTCAAGAGACTTTCTATATTGGCAGTGTTGTTCAGTCATTTATACATTTATATTGTGCATATTACTGTGGATCAAAGTCAAGGTGCCCGTGTATATATTGTGTTGCAGCCTCTCCCCGTGCACCTCCTCACATATATATTCAGTAGTACAACTTGCTAGTGGCAGACCACTGACTCCTGTTTACAGTTTCACCTGTTCCAGTATCCTCTCACATAGCAGTGGTACATCTTGCTAACGCAGACCACTGACTCCCCGGATACCTCCACTTGGATTCCATTCCTTCACTCTGACAGCGGTACAACTTGCTATCCGCAGACCGCTGACTCTCATCACCTCCTCGTTTCTGTTGGACATTCCTCCTCACTATAGCAGTGGTACAACTTGCTACCGCAGACCACTGACTACCTTCACGTGTCCTTTGTCCATACAGTTCCTCGTGTATTACTACCTCCATATTGCCAGTGCTGCTAGTCATAGACTTTCCTGAGCATCTCATCATCTGCTATTTCCTGTTCCGTGATCACCCTGCTACCAGAGTACCATATTACCACCTATACTGCTCTGGTAAGCCTATCACCTGGTGATCCCTGGGTAAAGACTCCTAGTGCCCGTGACAGTAAGATCAGGCCATGACAGACCCAGATACGGAACCTACTGCTAAAGAGATGCTGCAGCATCTGGTCAGTCGTGTGGAGCAACAGGATGCTCGCCAACAGCTGTTACTTCAATGTTACCAATCGTTAACCTCCCAAGGAACATCTGGACAGACTGTTACAGCTAGTATTGAAGCTCCTGTGCTTTCCTCCGTTTCCCCAGTGCCATCCCAGGTGTCTACAGCTCCTACGCTTCACCTGCCTACTCCGTCAAAATATGACGGGGACCCCAAAACTTGTAGAGGTTTCCTTAACCAATGTTCAGTCCATTTTGAACTCCAACCTCAAAATTTTTCTACCCATCGTTCCAGAGTGGCCTATCTTATCTCATTGTTTTCTGGACAAGCCCTGGCTTGGGCCTCCCCTCTGTGGGAAAGAAACGATCCAATTCTACAAGATAGTGCCAAATTCATTTCCACGTTCCGAAGTGTGTTCGATGAACCAGGTCGTGTGACCTCCGCTGCTTCCAGCATTCTTCGTTTGCGACAAGGCTCCCATACAGTAGGACAGTATGTCATTCAATTTAGGATCTTAGCCTCTGAACTTCAGTGGAACACTGAAGCATTAGTTGCCGCCTTCTGGCAGGGGCTCTCCGATAAAATTAAAGATGCACTGACTACCCAAGAGCTTCCTTCGTCACTAGAAGATTTGATCTCTCTTTGCCATCGTGTAGACATGAGATTTCGTGAAAGAGAATCTGAGAAAACAACTTCTGCTAAAGCACCTCTTCGTTTAAACCCTCAATTTCGTCCAGTTTCACCTTCTGTGATTCCCATGGAGATAGGACGTTCCAAATTATCTTTAGAAGAGAGGAAACGAAGAGTAAAGAATAGACTCTGTATCTATTGTGCTGATTCCACACATATGCTCAGTTCTTGCCCTAAGAAATCGGGAAATGCCAGGCCCTAACTAGTTCTGGAGAGGTGAAGTTAGGGTCCCTGGAGTCCTCTCCATTGTCTATGAAATCTAAAGTCTGCGCTTTCGATGTTACGATTTCCTTTGCTACTAAATCCTTTGAGTCACAGGCATTGATTGATTCCGGAGCAGCAGGAAATTTCATTTCTAAATCACTAGTGAATCAATGGTCCCTACCAGTGATCACTTTAAAAACACCCATTACTGTGACGGCTATAGATGGATCACGTCTCATCAATGGTCTCATCACCCAGAGTACGTCTCCAGTAACCCTTCAGATTGGTGTACTACACCATGAAGAAATTTCGTTTTTAATTCTTCCTGTTACGACAAGTCCGATTGTCTTAGGCCTTCCATGGCTTCAATGTCACTCTCCCCAGATTGACTGGCGCACCCCTCAAGTTACGTCTTGGGGGCCTGAATGTCACCATCGTTGTCTCTCTCAAGTTATTCCTCTTAAAGTACAGCAATCTTCCATCTCATCTTCCTCCCCGGGACTCCCTCCTCAGTATGCTTCATTTGCCGATGTGTTTGATAAAGCTCAGTCTGAACGTCTTCCTCCTCATCGTTCTTGGGATTGTCCGATCGACCTTCTACCTGGCAAGACTCCTCCCAGGGGTCGGGTCTATCCTCTCTCGTTACCTGAAACTCAAGCCACATCTGAGTACATACAGGAGAATCTCCAGCGTGGGTTCATTCGACCTTCCACCTCTCCCGCTGGAGCTGGGTTCTTCTTCGTCAAAAAGAAGGATGGATCATTACGCCCTTGTATAGATTTTCGTGGACTCAACGCCATTACTATCAAGAATCGGTATCCCATTCCGCTGATCACTGAGCTATTTGATCGCATCAAGGGAGCTCGGATATTTACTAAGTTGGATCTTCGTGGTGCCTACAATTTAATTAGAATCCGTTCCGGTGACGAATGGAAGACCGCGTTTAACACCAGAGATGGGCATTACGAATATTTAGTAATGCCCTTCGGGCTGTGTAATGCCCCCGCGGTTTTCCAGGGTTTCATCAATGAGATCTTTCGGGACTTATTATATGTATGTGTCGTTGTCTACCTGGACGACATATTGATCTTCTCACAGGACCTGCCTTCTCATCACCAACATGTGGCAGAGGTCCTCTCCAGACTACGGAAAAACTCATTGTTCTGTAAATTGGAAAAATGTTCATTCGAGTTACCCCAGATTCCATTCTTGGGGTATATAGTTTCCGGAGTTGGCCTGAAGATGGATCCAGACAAAGTAAATGCTGTACTACATTGGCCTCAGCCAACTACTCTTCGTGCCATCCAGCGTTTTTTAGGTTTTGCCAATTACTATAGACGCTTCATTCAAGACTTCTCATCCATTGCATCTCCCATTGTGGCCTTAACTCGGAAAGGGGCTAATACTAAGCAATGGTCATCTGAGGCTCTCCAAGCCTTTCAAATCCTCAAAGAGTCCTTCTCGTCTGCTCCCATTCTGCGACAACCTGATGTGACACTCCCCTTCTTCCTAGAAGTAGATGCCTCTAATGTGGGCTTAGGAGCTATTCTCTCCCAACGCTCGGAGCAACAAAATTACATCCTTGTGCCTTCTACTCTCGGGGTCTTCTGCCCGCAGAGAAAAACTATACTATCGGGGACAAGGAGTTGCTGGCCATCAAAGCTGCATTAGAGGAATGGAGATACTTGTTGGAAGGAGCTCGCCATCCGGTGACGATCTTCACGGATCATAAGAACTTGTCATATTTGCAATCTGCTCAATGCTTGAACCCTCGTCAAGCAAGATGGTCTCTTTTCTTTTCCCGTTTTGAATTAATTATAACCTTCAAACCAGCTGCTAAGAACAAGAAAGCTGACGCTCTATCTCGAGCTTTTGTGACGTCCTCTGATGTAGAAGAGGTTCCCAACCATGCTATTCTAGACCCCAAATGTATTTCTCTGGCTGCTTCATCCACCAAAATGCTACCATTTGGGAAGACCCTCGTGCCTCCTACTCTGAGGAGGAAAATCCTTTCGTGGTTCCATGCCTCTCGTTTTTCTGGACACGCCGGTGAACATAAGACCTTTGAGATTCTCTCTCGTAGTTACTGGTGGCCTTCAATGAGGAGAGACGTCAAAGAGTTTATTGCTTCCTGTGATTTATGTTCTCAGTTCAAATCCTCCCGCAGAACTCCAGCAGGGTTGCTGCGACCACTACCCATTCCGTCCAAGCCTTGGACCCATATTAGTATGGATTTCGTTACTGATTTGCCACCAAGTAAGAATCACAATACTATTTGGGTAGTGGTAGACAGATTTTCGAAGATGGCTCATTTCGTCCCTCTGTCCGGTTTACCTTCCTCGTCTACTCTGGCTGAACATTTCATTAAAGAAATCTTCCGCATCCATGGATGTCCGTCTGAGATTGTGTCAGATAGAGGAGTACAATTCGTTTCCAGATTTTGGCGGGCCCTTTGTAAAACCTTGGGCATACGATTAGCACTCTCATCGTCTTACCATCCGCAATCTAACGGACAAACGGAACGAGTCAATCAAGATCTTGAGACTTTTATTAGGATGTTCTCTTCAGCCAACCAAGACAACTGGGTAGAATTGCTCCCTTGGGCTGAATTCGCCCATAACAACATGTACCATGAGTCATCATCCAAAACTCCATTCTTTGTGGTCTACGGTCACCATCCGTCTTTTCCGGAATTTCCTGCCCTCCCGCCCACCCAAGTTCCTGCTGTGGAGACTGCTTGTCAGACCTTCAAAAATATCTGGTCTCAGGTCAAAACCTGTTTAAAGAAGACATCTAACAAATATAAGTCTTTCGCAGATAAGAAGAGGCGGGCTATTCCACCACTAAAAATTGGAGATCGTGTCTGGTTATCTACCAAAAATATTCGTTTGAAGGTTCCATCTATGAAATTCGCCCCTCGTTTTATTGGTCCATATAGGATCATTCAAGTTATCAATCCAGTATGTGTTAAACTTCTTCTTCCTAAGAATCTTCGGATCTCCAATGCCTTCCATGTGTCCTTGCTCAAACCTCTCATCATCAACCGTTTCTCGACTCCTTCCTCAGCACCGCAGCCAGTTCAAGTTCATCAGGAGGAGGATTTCGAGATTACTGAGGTATTGGATGCAAAAATTTCGCGAGGAGTCCTCCGTTTCCTCGTTCATTGGAAGGGCTTTGGTCCTGAGGAGCATTCATGGATCAAAGCTGAAGATCTTAATGCTCCTGCCCTTCTGAAGAAGTTTTATTCCAAAAATCCGGACAAGCCCGGTTCCAGGCGTTCTGTGCCCACCTTTAAAAGGGGGGGTACTGTCACTCACCGGACTGTGAGTGCTTCTTCCCGGACATTTAGGAACCGTGGCCGTCCTCTATCCTGAGGGACTGCGCATGCGCAGCCCTTTCCAAACCTTCAGTGTATGTTCCTTTAACTTAATTGGCAGATCAGGCAACCTCCCTATATTAAGCACCTGTGGTCATCACCACATTGCCTGATCTTGGAGTCTCATTCCCCATGAGTCTCTGAAGGTGTTCCTGTGTTTCCTTGTTTATTCAGCCCTGCTGATTCCTGTGGTTTCCAAACCACTTCTACCTCTGTGGTTTCCAAACCACTTCTGCTACTGTGGTTCCCATACCACTTCTACCATCTACTGTATCATCGTGACTGTGAGCTGATTCCTATCCGCTGCCTCCGTGCACTACAGTCTTCTAATCACTTCAACTCTACCATGTATCATTGGGACTGTTAGCTGATGCCTATCCGCTGCCTCCGTGCATTATAGGCTTCAACCACATCCACTCACCTGTTCATGTTTGTGACTGCCAGCTGATTCCTATCCGCTGCCTCCGTGCACTACAGGCTTCAACCTGCAACTCGTCTGTGTTTCATCATCGTGACTGTTTGGCTGATTCCTATCCGCTGCCTCCGTGCACTACAGTCTTCAACCTGCAACTCGTCTGTGTTTCATCATTGTGACTGCTAGCTGATTCCTATCCGCTGCCTCCGTGCACTACAGTCTTCAACCTGCAACCCGTCTGTGTTTCATCGTGACTGTTTAGCTGATTCCTATCCGCTGCCTCTGTGCGCTTCAGTCTTCAGTCCTTGTCTACTCTACCGTGTTTCCTTGAGTCTGCTGCCACTATTGCTACCCGCTACTCTCCGTGATCATCTGTTCCAGTTCAACTCTGCTCCGGTGTCCCATCGTTACTGCACCTGCTGGTTGCTATTGGTTACCTCCGTGTTCCCGCAGAGACCCGCTGCTGTTACTTCTCAGCGCTACTCATCCATCTACTGCTGATCCGCTCTCCACGCCTTCCTGTGTTCCCTGCTGGTCTACCTACCTGTGCGCTGCACCTGCTAGACCCCTGCTTCACCCATCCAGGGACTTGTATCCTGCTGGCCTCCTGCCCTTCAGGTATCTCTGCACTCCTGTCTGACTGCCTTCTCCTGAACCACGGTATGCATACTTCCCATTGACTGTGCTGTGTATTGCATACCTTGCTGGACTGTGTTGGGTCTCCTCTGGAGTGTACTATCTGCTGACTCTACTGCCATCATTGACTGTGTTATCTTATGCCGGATTACTTCAAGAGACTTTCTATATTGGCAGTGTTGTTCAGTCATTTATACATTTATATTGTGCATATTACTGTGGATCAAAGTCAAGGTGCCCGTGTATATATTGTGTTGCAGCCTCTCCCCGTGCACCTCCTCACATATATATTCAGTAGTACAACTTGCTAGTGGCAGACCACTGACTCCTGTTTACAGTTTCACCTGTTCCAGTATCCTCTCACATAGCAGTGGTACATCTTGCTAACGCAGACCACTGACTCCCCGGATACCTCCACTTGGATTCCATTCCTTCACTCTGACAGCGGTACAACTTGCTATCCGCAGACCGCTGACTCTCATCACCTCCTCGTTTCTGTTGGACATTCCTCCTCACTATAGCAGTGGTACAACTTGCTACCGCAGACCACTGACTACCTTCACGTGTCCTTTGTCCATACAGTTCCTCGTGTATTACTACCTCCATATTGCCAGTGCTGCTAGTCATAGACTTTCCTGAGCATCTCATCATCTGCTATTTCCTGTTCCGTGATCACCCTGCTACCAGAGTACCATATTACCACCTATACTGCTCTGGTAAGCCTATCACCTGGTGATCCCTGGGTAAAGACTCCTAGTGCCCGTGACACTGTTACAGTTCCATAGATTATTGATTGGGCCCTACCTACAAATTTTACAGCAATTCAAAGATTTTTATGGTCAACTAATTATTATAGACCTTTATCTCTCTTCAATTGTGTCTCAAATTATTGCCTTAACTAAGAAATTGCTAAATCCTGCAGAATGGTCCTCTGAGGCTCTTTCAGTCTTCAGATAATAGCCTTTAGTTCCACTTCACTCCTTCAACCTCCCAACATCAATTTACCCTCATTGTTGAAGTAGATGCATCTGATGTTGAGTCTGGAGCAGATTTTTCTCAATATTGCGTTAAAAATAAGTTGCATCATTGTGCAATTTTCTTTAGCAGAAATTAATTATGACATAGGAAATTGCAAAGTTTTGGCTATAGGGTGGACTTTTGAGGAGTGGAGGGCTGTCCATTATATTGTAGTTTATATGAACCATAGGAATCTGCAATATATTGAGTCCGCTAAGTGGTTCAACCCTAGACAGGCGCAATGGGCATTTTAATTCAATATTTGATTTCATAATTACTCATAGACAATGATCCTGGAACACCAAAGCATTTTACAGCTGCATTCAGTCTCTGAAATTACCAGTTATATATGGATCACAAAGGTTTGTATTCTGAGTGCCTCCATTAAGAATATTCTGCTTTCTTCTTTTTTTCTTTATCTAAGTACATTTAATATTATGGAAGGCACTCATTACAGTGTAATAAAGGATATTTTTAAGAGGGGTATGAAGTAAGGAGAGAATTACTTCCAGTGCTGACATTTGTTTTTTTTATCTTTCAGGATCTTTGTAGTCAGATTTTACAAGATTTTAGGGCAAGTCCCTAATTACCCACACAGGCAGTCCTGTCTGAAGCTAATGAAGTTAAACTCTTGGATCATCCTGGTATTTTTAAGACTATTGTCCTAAGTGGACATAGCTTATGAGAGTTGTGATAGGAATAAAAGCCCCTTAGTCCCTTCCCTTTGATAAATTTATGCCTTTGCCAATACCCAGTAGGTCATGGACACAATTCTCTATTGATTGTATTGTAAAGCTACCCTCGTCTAGGGATTTTAATACCATTTGGTTGTTGGTGGATGATTGAGTAAAATTACCCATTTTGTTCCTCTCACAGACTACATAGTATTTTAGAGAATATAGTTTCCGATAGAGATTCAACGTTTATTTCAAGGCCCTGGAGAGCATTTTGTTCTAATTTAAATGTCGATCTTTAAGTACTCTAAATTAAGTACAATTGTTCTATGAATATAATCCACAGACCAACGGTGAAACTGAATGCACCAATCAAGTTTTAGAACTGTATTTAATTTTTTTTCCACTGTACAAAATCTTTGATCAGCATTTTTGCCCTGGGCAGACTCACTTTTTTATTGCATCTATGGAATCCACCCTAGGGCCTTCCTATTCTCTGTAGTACAACCAACAGATATTCCTGAGGTTAGGCAGTCTATTCTATTCTTTAAATCTATCTGGATAAAGGTTCAATCATCCTTGACAAACTCTGCTTCTCAGTATAAGCAGTTTGTTGATCCCTTTCGTAGGCGGGTGGGGTACGAAAAAATGAATGTGAATATTCCGACAACAGTGAAATAGACAATAACATGGCGAACGGGATTATAGCAACATATACAAAATACAGACTTACCTAAGAAGTGACATCCATGTTTTCTGAAATCCCTGGAATAAATAGCGACACCACAAAATGCATTCAGTATGACTGGTGGCACTTACAGCTGCAAAACTTACATTCTCGACATTAAGTGGGCAATGAGGGAACCCGGCGACTGTCTAATCTACATGCCTTACTAAAAAATACTACAAAAAAGTGTGGGGGTGCTTGGTATAAACACTATTAACCTTGGCAGCGCTACAGTTAATAGTTTTTACCAGGATTTTATTTTACATATTTTTAGTAAGGAGTGTAGATTTATTCAAAGGGGTTTATTCAAAGAATTTTTACATCTGGCCTCCCACTCTCACAATTACTGACCAGAGTGAAATATCAAAGGATCAAATAATATTTTGCGTAAAATTAAAAGAACACCCCTCTGTGATCTCTGTTTGCATGCTCTTTAAACATTTTTATAATTATAGAATAATTCTGGATTAGGTGATGTATTAATATATAGAAACTGCTATGTGATTGTGTGTTTCCACTATTAGGATTCTTGATATGGATTATTGAAAATGATTAAAAATGTACCTAGTTTATAAATACATCCTGGTTTGCTTTTACAGTAGTATATCTATTTATTGTTCAGTGTATATATTAACTGATTTACCCTCTGCCAACTTACATGCTCTTCTCAATGCCACGAGTTCAGCTATCTGTGCTGTGTGAGGTGGGCCAAGGGGTTCAATTTCTATAACACCTTCCTCATCTACAACAGCATAACCAGTACATAATTTTCCTGTGCCCATCTGCCTATGACAACTCCTTCCACCCTTTGGACATCTCAAGGCACATATGGTAGGTATGTAGCTGGATTTAGCAAATTAGATCTCTTCATTGTGATGTTTGAAGGTGCCATTAATCCTAAATAACATTTTGTAAATCATGCTGAGGAGACATGTCTAGTTTGGGCAGATTTTAGGAGGGCAGATAGCACATGTTGTGTATAGACAGTTGAATCATGTCCCAGTACTGCGTCCTCGCTCTTACTTACCAGAATAGTAGTTGCTGCTACACTTCTTAAACGCGTAGGGAGAGATCTTGCCACAGTGCTGTTAGTATGCTACCGGTCTGCTAGCGTCACCATGGAGCAGCTTAAAAAATGTATAGAAGTACAAAGCTGCAGCTGGTTTTTCGGCAGAGTCATGTAGTATATAGCCTTAATCCTGTCCATTGCCAAATATCTTAGCCCCTGGGTGAGACAGTGCCCCAAGTATTTGACCTCTGTCTGGCATGGCTGTAATTTATCCTTTGCAACCTTGTGTCCTGTTTGTGAGAAATGAAGAAACAATTGTTTAGTATCAGACATTAATGACATAAAAGAATCAGAATACAGCATTAAATCATCTACATACTGAATTAGAACAGACCCATTTCTCAGTTGAAATTATTGCAATCAGTCATGCAAGGCTGGTGCCAATATACTGAGGCTATCTATAAACCCTTGGGGAAATATGGTCCATGTATATTGTATCTCTTTAAAAGTGAAAGCAAAGAGGCACTGACAGTCAGAATGGTGAGGGAGAGAAACAAGGTAGAACAAGGAACAATAACAGTGAAATGGTTTGAGCAAAATAGATTTGCATCAATATGATAGCTGGATTGGGCTCTATGGGGAATTGGCTCTCAACTGCTTTATTAATCCCCCTTAAATCTTGTACTAGTCTGTATTCTCTCCCCCAATCTTTTTAATCTTAATGGGAGCTACATTAGCCATAAATCCAGTGTCCTGTCCAACTTTAGTCCATAAGGAACCTAGTATATGGGACAATATTTCTTTACTGTGATGAACTTATCTCTATAACAGGGGAGTGCAACATTAAACTTTGTGGGCTGTCCAGTGTATCCTGTGTTTCCTGTGTGTGGTTTCCTGGAATATATAAGAGCACAACATTAGAGACACAGTAAATTATACACCTTATTTTGCATAACAAAATCTCAGCCAAGTAATTTAGTATGAGCCACTGCAATTGGAAGAACAGAACGTTTAGTATACAATGGCCCTATGGTAACTTTTGCAGTTGCAGTCAAGGGATAATGATGCACTTTACCTATTATTCCCACAGCTAGAGCGGTTTTCCTAATGATTGACAAATTTGGAGGAGAAGCTAATACAGATCTGGCCGCCCCTGTATCTTAGAAAAAAAATTGATTAGTAACAGATATATTAATTTTTGATTTTGGTTCTTTATTCTGATTAGTAGATAATTGGACTATCTATAGATTATAGGTGTAGCACATATTTCAGAGATTAGCTTGCTGCTATGTCTGTATCTATCATCACCAATAAATATTGTCTGATGCGATTAATGTGGTTTCAAAGCACAAAAGAGATTTAATACCAAAATATAGCAGAATACAATAAAACTATTACAAAGTACAACTGATACATACGCTGCACACCCTGCATCCAGGAATAGTCTGTCAAAGCTGATGTCTGTTGGCAAAGAGACCGTTCCTGAATCAGAGGATGTTTTTATGCTGTTTTGGTTTATAAAAAACAATGATGATGTCACAAGTATAAACAGATAACGCTAAGAAAGTTCTTCATTGGTCCAGGATTTACGATGTTCCAGTAGACTGCTGGTCATAGGTCAGTTCATTTGATCCTCTTTACAAAGGTGGGAGCAACTTACTCCAACAGCTGCATACGTGTCTTCCCATTGAAAAACCTGTTTAAACTGACCCATAAATAGAGTGCTTTAGAGTATTAATCTCATACTATTCATAACTAGCGATTGCTATGTGCGCTCGCTTCTCTGTTGAAACCAGGTTTCTGCTAGTAAAATATGGATTAATATGAGACCAAACTCCATACATTTCAGAGGACCTGAACCTTAATAATTTATTATTAATAATCAAGTGTGGATTGGAACTTTAGAGAATGTGTTTTATTTATAAGTGTTAGTGTAAATGTAAGTGTGTATTGTTTACCCGTGCGATTGTGTTATTAGATGTAGTGTACTAATTGTAAACAGCACACTAAACCAATATAAATCAATTTATCCGACTTCCTACAATTATTCAACTTCAAAAATGCATACTCATGTCATTTGCTGCCATTAATGTACCACTCTATATTACCTTCTTTGTGGCAATATTTTTCCTAGGTTCAGGAAAATCTTAGATAATAGAATGCTATTCAGATCTACTCCAAGGGCAATGTATAGCCACAAATCTGACTGGAACCATCCCATCCTTATCTGCTTTATAATTGGGAACAGCTATTGTTAATGAGTGCAATTCTACAGTATCACTAAATCCAGGGCCAATAAGTATGTGGCAGAGTATTATTGGTGTCTGTAGCTGAAAATGATCGTGGAACAGTATCCCCCATTCCCAACCTCTGAGAACCTTCTAATAACTGTAATATATGAGCTACTGCAGAGATTAAAGCAGGTTCATCATCATCCCTTTCACAAAAATTAATACCTTTACCTTTTGCCAAAACAGGATTTAATTTACAGGGTTTACTGTTTTCCCTGGCTGTACTTTTGCTACTATCCACATAAGGTGGGGGTGTCGCTGTTGCTTGTTCAGGTTTTGAACAAATTTTTTTATCTGCCTGTGCTAATTTTTCACACCAAACTTTGCCCTCATACTGCTATAAATTTAAACACGTGATATACCTAAGTCACAATTTTCTTGAACTTAGCATACAAATATGAGCTTTAACTGTATTCAATATCAATATATCAAAATCAAAACTACCAACATTAGAAAAGGTTTGCACACATTCAGCTGTGTTTTTTGTCCACTTCTCACAATACACAATTGCACTTTGACTATATTTAATGTATATTGCAGATACTTGGGGTTCTACCATATACATATCCAATTTTTATGTGGCCTCATGTGGTCTACTGTCTGGCTCCCATGTTCTGTGGTTATGGAAATACCAAATTATAACCAGTACAGGTACTGACATGATTGTGCGTCCATGGAGCTGGATGTTTCTCTCACTCCTCTCAGTGGAAACACTTTCTCACAGTGAAGAACCTCTCCTTTGCTGGAAACTTTGTCCAGTGAGGTATCTCTTCTCACTTGGAAAATATATAGGTTTTTTCTGTAAGGTAGCTTACCTCTTGCTTGGAATCTTGTTCCTGCGAGGTAACTAACTTCTCGCTTGGAAATTTGTTCCTGTAAGATATCTTAAAAAAAAGGATATAATCTATAACTTGTAATATATAATATAGTATATTTAAAATAAATATATAATAGTGATACTATATACTTTATTTTAAAGGTTTTTAATCACTTAGCCAAATGAAACCATTAACTGTCCGTGTTGTCTACAAATACAAACTAATCTCTTTGCTTCACACATATGCACACAATCATAAACATACTTTGTTAGTAAAATTTCCTATTGTTGGCATCTTTCTTTCTTATATATGTTTAACAGTGTACTTTACTATATTAAAACAAAACAGAATATATTATACATATCTATATTTAAATCTGTGGCAGTATTTAAACATAATATGCATCTAAGCAAATGCTGCGCATAGCAATTGCAAAATAACACTATGTAAAACAATTTTACCTTCGTCCCTCCAGGTTCACTCCAGCACCTCTGATAGACTCTCAAAGCAGGCATTTGTTTTATCAACACAATATGTAAATTATAAGTATAGAACGATAAGTGTTCTTACCTTCTTTGATGCATCTTCCACCCTTTGTCTACGAGTCTTAGTGTAGTGTGGAGTCTGCTCAGAGCCCCCAGCTGATATGTTCAGTTGTATAGTATGAAATAAAGATTCGCCGATGCTATTGCTTTGGTTCTAAAACACAAGAGTTTTATTTGCAAAATAGATTACAGGGCGAAGAATCACATGCATTCGCCTGCGCGGTCGGCACCAACATCAAGCTTCTATCAGAACGCTCTAATTTCCAAAGCCAGAGTTGAACATTTTATACACTGTAAAGTCATAAAAGCAGTGACACCACAAAGATACACAGTTACAGTGTTAAAGTCCACATTCATAGGCCGATGGGTCATGACCTCTTGAGAACTCTACGCCCCATTGTTTGATTCCTCTGGTCATTGTTTCTTGAGGTGGGGGTCATCTTTCCATGAGTGTCCAGATGCCCTTCCTCAGGCTCCTGCCTCTGGACCTGTATAAACTGGTTCTTTTAAGACATCTCTGGTGTTGCTAGCTGTTGT
This sequence comes from Mixophyes fleayi, assembly GCF_038048845.1. Taxonomy (NCBI): domain Eukaryota; kingdom Metazoa; phylum Chordata; class Amphibia; order Anura; family Limnodynastidae; genus Mixophyes; species Mixophyes fleayi. The sequence goes on from NC_134405.1 coordinate 194,266,661, forward strand.
ATAAAAAGTAATATTAGTTCTAACTAGCATTCGCAATGTGCGATCGCTTCATAAATATTGCTGGAAACGTTTTTATATGAATGCGAACAGAATAAAACCAAATATGATATAATTAACTTGTTGAAAACATTAATTAGCTTCTTCATCACATTATATTTTATATTAACTGAAGGGACTACAGTTCTCTGTACAGCGCTGCAGAATTAGTGGCGCTATATAAATAACTGATGATGATGATAAATAGATTAAACTTATTTGCATGTTGTTATTTGCTAAAATAATTGTTCAATTGCATACTAATCACATTGCAATCGATATTTATGTACAGAATTTGCTGATTACCACTTTCATCCAATTATTAAACTTCAACATCCCTTATGTTCATATTACTACAGCCCGAAGGGCCCATGAAATACTCCACTTCTGTATTCAAAATAGTGAGAGAGAGATACTGTGTGTCTGTGTGAACAGTCTCCAGGTAGTGAATGAGTTCACCCATAAAGGTAAGTGGAGTCCCAGTACAGGATCTCTTAAGGAATATTAATTAAGCAATGACCTAAGCAGCTCCTATTTCTTAAAAAATAAAAACAAGTTTGTTAAGAGGGGAAGATGTGCACAGCTTTGCTGACCCTTTGTAGAGCTGTGATACCTTACACCCAGGCACGTGCTTGTGCCACGTGGTTAATACTGAGCAGGTACAGTCCAAGTCTCAAAATACAGCGCGCATCATGTAATTAGCTATTACGCACATGGCAATCGATGCATGTGCAGTCTGCGTTTGAGCAAATGCACACTGCATCGTGATGATGTCATCACAGGTGGCGAGTTCAAGAGCGCTCGCTCCTTCACATTACAGACAAAATTTAATGTAGATACTTGGAATACAATTGGGGAAAACATAGGAGAGGAATACTAATTGACAGAAAGCTGAGGGACAGTGTACAATGCCAAACAGTGGCTGCAAAGGGGAAAATAATCCTGGAATGTTTAATAAATGCATGTGATGGAAACATGGTAATATCATTGTATAAGTTCCTAGTTAGGCCACATCTTGAATATGGGCTAAAGCTTTGGGTACCTCACTGTACAGAAAAAAGAGGTTAGAAAAGGTAGGTTTGTATACTTTGACCAAAGGTGATCTAAATATGATGTATAAGTGTATTAAAGTCAAAACAAAGATTTGTCTAGTGCCCTTTTCATACAAAGGACAAGGGGACATCAATTGTACATGGAATGAAGACAATTTCTCATGAGCATAGGAAAGGGTTCTTTACTGTATAGCTGTGGAATAGGCGGTGATGATGGAGACTTCACTTGCAAACTTCACCAACAGAATTTCAAAATGTCTTGGTTGAATTTCCTACAGAATTGCAGCTGCAATTAGTAGTGGACATTATGGTGGTGATTGATCCACAGAATTTATCTGATCGCCTCTTTTTGGATCAGGAAGTATTCCCCTCCCACTGTAAGGTTAAATTGGCAACATTCACCATGGGGATATTATTTTGCCGTCTTCTTGTTCAATACGATAGGACTTTTTGGATGGTTGACCTGTGTGTTTTTTCAACACTCATACTAATTATATAACTAGCTAATCAATCAGTGTTAACTTCATTATTTTAAGCATCTGATTTGACTTTATATTGGTTGTATAATTAACTAAATAAAACTATAAAGCTGTTTGTGCTAATATGCCTCAAACCTTATTTACTTATAGAGAAAAAGAGAAACGTCACTGCTTTTACAGACATGATCTTCACTGAAACAATAACACAATGTGTGGGCTGCTTTCCTTATCTACTACTGGACCAGAAGTTATGAATATAATAAAATCAAACAGCCCCAGATATAATTTTAGCAGACTGCTTATGTAACATTAGACATTGAGGTGTTTCCACATCAGGATCATTTGCACTTCCTGGCAAAAGTATTATATAGTCTTTTTTTCCAAAATCATAACGCACTACCATTACATATACCGTCTTCATTTCGGAAAAAGTACAAAATCTTCCTTACTAGTGTGCTAGCCTGCCAGAACTATTTTTTCCTTTTTTTTTTTTTAGCATACATAGTCATACTACTCATATTAGTGTAATATAATAACTACTGCCTTTAAGGAACAAGTAAAAACAAGTGAATTTCATGTACACAGAATCTAACATTTATGGAACTCTTTTGTTCATTTCTTTTCTTTGAAGGTATAATATTTCAGGCTCCTTGTAATTTTTTGCCTACAGTGCTAGCTTCTGTCATATTAGGTGGAATTATTTCTGTGAAGTTCATCTGCTACCACAGTGAACTGCATGAAGTAAACCAACACTTAAAAGTAACATCTATGTATAACAGTAAGACTTATGCTTTGAGGTTACTCCCTGGTATCAAAAAGTAACCAGTCTATCAGACACCAGTGGCTTCGGTGCACAGCACCTGCTGTGGGATGCCTTTCATTCTATGTAAAACACTATGTTTTCTATTTCTAAATAATCCCAACATGAGGATTTATTGACTCAGGGAACAATTTTTCCCACTTCAGTGACCATGTAATTCCTCGTAGCAAAAAAAAAACAGTGAAACACTCCATTTCAAGTGAACTAATGAGTTTGTCATTTATTTGAAAGGCTGAAACCTGAGAAATTTAAATTTTTTTAAAAATGTACTGCATGTTTAACTTGGTGATTGGTCGTGGTTTACAAGTGATATGAATTATAAAACTGGTCAGAGCAGATGTCCTTGCATGTCCTCATTGCCAAATCGAAAAGCTTAAGCATAACCAGAGGGATTGCCAAAGTCAGGGCAGTCAATGTGTAGAGATTCAGAAAACCTGATACTTATCAGAAGTCAAACAGTGAGTAGTAGGATACTCATACAGACACAAGTGTTAACAACAGAACCAGACCACAGAAGGCAGGGCCATAGACAGATAGTGGTAGGGAATAAAAAAGAGAAGGGACATAGGTCACAGAAGTAGTGACAGTGAGCAGAATGCCAAGCGCAAAGAAGATACTAAGGTGTTAAGGAGTAAGGTCAGCCAACAAATATCAGTGTTTCTACAATGATAGTGTGAAGAACAGGACCTGTAAATATCCTCTGCAATCCCAGTTCTTTGTATCCCTTGCAGTTTATTTCAATATGTCCCTTATAGTTCCAGCATATCATCTCTTCTACATCATCACAATGGCTTCTTCAGACACAACTGACCATGCTCTCTGCACCATAACAAAATCTTCTGCAGACCAAAGAGAATCCCTAAATTATTTCATGTCCAGTTTAAAACCTTATCTTATTTTACAATCTGCAATTAGCTGCTGTTCGCCATTTACAGGTCATTGTTCCACTTTAAATCAGTTTTTTCTTCTGCTATGAAAGGCCCCTGCTCTAAATGCTTGAATGCTGTCACAGGATCATGGTGCAGGTATTACAGCAGCTTACACATAGTGACAGCAAGAAAGCAGCTATTGAACTGTCCATTCTGTGTCTGTACATCATTTGTTAATTGGCCTACTAGTGTATCCCTGTGTTAGAATATTGTGATCTATTGGATATGAGTCTTTTGACCAAATGTGTTGCATGGATTGCTAAATATTTGTTTATACTCATTGTCAAAGCATAGTAAAGTGGTATTATTAATTAATCACTGGAACAACATGGCATTTAGATGTCAACATAGTAAATTAAATTGTCATTTTATATATGTTCTAATCGGTTAGGGTACTAAATTCTGACAGTTAAAATCACAATTTTGACATTAAAAGACCAATGCTGGCAGGTCCAGCGGTTATCCACATGACCCGCCGGCATTGGTCATTTAATGTTGGCATCATAATTGCTAAATATTGGCAATCACACTGTCGTTATTTTCAAGCTGTCCCCACAATGGAAGTGTCGGCATTTAGCTTAGACATTTCCACTGTCGAAATTGTGACTACATCCATTCTCATTTGAGAAACACCAGGAATTGTGCAACATGTCATTAGTTATGATAGTCACTTATTTATTATCTGTGCATTTCATTATCTTTCTTCAGGTGTCAGAAAATGTTCATTTAAATTTGCTTTCCATTCCAGAACTGAAGGTGACTGCTAAACCAGGATGAATTAAGAGATCAATTTCAAAATGAATTAATCCCTTAAATTAATGTCAAAGTTTGCAACTACAGTATATTTCTCAAGCAGCGCACAGCAATGTCACCTAGCCTTTTCTAAAGCGTCCCTGGGTTTTCCTCTTGCAAAACGAATGCATATTTTAAAGTGTGAAGATTGCATTTGTATCATGATGGTTATACAGCTAATTGTATAAACATTTACATTGAGAATTTGGAATATACACTTAGATATACAGTTGTAGTCCCAATTATACATACTGTGTGCTCAGTGTGTGCATTCCATCATGCACATAATCTTCTGTCAGTATATTGAGGTGCTTCAATGCATGACCTTGTCACAAATTCACTAGGAGGAATGAAAGTGTACCTGCTAGCAGTAGACACAACTGGACAAAGAGACATGGAGTCTAACATCTACCCCTGCCAGTGTTCCCTAGGGACCCCGCAAGAAGGTTTTTCCTTAGGTGCGCGGGATGTGCAGGTCACGACCCTCAATGCCACTCACTATTGAGGTAGTTGGGTTCATGAGTAGAGAGTAGTGGACATGCTGGGTCGGAATCAAAGAAGACAATGAAGTACCAAAGAGAAATCAGAAGAGCAGTCTGGGTTGCTGAGTCCAGAATTGGAAGATCCAAACAAAACCAATATGTGAGGCAGAAGAGCCATCTGGAACAGATCAGAGCCAGGAGATCCAAAATAGATCAATAAATCAGGCAGAAAATAATCAAGAACAGGCCGAAGTCAGAACCAGCATACCAAAGCTGGATCAGAACCAAGGAGTACCGAACTCATGAACCAACAACAGATCACAGAGAAGGTGATCTAATACTCTGACACTTGGTCAGTGCCAGAGTCTGCCTTATATAGGCAGTCCAATCAAGGTACCGGCGGTTCATGACGTCAAATTGACAGCTGATATAAGAATAATTGCATTCACTTGTGTTCTCCAGCATATAGTCTGATTCTAGGGATGCGCAGAGTCATTTAACACAAACACCTGATGATGAAGGTTGTCTCCAACTATGCCAAGAAAATTAGAGGGAAATAAAAGTTTGTTTCATACATCAAATTGGTAAAGGTTAATATTTTAACCACATGTAGCAGTTGGGAAGGTCAAGAGTGTTATTTAAAAATGTCTCAAGTACGCGTTTTTCTGTTGTATCACCTGCACCAGCTATAGCTCAGGTGTAAGTGCCGAGTGATAGTGATGATGGTTGCTTATCCATGCAAGAACCTGCAATTACAATTAAGAGCTACTATAAAAATGCATGTTATGTACAGTAGACATTGATAACATTTCTAACAAATGTATTTTATGGGGTGGGGGGGAAGGGGGTGAAAAAGAAACCAAAGAGGAAAATCTACTTGTATGTTTTGAAACTGTTGGGGTATCATTAACTGAGATTGGGAAATGATGTAGAAATTGGTGGGAACAACTATTTATTGATGAGGAGATGACGTATGTAGGACAGTTTTATTAAACCATGGTGTTTTACATACCAAGTTGATACTTACCCGTACATATGAAATGTCTTGAGCATTAGTTATGCTGCTTATAGAGAAAAAAGGAAATTAGTTGGGTGGTGCAAAGTGTGGTAAAATAGATAAGGCTACAAGGATGTTCTGCGTGGGAACTCATTGGCTTATGGATGGAACTGGGCATAAGGTTTCATGGTTGTGCCTTCAATTATGTAAATGGGGCCATAAGTACTTGTATAATTGGCTGCTAGAACTGCTCTAATTACAATTCTTCTCCCCATACCTACAGTAGTAGAGACCTTCTTTATAAAGTACTTAAATTCCGGTTAAATCTGTCGCTCTCCTCTCGTTTGCATACTGAAATGAAAGAAATGATGGACAATCCCAGCAAGAAAGAGAAGATAAAACAATATCAGAATCTCTTTATCTGTGTGCATACTGATTAAATTGTCTATCATCCTGCCCCTAGCTGAGTGTATTTTCAATTTCTCAGTATTGATTTTTTGTGCAACAAATGTGCAAATCATCAATTAACATTTCAGACTCTCATACAATTTAACGTTTCGAGACTGCATCTTAACATAATATTAGGCAATATATGCCAACAGAAGTATGAGGAGAGTGTGAAAGTTACCCTGATATATTTTACGTGACTTAATGTGTAAATGTCATACAGAATTAAAGTGACCCCAAATGACAAAATTACGTCAGTCTCCTAAATGTTGTCTTTCTATCTCTGACTTTATCATCCTTATTCTTACTAAGCAGGATTGTACATACTGGGGATTTGTAGTCATACCATACAAGGAAATAGTTTTGAAAAGAAGAATATATAAATATGCTTCTGGACTTTTTTACTTCCCTGATATAATGCACACAGATATCCCCTGGTACAATAAGGAAACAAAATATGTATAATATTTACTTGATGGTTTGTCTGGGATAAAAGTTATTACCAATATACCAGATGCATCAAAAAATCCAGTCTAATGTCTTGAAAACCTCTTAAGGTAGTCAATTTCACCTAAAAATGGTGTTATTAATATTAATTTCCAAACTGCTAAAATATGTCTTTGATGTTAAAATAGGTGTCTACATGATTTTGGACAATTTTCAACATATAGACCAATTAAACAATTTGCTGCTCATTGATGGAGGGCTGACAGGCATATTCAGTAAAGATTATATATGCCTTTTTTTATATACTTCTTGAAGACAGAGGCAGCATTGGTTCCCATTTGTGAAAACACTACAGTAATATAACCACCGTCAAACCCCATATTACACTCCCTGAGTATTAGAATTTTTATATTTCTTTCTTTTTTGTTTTGTTTTGTTTTTTTTGTTATAACAGTTTTTATTAGAAATTTTTCACATACAGGATACAGTAAGTAAAACAATATCCAAACATTAAACATTCACTGACAAGAATATGTTACAAAAGGTTGGACAGTAATTTGTTTACATTCAATAAATGTCAATGTCTGCTCACTTAAAATCTTTTATATCTTGTTATCTTAAATTCAATAACGTACATAACATAAATTAATACTGGCTTTAACCAACAGTAACAAGCAGGCGACCGTGGACAGCTCCCAAGTATATAGTACAGCGGATGGAAGTGTATCCACCACCCTATCCTCTCCATATGGTTATAGAACTAAAGATCAGATGCAAATGAGGGTGGGGGTGAGCATAAAGAACGGGGGAAAGGGGGGGGGGCAGAAGACCGCTCCCTTACACAGGATCACACATCAACAACTCCAGACATCCCACACCCATATCAATTGCTCCCCAAAGCACGGTACGACCATGTTGTGTCTTCAAACATCTTTAAAATTTATTTTTGGGTATTAGGAGGGAGAGAGTCAATAAAAGGGCCCCATTTCTTGTAGAATCTTTCCACCCCTTTCTCAATATCTGGCAAGGTGGCTCTTCTATCTAAATATAGTGTATTAAAGAGTTCATTTTTCACTTCTGATAAAGATGAAGGGGATTTTTTAATCCAATGTCGAAAAATTACCAGTTTAGCTATTGTAATGGTAACCGTGATAAATGGCTTAACATCCTGGGATTCTCTGGATGGGATAATATGTACCCAATTTTCAAATTGACATTAAAAGATGGCCCTTCTATCACTTGGGAGAGGAGTATCTAAGACAGAGGATAAAAAGCTTAATATTTTATTCCAGAATTTCTGGATCTTTCTGCATTGCCAGATGTTATGGTAAAAAGATGCACAAGCATGTTTGCATTTGGGACAGAGCCCCGCCTCCTCCGGAACATAACATGTCCTTTGGTATTGTGATATACAGGTACGATTAAGAAATTTTATATGGGTCTCCTGTAATCTTATAGAATGAAGCCATTTCAAATTTTTTTCGTTATGTTTGAGTAGATCTATATCAGGACTAAATTCAGGAGATTCCTTCAACCAGGATCCACGTGTCTTAGTTCAAATTTTGGGTATATCAGACAGTAGAAGATCCTGATAGAGGAATCTAATTCGGAACTTCTGTCTCTTGGAAAAATGTAAAAGGTCTTCTAGAGAGCTGGATGCGGGGAGGGATAGTTTGTTATCTGTATGTGTCATTATGTAATGGCGAAGCTGCAAATACATAAAAAATTGGGAATTGGGCAGGTTAAATTTTTCCTTAAGCTGCTGGAAAGGTAATAGGATGCCTCCAGGGTCAAATACATCTTTTATTGAGGCAATACCTTTAGTTCTCCAAGTGGAGAATTCAGCATTTTCTAGACCTGGAGGAAACACAGGATTGCCCCAAATAGTAACGTAGTGTGTAGTAGAACGAGGATGTTTTAAGAGTTTCGTGATAATATTCCATGCCCTGTAAGTATCCGCAAATAAGATGTTTTGCAATATTTCTTCTGGTATCAATTTTTTCGGAAGGTGGAGGAGTGCCGCCAGTGAATATGGGTGCACTAATTTGTTTTCTAGAGGCAGATTAACAAAGTATTCTTGCCTCAATAACCAACCTACAGCATAACGGAAAAGAGCAGAGAGCATAAAAGCCATCACATCCGGGAAACCAATTCCACCTCTTTGTTTATTTTGTTTAAGTTTAGCATTGTGAATTCTGGGTCGCTTACCTCCCCATAGAAAGGAAGTAAAGAGTTTGGTGCATATTTGCACATCAATTTTTGTAAGACAGAGAGGGAGCATCTGCATCAGGTATGTCAATTTGGGAAAAATAACAGACTTAATCACAGCGTTTCTACCAAGTAACGACAAAGGAAGGTTTTTCCAATTAGTTAGCATAAATTCTATTTTCTTAATAATGGGAGAATAGTTGAGTTTGTAAAGGTCACTCAGAGATGATGGAATGTAAATGCCCAAGTATTTTAATTTCTGTGTTACCAAACGGAAATTTGAAATAGATCCAATTTCGTCTGGGTTCATTGCAGTATTAGAAATAGGGAGTATTTCAGATTTTTGAAAGTTAATTTTAAAACCTGCAAAGGATCCGAAGTTTTCTATTGTCTCTACAATTGTGGGGATAGATTTTTCTGGGCGTGTAACCATCAAAAGCATATCATCAGCAAACATCGCTAATTTGCATGATTCTGAGCGAATTTGTATACCTGAATTATTGGGGTCCTCCCTGAGGGTTATAGTCAATGGCTCTAACGCGATTGCAAAGAGCAGTGGGGATAAGGGGCACCCCTGACGCGTGCCTCGTTGTATTTTAAAGGGAGATGATATGAGTCCATTTGCAATTATCTCCGTCTGGGGATTATGGTATAGTGTTTGAATGGTTGATATAAAAGCTTCTGGAAAACCAAACCTTCTCAGAGATTCGTATAAGTGATCCCACGTCACTAAGTCAAAAGCTTTTTCAGCGTCTAGGGAAAAAAGGATACTGATCTCTGGAGATTTGGTATGCTGAATGTGTGACAAAACCGACAGAACTTTGCGTATGTTTGTGACAGAATTCCGGCTCCAAATGAAACCCGATTGGTCTGTGTGTATGATAGAGGGCAAGATAAATTTTAATCTTTCTGCTAGTATTTTAGTTAATATTTTATAATCAATATTGAGTAGGGAGATTGGTCTGTAAGACCCCGGATAATCTAATTGTCTATCTTGTTTGGGTAAAACTCTAAGAATAGCAGAGTTGAAATGTAAGGGTAATGAACGGGATTCAATGATTTGATTAAACAACTTAGTTAGTGTTTCTGGTATTTGAGATAGGAGTATTTTATAAAACTCTCCACTCAAACCATCCGGTCCTGGTGCTTTAAAGGTTTTTAGATTTTTTTATTACATTTATGACTTCTTCTGTTTTGATTGGGATTAGGAGGGATTCTGATTGAAGTTCAGAGATGCCCGGGCATAGAGATTTTCTCCCAAAATTGGTCTTTAGAAGCAGCATTGATGGGGTCCTGAGAATATAGTTTCGTATAAAAGTTATGAAAGGTATTAAGAATTTCTTTTCCATCACTAGACAGTGAGCCATATTTCTTTCTTTATTGCATTTCCATTTACAAATTATCCATACATTTTTTTGGTATTGTAGTTTTGTTGAACAGTAGTTGGTATTATTATTATTATTTATAAGGCGCCACAGATTCCGTAGCGCTGGATACAGAAGCAAGTAACAAATAGATGAAGTAATACATGTCAGTAGCACAGATGAGTGTAAGTAATGCCATGGGGACTTACATAGAGTACAGCAAAAGACATAACAGGATGCGGGAGGGAGTCAGACAGTAGACAGACATGGGACATATGTAAAGAGGACCCTGTTTCTGAGAGCTTACCTTATAGAGGGAGGGGTGGTGAGAGACAGAAGGAGCGACTGGGAGAAAATGGAGAGTTTGTCTTGTGTATTACTGTACCTGTTCAGTACAGCGCAGTAATTCATATATTAGTACTGCAGAATATACAAGATACTTTACATACAATAAGGGGCACTATGGGGGGAGGGGCAGGTACAAAGTAGCCGGGCCAAGGACCAATAGCGTCTTATTGGTCTGCGTGGTCATACCCTTTCTAGGCTGTATGTGCAGAACTGACTCTTGCTGAAGTTGTTTGCGGCACCCTAAATGTGCCCTCCCAGTCACCCACCAGGCTGCGCACACAGCACCCGCCTTTGTCCCCAAGAAGAAACCGTGCCTGAGAATCCCTTACATACAATCTATAGGACTGAATCATATTGCTCAAATAATGACAAGCTTGATTTTATTTCTCAAGTGAACATTTTGTGTATACAGTTTAAAGCTGGAACAAACACATTTACAAAACAATTCGATTAATATCAATTTCCCTATTTTATTTCAAGTATGGGCAGATCTTACACCAATTTTAACTTGTCCTTTGAAAATGTATATTTAAATAGAGGATTCACTCTATTTAGTTCTCCTTTAATGGTCTAAAACAGTGTTTCTCAAATCCAGTCCTCAGGACCCCCTAGCAGTACATGTTTTCCATATCTCCCTGCTGGAGCACAGGTGTATTCATTACTGACTGACACCGTGTAGCAGGTGGTATAATTATTTCACTGGTCACCTGGCAATCCTGCACTGTTAGTGGGTCCTGAGGACTGGACTTGAGAAACACTGGTCTAAAAGGTTCTGTTTAATGCATAAATTAGACAATCAAGCGGATGTGTCTGAACTAAAAGTCTTAGGCGGTTTAATGCTCCAAACCGCCGCCTTCCCTATTGACATATAAAATATGGGGGCATTCATTGTTTATTAACTAAGGGGGAAAATGTATTTATAATTAACTTATGTGGGCAAATTTTATTTTTCATTATATTAAGGGGACAATAATATTGAATCATTATAACATAGGGGCACTATGTAGTGCCTCATGTGTACATCATAAATAATTATTGCCCAGATTAGCAATCAAATTGTATTATAATATAATTATTTATTCAGATTTCATCCATAATATAATAAAATAATATTGTATGGCAGTTTTGCAAACCCCAGGTTAGTAAATCCAACTGTTTGTATGTTTATTATTGGTAAAATCTGGATGGTGATCTGTAAAGTGGTGTTTTTTAAAAATGTTCATTCTGGCTGTTTTATTGGCGGTTTGGCCTTAAGTAAATCCGACGGCTTTAAAACTGCCGTAAAAACGTCTGAAAGCTGGCAGCTTCATCAAACCCTTAGGGCTAGATTTACTAAACTGTGGGGATGTTGCCTATAGCAACCAATCAGATTCTAGCTATCATGTTGTAGAAGGTACTAAATAGATGACAGCTAGAATCTGATTGGTTGCTATAGGCAACATCCCCACTTTTTCAAACCCGCATCTTAGTAAATCTAGCCCTTAGACTTGATTTATGAGCATTATTGCAATATTTTTTTTATAGAAACGAAAATGCAGAAAGAAAATGTTAGCTCTGTTTTTGTGTTGAAATTTGGCAACAACTGTTTAGCAACTTATCTTTTGAGGGACAGAAATGATTTAAGGCATTTGTGATGTGTCCTGTATGAGGAACGATAGGGAAAATATACGAAGAGATCTTGTTGCCTTTAACTCCAGCATAGATAGCTCCATAGTGAATTAGTAAAACATCACCATTTGAAGTATTGCATTTAGTGGCAAAATAATTATAATGGCTATAATGCATCTGTAATGTGGGGAAAATATATCCCCCCTACACATACATTTCCTGAAGGACAACCCAGGGCAACCGTTACATATTCTTGAATTTTGTCTCCTAAAGGCTAGTCTTAAAATTACATTTGTTGATAAAACAAATAATAGCCAAAACCATTTTACTTTGATTCTTGAAATCTCTGGACTGCTCAGTACACATTTATGCCTCTTAGATATATTATTACTCTGGTTAACACACACAGCTTTTTGTGTTAACTAGAAGAAGCTTATCAATCTGCTTCCCTCATTGCAGAGAATAAAGCTGCATACAGGCTGAGCAAGCAGTATATTTTTAGCACATGGAGGTAGAGTGAATAGAAAGTCGCTTACTATGTCTTTTCAACAGATTTTTTTGTACAGTAGGGAGAATAGGAAAAAGTCAGACGTAAAACAGAACATTATTGGGAACACAATATATCATCATGACAGTAGACATTTATTATATTGAAGTATCATCTTGCTAGTAACTACATACAATAAATTGTATCAGTGTAAAACATACATACTCAAATACTTGAAGAAGAGACAGGTCACGTTTACATGCAGTTTGAGACTACTCCAAGGTGCTGCTTGTTAAAAAATAAATAAGTAAATAGAGGTGAATAACAATTTATATTTATTAATATTACACCTGTAACCAATTGGGGTATGCATGATGACAATAATACTGGGGCTCTTGTGGACCACTAGACAGCGTCAGCAGTACTGTAACAGCAATGTCTAATAAAATGATACTTGTGGCAATAATGGTCAATAATAAATATGGCAGCAATGGTGGTAAGGTCCAGGAAATTGCCAGAAAAAAATGAAGATGTAGTTATTATAGTACTACCATAATAAAGAGGAAAAAACTATCCACTCATGTAAACCTTTGTGGTAAGTGCGGGATGACAAAAAGAGATAACATCACTTTCATTCTTAGGGGCATGTTCAATTAGCTTTCGGATTCGCGGTAACGCGCGTTACCGCGAAAAGTGCGCGTTCTTGCGGGTATTATGGTACCGCATTAACGCCGATTTTCGTTCACAACCCTATGGGCTGCGAACGAAAATCCACGTTATTGCGGTAACGTGTATTACGTTTCGCGGCTGTTCCGGCGCGTTACCGCGAATCCTAGCTAATTGAATATGCCCCTTAATATCTTAAAATACTGGCAAATTGTTAAAAATAATTGTCCTGCAACAAGTGTACAGCACTCAAGAGAAAATGTCGGTAATAGCAGAGCTGAAGAGCTGAGTAAAAGAGTTTAGGCTAGAGGTTATAGCAAGAGGAGCATTAAGAAAGAGTAGGGCATTTCGAAGAAAACAGAAAGGAAATAGCATTTCGGAGGTAGGCAAACAATCTTTAAACATTGTTCACTTTATTGGCACTTACCATTAGCAGCGGTGAGAAGGTTTATCTGTTTCTAAGAAACACTTTCTTGTTTTTCTCTTTGAATCAGATTTAAAGAAAATCTTGGGAACAGAATTCAAGTGAGCTGTAAGTGACCTTATTTGCGTGACTGGCTGGTCAAAAGTCACACACAAAATAAACCAACCCAGTACTGTGGGAACGTTTAGATGCATTATGTCTGTAGTCTGTCTCAACAATGCTCATAGTTACATAAATAGTAAAGTTGAAAAAAGACATAAGTCCATCAAGATCAACGTTTCATAAATTCTCATTGTGTTAATTTAGAGAAAGGCAAATCAAAATCACCAGTCTGACAGTTGCCAATTTAGCCTCAAAAGGAGAAATATGCTTCCTGACCCAATTATTTTTTTTAAATACTGTTAGTTGCCATTACCAACTGATGAAGCAAGGAATTCCACAGCGTAACACACTTAGGGGCATATTCAATAATGCGCGAAGTGCCTCTGGAATAAACGCAAAGGCACCCTGTGCTACCGCAACATTGCGGATTTCCCTTCACAACACTATAAATCGGCGATGGTGCAGTACCATATTACCATAGAAAATGCCCGCATAAAACGAAAATGGGATCCGCGCTTCTATACCTATATGTTTGATGCAGCCATTGGGAGTGTGGCGGGGCTCGTCCCAGTCCCCAAAGAGATAATAGCTGTGAAAACTAACTTTCCACAGATAGAAAATGCGCAGCCGCGATGTACATCTGAACATCGCTGCTACTTGAATACGTCCCTTATAGTGAAGAAACATTTTCTAAGTTCAACATGTAAAACCTCTTTATTTCTATTAACAATTGATGACCCCTTTTCCTCTGTTTGGTTCTTTGTTAAAAAAATTAATTAGACAAATCTAAGGCACCTTTTTTCAAGCAAACCAAACTCCGCTTTTCTTACCAAATGTATAACCCCTCCATTTCCATTATTATTGGAAATGGAGATTCACCTTTAGCCTTCTTACAGTGAGCTGCCCCTAACGGTATTCCATATTTAATATGTGGTCTAACTAGTGACTAACTAGATACAAATATTTAGAGCATGGATATTATCCCTTCGTATGCATTTATGCAGTTGCCCCCTGCAAGTGTAAGTAGCATAGTTATTATCATGCCTAAGGTGCATGGTCCATTATTTTTCTACATTTACCTGTATTAAATGTCATCTGCCATTACATAGGAAAGTTTGCCATATTGTCTAATCCTTTCTTTAGCAAGTTACTGCTGTGTCCCTAATTTAAAAGGGTGTCAGTTTGGTCTGTGATTCTCTCTTGTTATCTGGAGAAAGATGCTGGAATCCTCCTTAGAGAACGAAAACTGCTATTTGTTCGTAACTGAACTTGCCAACTGCTGTTTGTTTGTGAGCTGAACACTAGGTCCTTCTACACACAGAGAAGGATTGTCAAATGTATTAGAGCTGCACAGGTCAGGATTTATTTTGTTGGTTTATTTGTTTTTCCTCTTTAATAAAACTAGCTGAGGCCTGTTGTAACATAACATTGTACTGCTGTGACTTTTTATTTTTGCTGTGTGTAAAAGTGCCCCGTCTATCCCAGCAGATGGCATGTGTACTGTGATCTTGTGACAAATAAATCCAAACACAATGGGGCAAAAACTTACTTTCCTTGAATCTCCCCATGAACTTGTTCTTTTGCGTATAATGGTACCAAATATGTGTACCTTTTTCATCTGTGTGCAAAAGTGTTCATGGTGGGAGAAAGGGAAGACAGGGTCAATGGGGGATGGACAAAATTTACAGGGGTAACTCTTTTTATGGGTTTGGGGAACATTACTTCTATTTGTCACACATTTTTGTAGGCTTGCTTGAGATCCATAAAAAATAAATCACTCAGAGTGGGTGACATTGTCTTATGGTGCAGACAATAATTACACAGCACAACTCATTTCAATAGCAAAACAGATTTAATTAGTAATTTTACTATAGGAATAAGGTGAGTTGTAGTATTTGTATCTCTATATGCGTCAAGGTTTGATAGAACATAGGGTGTCATTACAGTGTGAATATAGCTTTAAATACTCTGATATGGTCTGACTGTACTGAGAAGTCAGTTGGGGAGGCACAAACAATAATTGAATTTATACTATTTTATTCTTACCCAAGGGCAGAATGGACCAATTTTTACACCTCTCCATTACCTCTGCATTGTAAGGCCACTTATATCTGCATTTCATTTAATTATCAAATAGAAATGAAAGCTTGTATAAATACTAAAATATAAAGTACATATACATCACAGTCATTATTTTTCAAGCAGTATGTACTTTTGTGTGTTTGAATATTTTGACTTCTTTGGTAAAATTGTGCCAAAAAAAATAGCTTTCCTGTATAAAGTGCTCTTGGGAGGTACAAAGGGCAATCCATTGAAAGTAAAGGCAGACACCACCTCTGATGATTGGTAAAAATCAAGTCCTTTTGTAAGGAGAAAAATGCTCTGCTTTTCTAGCTTAACAGGGATCTCCCCCATAAGTGCAATCTTTCCACTTGTTGAGTCTCCTTTATATAATCACGTTCAGGAAAATTAAATCTTGTGTTTGCATGTGGGTGCATAACTACATTCATTCATGTGCCTGGCCGGCATTCCAGATGGAATTCCTCAACTCACCAAGATCATCCCATCAGAAGATGGAAAATTTTGCACCCCTGCAGATGGCACTATTTTCACATGTAAAATCTTGGTGTATGCTTCTGCAAAAATGGTATTTGCACTGCAAGAGGAGTATTTTCCCACTTTCATAAAAGATCATTTTGTCTTATTCCGAAAGACATATGTTCACGGGCAGTGCAGCACACAAAATGCAGTCAAGCATTAGGATGGTTGGAGATGTTCTTATTTCTGGTCAATATAGCTCACTGGCTGTCACAGGGCGGTAGTTCAGCTTCCATAACCGAAGACCGACACGCTCACCTGTTTCTCACTAATTCATGCTTCAGCTGCTGGTGTTCTGACCCTGGTTCTGCGCATGCGCGGACTCTATCTGTTATGTCCTTTGCATGTTCCCTATTGGCTAATCGGTCTGGCTCCAAACTGTAAAAGGCACTTGCCCCTTCTCCTTAGTGCCTGTTGATCGAGATACCTGCCTGCTCAGATTTACCATCTGGTTTCCTGCGTGTTCTACTTGGATCTTCAGCGCTTCACCTGTCTCCACTGTGCCGCTGGCTATACAGCTCACGCTTCACTTGTCTCCGCTGTTCCGCTGGCTATACAGCTCACGCTTTACCTGTCTCCGCTGAGCCGCTGACTAAGAGCTTCCTCTCCACCTGTCTCCGCTGTGCCACTGGCTATATAGCTCATGCTTCATCTGTCTCTACTGTGCCGCTGGCTAAGAGCTCACGCTCCATCTGTCTCCATTGTGCCGCTGGCTATACAGCTCACGCTCCATCTGTCTCCATTGTGCCGCTGGCTAAAAGAGCTTACGCACCACCTGTGTCTACTGTGCCGCTGGCTAAAGAGTTTACGCTCCACCTGTCTCCACTGTGCCACTGGCTGAAGAACTTGCGCTCCACCTGTCTCTGCTGTGCCGCTGGCTAAGAGCTCACGCTCCATCTGTTTCCACTGTGTCGCTGGCTAAAAGAGCTTACGCTCCATCTGTCTCCTCTGTGCCGCTGGCTAAAGAGTTTACGCTCCACCTGTCTCTACTGTGCCGCTGGCTAAAAAACTTACGCTCCATCTATCTCCACTGTGCCACTGGCTGAAGAGCTTGCACCCCACCTGTCTCCACCGTGCCACTGGCTCAAGAGCTTATGCTCCATCTATCTCCACTGTGCCACTGGCTCAAGAGCTTACGCTCCATCTGACTCCACTGTCTCGCTGGCTACTGGCCTTGTGCTTCATCTCCTCTGCAGCATCTTGTTCCTTTTATCTAACTTACTCCCCTAAAGGGTCTCGCCTGACACTCCTGGTAAGGGCTGTAACCTGCGGATGGACGCAGCTAAGTTCAAACCACCTTGCAGTGGTCCCTGGTGGAAACCGTCCGTTCGTTAGACTCTGTGCCTTACTAGGAGTAGTGTCAAGTTGGGCAAATCAAAGAATCCAATTTACCAAACAGTGACAGTATCAACAGGACATGGCGGATTCTACTGGGGAACCTTCCGCTAAAGATATGCTTCAGCATTTACTTAATCGAGTGTAACAACAGGACGGGGTTCAGAAGCAACTCCTTCAATGTTTCAAAACAATGGCTTCCAGAATGGATTCTATTCAGGTTTCTGCCTCCACAGCTCCTCCTGCCATTCCGGCTCCTGAACCTCCTGCTCTCGAGGTACCAGTTACTTCCACCTCTACTCTTCGGATCCCTTCTCCTTCCAAGTTTGACGGGGACCCCAAGAGTTAAAGAAACTTCCTCAACCAGTGTTTGATTCAATTCGAACTACAACCACAACATTTTCCTACCCAAAAAGCCAAGGTGGCTTATCTAATCTCGTTGCTTTCTGGCCAAGCCCTGGCCTGGGCTTCTCCCCTCTGGGAGCGTGATGATCCCCTCCTCTCTGAAAGCGCTGCCTTTATTGCGTCCTTTCGAAGAATTTTCGATGAGCCTGGTCGAGTTACCTCTGCTGCATCTAGTATCCTCAGACTCCGCCAGGGTTCACGGTCCGTGGCTCAATACGTCATCAGTTTTCGCACTTTATCATCTGAGTTGCGTTGGAATAAAGATGCCTTGGCAAGGACTATCCGATAAAATCAAGTATGCTCTGGTCACCCAGGAATTACCAACTACCTTGAATGCCCTGATTTCCTTATGTAATTGTGTGGATCTTCACTTCCGGGCTGCTGAGAGGGATAATTCCCGACGTTCCTTGCCTAGGCCAACACCACGTTACTTTTCTCCCACTTCTCAGGACGAACCAATGCAACTAGGACGGTCACGCTTGACTCTGGAGGAGCGCGACCGAAGGGTTAAGAAAAAACTGTGTATTAACTGTGCCGACCCGGGCCACATATTAAGCAATTGTCCCAAGAATTCGGGAAACGCCAACCCCTAATCTGTTCCAGAGAGGTCAGATTGGGTAATATTAAATCCTCTCCTCAGTCCAGCTTACGTAAGATTTGTTCTTTTCCCATTATATTGTATGGTCCATTGGGTCCTATGCATTCCTACGCCTTGTTGGATTCAGGAGCTGCTGGGAATTTTATTTCACTTTCCCTCATGTCTCAAGGTTCTTTGTCTGCTTATCCATTGAAGCATCCTGTTTCTATTACTGCTATCGATGGTTCCCCTATCTCTAACGGACTAATCAAGGACAGTACTAAGCCTATCATCCTTTAGGTGGGAGCACTACACAAAGAGATATCCATATCTTACCGTCCTCCACCAGTCCTGTCATCCTGGTGCAGTCTCTGGTCTCGTGGAGCATAAATGGCCATTTATGTTCCACGAGACCAGAGATTCCATCGACTGATAGCTATTACATTTGTTTGGTAATATATCCTTACTGAAGTGTGAGATCGGGGGATATATTCACTTACATGCTGTTTCCTTTTGGAACTCTGGATGGGGATCTGGTTTTATCTGAATTCAGAAAAAGATGCATACAAGTAAAGAATTTTGAAGAGGCTTTTGACCTGAGCATTTCTGGTAATCATATACCCTAAAGGGTTTGCAGTTATCATCATCACAGGGTGTCTGAATTCTACATCCATTTTTCCTGGACATTACACAGTCACTATATGTCATCATTGGTCTAATGGTGGTGGATTGTTCTATATTTTTTATTCAATGCTATACTATGTTGTTTCATTTTATATTTTTTATATATGATGGAGTTGCAACACCATGCACGTAATACGTACAAGAGTTGCTCCATTGAGGTGGACCTTATTTCATGATTTTCCAAGTGTGTAAAAAAGGGAGGTGCAAGTGTATGTATTTAGCTTTTTTTCTTTATATTGCTGGCTAAAAGAGCTTAAGCTCCACCTGTCTCCACTGTGCCACTGGCTGAAGAGATTGTGCTCCACCTGTCTCTGCTGTGCCGCTGGCTAAGAGCTCACGCTCCATCTGTCTCCACTGTGCCACTGGCTCAAGAGCTTACATTCCATCTATCTCCACTGTGGCACCGGCTCAAGAGCTTACGCTCCATCTGACTCCACTGTCCCGCTGGCTACTGGCCTTGCGCTTTATCTCCTCTGCAGCATCTTGTTCCTCTTATCTAACTTACTCCTCTAAAGGGTCTCACCTGACAATCCTGGTAAGGACCGCGACCTGCGGACGGATGCAGCCAAGTCCAAACCACCTTGCGGTGATCCCTGGTGAAAACCGTCCGTTCGTTAGACTCTGCGCCTTACTAGGAGTAGTGTCAAGTTGGACAGATCAAAGAATCCAATTAACCAAACCTTGACACTAGCGACGTTGCAGGAGAAATTTGCAGTCCATTTGCATACTTAAATGGAAGGCTGATTTGGGTAGAACATCAGAGGAGGACACATGGACAACTGTGAGAGAAATGGTATCCAAATCCTCTATTTCTTCCCTTGTTAAAGAAAATGTCTATAAAATATACTTTATCTGGTCCTTACACGGTTGAAAAGGATCTTCAGTACGACCTCTGAGCTATTTTGAAATGGTTGTGGGGAATGGGGGTCTTTCTTCATTCATCATATCTGGTGGTTGTGCCCAAACATTGCTCTGTATTGGGATGATGTGGCCACTCTCATCAGTGATATCACTAAAGTTCCGATCTCTAAATGCCCTTGATCTTTCCTCCTTGACTCCCTGCTGGAGACTCTTTATAAATATTCTAAGAAACTTTCTGTACAGATCCATAATGCGACCAGATGCTTAGTTGCTAAACAATGGAAAAACCCAGATCCCCTCTGCAGGCAACAATTTCTTAACAAAATTTGGAATCTCTGCCTACCTAAATAATAAGTCCTATAATTTTTCCCAAATCTGGTGTGATTGGTTTTTTTTTTGTGTTTTTTTTACAGTATTCCACCTGCTCTTAATTCCTCCAATTACTCCTACATGGGATCAGACCTTAGCCATATGATTGGTTTAATTACTTACTAAAAACACTCTAGTTCCCCTATAGGGGTCCACCGGCCGCCGAGAGTCCTGCTTCTGGTCTCAGTTATTTTTATTCCAATTCCCCCTCACCCCCAGCTCCAGAAAAAAATTAACACATGTTTGCATATTTCATAGTGTATTAGTCTTATATATATTTTGCTTTAGCCTTGGCCAGCTATCTGACTGTAAATCCTGTATATTCCCTTACACTATATAATTGATTCACATTCGTTTCTTGCATTCCACCTGGTTACTGTGTAAGATGCTTATTATTATACCCTGCTTTAATCTCGTTTTTGTCCTTGCACAAGTGTGTTTTTGAAAATGTAAATAAATGTCTTAAAAAATAAAATAAAAATGCAGTCAAGCATATTGTATTAACAAAGTAATTTTCTACAACTAGTGCTTTTAGTTAAATTTTTTAACTGGTAAGTACAGTCTAAAAACCAGAAAACTCAAGAAACTCCTCTACACAACAGACTTTTCAGTACAAATAAGCTTTGTTTTGTAAATGTGTTTCCAATGGGTAGGTCCCCTTATTTTGGAGTTATGTTTAAAATTGGCTCATAGCTTCAAAACATTGTGGGCCTGGTTCATTAAGGAACGTAAATACTGATATATGCCTCCGTCCCCCTTCTCTCCCTCTCTCCCCTCTGTCTCTCTGTCTGTCCACCCCTCCCCTTAGATTGTACGCTCCTCTGAGCAGGGCCATCTCTCCTCCTGTTTCCACCACTCCTAACTCGGCTCTCCAGCTACTTAGCCCTCCTCCTCGAGGACCCTCCACCCCCTGTCCCCTCTGGGGGTCTCCCTGTCTTCCACGCCCTCCTTCTTGGGCTCCGTTGTTTGCGGATCCTCCCTCCCCCTTCCCCCGCCCTCTATAGTTGTGCATTGAGCTTACTGAGTTACTGTGCTTACTGTTTACTGTACTGTGCTGTCTCACCTTGTACTGTAACTCGTTTGTCCCTGTACGGCGCTACGGACACCTTGTGGCGCCTTATAAATAAAAATTAATAATAATAATAATAATAATAATAATAATAAAATGCCGTATTTCGCATTAAATTGCATTGTGCATGCCCAGAAACGAACTATTGGCCAATGAATGCAAAAATATCCAATTCATCTTCAAACCCAAAGTGTACTTCCAACAGCTTATGATTTCATAAGAAGAATGAGGGAAGAAAGGGGCGTATGCGCGCAGTTAGTGTACAGTACGTGTTTTTCAGTTGTATCACTTTCACCAGCAAAAGGTCAGGTGTACCTACCGAGTGATAGTGATGATGGTCACGTATGCATACTAGAACTTATGTTTGAAATCAGGATGCATTTTAAGTACAGTAGACATTAATGAATCCTGATAAATGTATTTCATTGAAAAAAATGTAAAAGAAAAACTTTAAGAAAAATGTTTTATTATTAATGACTATATTATTAACAGGCGACAATAATTGAATATTTATGCAGCACGTACCTACACCAGTATTCAAAAAAAGACGTTTCTTCAGATTTGCTTCTAGTTGAATACAGACTTCTTTTTTTTTTTTTTTTTTAAAAAAGCATAATACGTTCATTTTGCGTGCCTTAATGAATCAGGCCCTGAATGTCGAGTATCGGATATCAGGTTTATATCATTCCATTACAACCTTTCGGCATACAGATGTGTGTTTGGAATAAATAAGGGGGTAAATGTATCAGAGTCCGTTTATTTCATCTCGCGGGAGATTGGCGACTTTGCAGCTAAAATTTAAAGCGGCGATGGCTTGTAAAGGCAAGTTTGCCTTTACAAGACATCACCGCTTTAAATTTTAGCTGCAAAGTCGCCGATCTTCCGCGAGATGAAAAACCGGACTTTGATACATTTACCCCAAGGTCTCTAATGGCATCTATTTGGCTGTAAGGATGGACAACAGAATAATACAGCAAGAAAAAACTGCATTCTAGTCATTTACTACGTGCTACTAACAGCATATTAGAGAACAAAACGGAAGCTTTGAAGAAACAATTGATACAACAGATTGACTTTCTGAAGGAAGCAATTAAATTGACCTTGTGGGAAGATAGATTGATGAACAAGTGAAATGAATTCCTATATGATATTCTGTAGTCAGGCTGATTTTCTAAAACAAACTTAAATTGTCCTAAAGAGAAAAAGCATCCTCCAAAGGTTAGCAAATATGTTATAGGAAAAGATATGATGAGTAGGCTTGAATAAACATACACATGTATGTCATAATAACAGCATGAAAACTGCAAAGCAAAATACTGGAATACTTTGAGAATTGAAGATAATACAATAGGTGCTTAGTAAAAAAAAAACATGAATTGCACTTTGTGCCTTTTGTACAAAAAGAAAAAACAAAACAAACATTAACACAAAACATTGTACAAGAGTTTCAATAAAGAAGAGCTGTATGGAGCACAGAAATAATAATAAACACAATGAGAAGAGCTATGGGGCAGCAATGATGTCCCCTTGGGCATGTTTCATGTTACCTTTCTATGACTTTTCATTTCTTAACTTTTGTGCAATTGGAATACAGTTCAGGATCCATTAATGTGTACAAGAAGATGCAGTCAGTCAGCAAGTCTCTTCATTTAGAAAGAAAGGCACAAATTCTGTGTCCTGACCTGGATTGTGGTTCTAATCCCCAGTGAGACCTTCCTATCCACATCCTACAAATATATAGAATTAGTCCATAGAGCATTGCAGTATGTCTACAACCCTTGGGCACTAAGGTATTTAGGTGTCTGGAATCACCCAAGCTGTAAAGACTATAGAAATCAAATATGGCTGATACTTTCCACCCAATTTTAAATTACTATTAATTGGCATAGTGATTTGTTAATTATTTTAGAACATAGCATCCTTTTATAATTAATGTACAGTTGTTAAGTGTAGTTGCCATTTACATCATGTTATGTTATATATATTTAACAAAAAAAAAAATGTATCTAATATATAAATGCTTAGTGGCGTCTGTGTGTGTGTGAAAAAAAGAAAAACAAGTTGCAGCGCCACCTGCTGGGCAGAGTTATACACTGACCTACTAAATTGTGTGTGTGGGAAAAAAAAATCAAAAAGGGCTGAAATTTGGTAGGGCTCAAACTCATTTTCGTGAGGTAATTTTACCTCATGAACACACATGTGTAGAGGCGTGCGTTAGTGTGTGTGTGTGTGTGTGTGTGTGTGTGTGTGTGTGTGTGTATGGAAAAAACTATTTTCTCAAAAAGGGCTCATCCAATTGACCTGAAATTTGGTATACTGACATTATTTGACAAAAAAATTAGAATAGTCAAGTCAGTTAACTTCCATCATCCCCCCTTCCCCCCGTGGGAGGGGTAGTAAAGGCTAAATTTACGAGTTGAGGGGTCAAACTCATTTTCGTGAGGTAATTTTACCTCAAGAACACACATTAAAAAGGGCGCTTGCGTCGGGAAGTAACGATCTTCCCCTGAGGAGGCCTGGGCTAGGCCCAAATGCATGACAAGAACCTTTTTAAGACCTTAAGTATCTTGATTTGACTAGAATGCATGAGTATCATGCACGGGTTAACTTGCAGATATATATATATATATATATATATATATATATATATATATATATATATATATATGAAATCCCCTCAAGTAACATTATTTGAAGGTTTGACACTACGTTCAAAGTACACCTTCAAGGTAGTAAGTACTTTCATTATACCAGGACACTGGATTTCACAAAATAGCAGACTATGGCAGGCATTGCTAAGGAAGATAAAAAGATGAGCACATTCTTTATAGTTCATATTATAAATAGAATTGACTGATTGTTTGTGTAATAAAAAGGTAGTAATCTTGGATAAATTTGAAATGGATTCTCTAGATGTTTCATTATGTCATTGGGTAGTTCTGCTATAATGTTATAGTCTCTTGACCATCTTTAAAAATACATTTGTGTCTGATAAATTGCTGGGACAATCCCAGATGAGTAACAACTCCTTTTAAACAATTTGTTGGAATTGCAAATGGACCAAAAATCTAAATCAGTTGTAGAAATCGTTTTGTTCATTTCCAATATTTACGTAATCCATAGACACACTGTAAAGACCATTTTAGAGCTAACCATGTCCATGCAATTCCTTATAACGTTCATATTCTTGATGCTTTTCTTTTATAATATTTCTACATTATCTCCTAGATTTGCACACATTCAGTCAAATAGAGTTTTATACATTTGGAGCCCTAATGTATTGTTGAGAATCATATAGGAGGGAATGACATTATGAAAGTAACTATTTCTGAGTGGATATTGATATGCCAGCTCAACCCACCCTTCTACTCTTGGGCTGAACAACTTTTATAGGTATAAATAATAGCTGTCTCTCAGTCCTGTCTCATTATACACACACATAGATAACAGATTGCACTTTGAACCATAGCTCCTCAATCTGATTGTACTCAATATGGTAATTTTTTTATCATGCACCATGAAACCTGAAGTAGCTCATAA
Source organism: Mixophyes fleayi (assembly GCF_038048845.1). Classification (NCBI taxonomy): domain Eukaryota; kingdom Metazoa; phylum Chordata; class Amphibia; order Anura; family Limnodynastidae; genus Mixophyes; species Mixophyes fleayi. Next base: position 194,291,787 of record NC_134405.1, read on the forward strand.
TTGACATTCTGGTTTACATTTTGATGTAGAAAATGAAGAATCTCACTGTTACCTTAAATGATAGTGGGATAAGTTTATGTAATTTGAAAGTGTTGAAAAATTCTTCCAATAGAGAGACTCTCCCCAACTATATGCAATTTGTGGGGTGAATAATCAATCAAAGCTCTTTATGATACTAAAGTGTTTTTTTTTTTAACAGACATGTATGAACTTTTTTGATCTTATATTTCTGCCAATGCTTATTATGCACTGAGCAAGAGAGATTTACATCAAGGAGCATGAAGGCATAGAATGACTGGCATGCTGAATTTTGCCCCTAAAATCTAGGGGTTCATATAGCATTGGCTGTGCATTCATTTTTTTTGAATAAAATATGCATTTTCGTACTGCGCAAAAATTTGTATGAATACGTTTGTATGCAGATTTTGTCATATCTTACACGTAAGACTCCTTATGATTGGAGAGGCTGAACTTTACATGAAGCCCTCAATACACAAATCAATTGTGTGACTACTAAAACTGCCAATAGCTTTCAAAGTGGTCCCCTATGTTAAGATCTGACTATTTGGTGGCTAGGCTCAACAGCTGCCTGGATCCGCCACACATAATAATAATAATAATAGTAATCGGTAGATTTTGCAATCCCCCCAACACATGGCGAGATTTAGACAATATTTTGTCTAAATTGACCAAACTGGATAATAAAGTCACCTCCGTGCGAATGTAACAGGAGTGAAACAATGACACAGTAATTCTTACCATATGTGTGCCCTTTTGTGTTTCGAATTGCACATATTTTATGCTGAGAGGCTACTCCATGTCTGAAATGCCATTTCCCATTAGACACAGGCATAATATTGTTGAGAGTAGAATATTATAAATCAATAATAATTATAATTGGCTAGTGTAACCAGTTTAGGGGAACAGGTGCAATCTCCTGGGATAGATGGTAGTGTGTAAGAGCTGAGAGATCACACAAGTCCAAGATTTTGTGTACAACTGGCTTCTGACAGTTTTATAAAGCTATAAAATAAAAGAAACTTCAATATAAACAGCTTTCCTTCCAGCACTAACTAAATACAAGTCACTCCTGACTAACAAACTAAAACAAAACCTAAACAGTTCCAGTAGGTTTTCTCACACCAAAAATCATGCTTCCTCTGACATAGGCTCTGTGAGCACTTTCCCCAGCTAGTGAGAGACTGAAACCATGACTCAGCAGTCTTTTAAACACTGCTCACAGGTGCCAGCATTAATCAGTTTGACAGCAAAACAGAAGACACAGACTGAGCCTTGTAAATGAAGCCCACCCTTCTCTCTCCATCTACACTCCAGGGACCGTTACCAGCTTTGCCCTAAAGCTGACCATCTCTCTGTGAAACATCTTGCAAATGTAAAACTCTCCCTGGTGTTTTACGACATGAAGGTTACAAACCTGTGTCTAATATACATACCCACAGACACTATTCTTGTCATGTTCACTAGGAGTCTCGACCCAGAATTTACCAGAATAGACTTCTACTCACCAGAGTCTAACACAGCGGCTGGTCTTCTCCAAGAACTCATGCAAGGAAGTATGGGTTTTAGCGGCTTCCACTGTGCAGGTCGCGGCCCTCTGGAGAGTATGGTAAACTGAGGGATACAGCTATACACGATGGGAGCAGGGACCTCCTTGAGCTGGGTAGAAAGTCTCTGCGTAGTAGGAGCTGTACTGTCACAGCGAGTATATAATGTAATGACCAATAGTAGCGGAGAATAAGTAGTTCAAGGGTAAATAGTATGTGGATGAACTGTGGCCGATAGATACATCACTAACGTGGATTAAGACTTGTTCAGGCTGCCAATGCAATACAAGGTAGTGGAGTAGTCTGCGGCTGACAGTTATTACCACTGATGCGGAGTAGAGACTTAGTCCAGATTGCAGTTAAGATACAGGGTAGCGAGGAATGATCTGCGACTGACAGGTATTACCACTGGCGTGGAGTAGAGACTTGTCCAGATTGCAGGTAAGATACAAGGTAGCGTGGAACGATCTGTGGCTGACAGGTATTACCACTGGCGTGGAGTAGAGACTTGTCCAGATTGCAGGTAAAATACAAGATAGTGTGGAACAATCTGCAGCTGACACGTATTACCACTGGCGTGGAGTAGAGACTTGTCCAGATTGCAGGTAAGATACAAGGTAGCGTGGAACGATCTGCGGCTGACAGGTATTAACACTGGCGTGGAGTAGAGACTTGTCCAGATTGCAGGTAAGATACAAGGTAGCGTGGAACGATCTGCGGCTGACAGGTATTGCCACTGGTGCGCAGGAGAGCTTCCACGGCAGGCAGGAACCACGAACAGGAGCAATGAACTCCTTGGTTACCTCAGAGGAATGAGGACCAAGAACAGGCAAAGGTAGTAGGACAGCAGACGTCTTAAATAGTGAGAAGTGATTAATCATCCAATGAGGAGAGGGACAAGGTTTTATCAGTTCTTAGGTCTGCACATGCGCAGACCCCTGGTCAAGATGGTGGATGGGCGCAGCGCAACACAGGCTGCACAGCTCTTGAACCAGAGGAACCAGCGATTCGGTGAGTGACAATTCTAGTGTCTTTGTCACATTAGGTACTACATTTCTTGCTGTGCCATTAGTGGTGATTGGTCATATTTTGACGCAGTGAGATATGTAACATTCATACAGAGTCAGTAAATTCCTTGGTTCTGCGGATATCTTGTGTGTTTGTGCAATGGATTGTGTGAAACAACAGAAGGGAATCTTGATCCAAGATAGGAATTCCTCTGCCTTTGGTATTGTAGGCTATTATTCCTGTAAATTGATGTTTTACATGAAGCTAAGTAAAAAATGTATTATAATTTGCTGGTAATATGTGGTCTAACTATTTTACATGGGTTTTACTGAGGAGCATGTGAGCACTCTGATCCAGTAAACAACTTTAAGAAGGCTAGACCAATATACATGTTTAATCGCAATTAATGCTTTATTTCACTAGATGGGACTGACATAGAAATATTTATTTTTATCACTTAAACTAAGAAATTATACAGATATTGCACAATTAATTTGACTCGGTGTTGGGGATGAATAGGAATATCTTTCATGTATATAAGAGCTACATAAATAAATATATTTCATTGTTAGGCAGTTGAGTCTCACTCTTAATTTTATTGGTTTTCATTATTATGACTATAGGTAGTTGCAATGCAATAAAAGCTTCCAGACAAAGTGTAAAACTAGAAATAACAAAAACAGAAATAATGTAAAGGTGCTCCTAGGTTGCTGCCTCACACATGCAGCTAAGACCCTACTAATGTCTTAACAATAGACAAGAGGTGTGTCACGAGCCTCGGCAGTGCCCGCTGTCGCTATGACGACCAGGTCGTCACTTCCGGAAATTCGGCCGGACCGTTGCCAGGGCAATAGCCAGACACCGAGAACTGTCGCTAAGCGCTCTGGACGCAACAAAAAGCTGGACGCATGCGCAGACAATAGCACAGCCTGTGGGCTGATTAAGTAGCCTCTTGATATTTATAGCCTGTAGGGTAATTAATCTAGTTGGTGTATTAGGCTCTGATTGGCTAGCAGTAGTATTTAGGGCAGTGAGGACTGAGCCTCACTGCCGGTTATAGCGTCCTATTTCAGTACTGCTGCCTGCTACCTTGTTACTGTGTTTGGTGTTTAAACCTAAGATTGATTACCTGTGTATGACCCTTGCCTGTTCCTGGACTCTGAACCTGTGCTTCTGACCCTGATCTATTGCCTGAACCTGGATTCTGAACCTTTGCTAGTGACCCTGATCTTACGCCTGTCTCTGGATTCTGAACCTGTGCCTGTGACCCCTGACCTTGGTTTGTTCTCCGGCTACGTTGTCTGCTGCTGGCACCGATTCTGGCCTGGACCCCACGCTGCTGTCTATCATAACACTCTATTCCTGGGTTCTCCTTAGCCGGTAAAAATCTCTCGACCCTCTGTGTGTCCGCAGCCAAGTCTGTCCCCACCACTAGGGGCAACAGTGAACACCAGACTTCAGAGCAGACTCCGGGTTTTGCTGTACTGGCTGAAGGAGTTCCTAACAAGGTGGCCAACCAGTCGGAGTCTAAGAGCCAAAAAATATCCATACATACAGCAAAGAGCGAACTTTACCTTTTATATATGTGTGGATATACATATACACAATATAAACATGCGCATATATACTGCACACACATATAACATAATTTACAATATCTTGCTAAGTGAAAAAGAAGATGTCCAGCAGTGCCAAATTGTTCAGACTAATAATCAGACTAATAATCAGCTCAGCTCTTACCTTGCTGATGTGTCTAGTGGAGGAGGGTTCAAAGAGTTACTTACATTCAAGGTCGGTGCTATAATATCTGGCGCCCCCCTGCAAAAAAAAATTTGAGCCCGTCTCTTTTACAAATTAGTTGTTCATTCACTAATGCTTTTCTTCTTTTAATACAAATCATATTATAAACCTTCATAAAGAGAGTCATACAAATAAGTACATTAAACAGCGTACATTTATTGTTATATGAATAATCTAAATGAAGAATATGTATTATTTGCAATACAATTTTACATTTTTAGCAAACCAATTTAGTGAGAAGAATAGATGAGAAAAGAATGCCCCTTCATCACACTGTGACCTCCTTCATCACACTGTGCCCCCTCCTTCATTATCCAACTGTGAACCCCTGCACTTTTACACTCTTCACCCTCTGCATTTTTACACTGTACCCTCCTTCATTTTCACACTAGCCCCTCCTGCATTTTCACACTGTTTCCCCCCATGCATTTTCACAATGTCCCCCCCCCCCCCCCTGCATTTTCACACTCTGTTGCCCCCCTACCTCACTACAGTGTCGGGGTGTGATGACATCACCCCTGACACTGTCAGTGAGTTGGGAGCACAGAGGATGGTGCCGGGGGTGGCTGCAAGCTGTTTTTTTTTTAATAGCAGTGTCAGTGGACAGCATTGAAGGCAAGCGCGGAAGCGCCTCTGCAGCATTTTGCCCCCCTCCACTTTGATTATCACGCTTACCGTGTTCCGCCGGCCCTGCTTACAGTCTCTCCACAGTAGCTCACAGTGCTACTGTATCCACAATTGCTGTGCAGGGAACTGTTGAAGTGGGGATAAAAAAAGTTAAAAATAGCCAACATGCACCTCAGACCTCTTCACATTCCCACCAGACCTCACCACTTGCCCCTTACATACACATCAGCCTCTCCACATACCATGAGATCTACCCACATTCCAATCAGCCACCCCACATGCCCCATTCAGGTCAATAAGCCTCCCCACATGCCCCATTCAGGCCAATCAGTCTCCGCACATGTCCCATACAGGCCAATCAGCCTAACCACATTCCCCATACTGAGTTGACCAATCAAACCTCCACACATTCCAACAGATATCTCCAAATGCCATCAGCCTCTCACATGCCCCTTAATTACCTGGTGGTGCAGTGTTATCTCTGCAGAATAGGAAGCAATAGCCATAAGTGTTTCCAAGTGTATGTTATAATTTTATTTTGCAAGTGTATTTCTCTTATATATATCCTGACTTGATCTATGCTGTGATTCTTTTTTACATAATGCAGTCCTATATGAATCAATTTGAAATGCCATAGGAAAACGACTCCAGAATTGTTTGCTGAACAATGGTTGCTGCTTTGATTCATCAACAAATGTTTGATTACGCGCAATGGAAGGAGGGAGAGCAGACTACACACTCTCCTCCTTCCCTGATTGGATAGCCTGTCACAACGTAACCTCCCTGCGTTATGCAGAGAAGGTCACATAACGTGTCTGCTGTCAGCCAGCCAAAAAGTCAGATCTATGACTGTCGGCCCCTGGAGCACTGCTGACAGCCACAGCGTATCACCCAGTCGGCCAGGAGCCTCATTTTTAAAGTCAAAGAGCCACATGCGGCTCAAGAGCCACTGGTTGGCCACTCCTGCAATAGAAAATGGAAACACAATACACGTTCTGTGGTGCATGTCAATCAGATTAAAAATGTTTATGCACCGCAGTTATCAGATATACAAATACTAAAGGATGGGCCATAGTCCCCTCTTTCCCCCAAATTTTGGCTACAAATTCTCTTGTTATCATTGGCTATTAGGGGGTGACATTGGTGGTATAGTGAAGATGGTGAATGTTGGTTGTGTGTGCACCTGGGCCTGGTGTAAGTATACATTGTTTGTTTCAATGGTGGTTGTGGGTTCTGGATGCGCATGTGTTTGTCAGTGATATAGTGTGACAACATCAATTGACTAAAGGATGTGTGCTCATCTCTATTAATCAGCTTCTTTTATTTTTTTTTGAGTAGTGGATACACGCACATTCCGGGTTTCAGTCAGATGATGTAAAATGGTTACATCACTTCACTTGACAAGTGTATCTCTGCTCTCGCAGTGCATGTCGGGCGTGATGTCATCATGCCCGCCCAACAACAATTGCGGAGCGCGACGGAGGACTAGACCAGGGAGGAAGCCGGATCACCAGCTGACATCAAGGTAAGTATTTTCTTCTTCTTTTTTTTCAGGTTTTTTTTTTTGTGCTCCAACGGGCCCCCCTGGGCTGCAGTGCCCATATATATAATCACTTTTTTTAAAATTTTATATATATATATATATATATATATATATATATATATATATATATATGTATATATAGGGGCCCTGGTGCACTGCTTTGCCCGGGGGCCCAAAATGTTTTTAAGAGGGCCCTTGCAAAAAGGAGCTTGAGAAATTGAAGGAGGAGATGAAACAAAGCAATTCTGTTAAGTATGTCGGATTTGTAGATCAAGTACTTTATTCTCTTTGCCAGGATCACTACATTTTGGCAACTGTGCTTGATCCTAGATTTAAGAGCTATGATTTTCTTTCTTTCCAAATCACCCAGATCTCAAAGGATGCAATGAGCTCTTGGTTAGCAAGCGGTACATGACAAGACTTCATCTCCTCCTTCCGTTTCTCAGGCAACTTCTGCTAGGAAAAAATGTAACTTTCCCAAGAAACCCATTGGTGATGCAGATGAGCTAGCAGAACATTTTGACATTTGGTCTGGTCTTAAAGAATTGCTCAAAATTGGTGACACCTCTGTCGTAACTCCACCTGATTCTACTATCAACATCCAAAGAATGGTGCAGGATTATTTTAATGAAAGCGTACAAGTAGACACCCCCCTTTACATACTGGGAGGAGAAAAAGGCAATTTGAAGACCCATGTACAAACTTACTTTGCAATACCTAAGCAGCCCATTCTCCACTGTGTACTCAGAAAGAGTATTCAGCACAGCTGGGAGCCTTGTCAGCAATCATCGTAGGAGCCTACTTCCTAAAAATGTGGAAACGATGATGTTCATAAAAATGAACAACAAATTCCACGAGAGAGGTCTTTACGGGCAATTACAGCAAAGTACAGCCATACTGTGGGGTGGCGGTACTTTTTACCGGCATGGTAACCATTCAGTGGGTTATAGAACTTGAAGTAGGTAGATGTATGATTCTGGATGTCACTCTGAACCCGTGCGATCTCAGGTTAATTAACATCTATGCAAGTCAGCAATCTAAGTGGGACTGGAAGTGCCTTTTCAGAGAGAGAAAGCCTTACCTTTTTACAGCCCGGCAGGTAGTTTTTGGAGGTGATTTCAACACCATTATTTAGCCCAAAGACAGGGGAGGATCCAATTCTACGCTGGGCTACGATTCCCTTTTTCTAGTTAGCATGGTTAGACAGGCAGGTCTGGTGGATGTGCATGTTCGCCTTTCCCCAGACCTCACGGGTTTCACCTTTTTTAGAGGTAGGGGTAGGTCTAGGATAGACAGGTTTTTTGTTAAGGAGAGCTCTGCGACTTCGGCACCTGTGCTGAGGCCTGTGGAGTTCTCCCATCACGTTTGTCTGTGTGTCAGCTTGAACGCCTCAGAAACCCCTCAGAAAGGCAGGGGCCTGTGGCGCCTGAGCCCTGAGCTCCTAAAGTAGGATGAGATTAGACAGTCCTTTAGGGACTTCTTTGGAACACAGGAATCACTTTTGGAGGCAGGTTGGAGTAGGTCAGAGTGGTGGGAGGTTTGCAAAAAACGAATTTGGAGCTTTTTCCACCGCCTCGTAAGTCACATAAAGTTGGTAAAAATTAATACGTACTCAGCTTTGAGGCGGAAACTTGCTTTCCTGACCTCTGAAGAGGGAGATGGTGGGGATATCTCCTGGATGAAGGCTCGGTTGAAGGAGTGTCAGTATGATCGGTATGCTTCCTTAGTTCTGGAGAGGGATTATGGTCAATACCACTCGCCAGACCCCTACCAGAGCTGTAGGAACTCGATCAATGCTAAGGAGGTGAGAGGGCTGTGTGACAAGCGGGGTGTCTTTCAAAAGTCTAGGGAGGGCATTCTTGGCATCATTGGCTCTTTCTACTCTGAGAAATCACTTGACAGAGGGAAGATGGAGCAATTTCTGAAGGAAACTCCCGGTGTGAATAACTTGCATGCTGCACTTGACACCCTGGATGGTGATATAATGGTAGACGAGGTCAAGGCTGCCATAGATAGTCTGTCTATGAAGAAGTCCCCAGGACCGGATGGCCTGACATCCGAGTTTTATAAGACCTTTGTCGACATCTTGGCCCCTCGCCTTATGGAAGTGTTTAATGAGTGCCTGGGCGAGGGTTTACTCCCTCCTTCCATGAGGACATCTGCCCTTATAGTATTGTCCAAGGGATCGGACCAATCGAAGATTGAGAACTGGCGCCCCATCGCCCTTCTTAATGTGGATCGCAAGATTCTGGCAAAAGTGCTGTTTAACAGGTTGATTCAGATTACAGACCTGGTACTTTCTCCTTCTCAGCATTGCACCATGAAGGGTCGTAGCACCTTTAGTGCTGTCCTTGGTGTCCGGGAGGCCGTTGAGTGGTGTCGTGCTGAGAAGTGGGGAAAGTATTTGCTGACACTGTACCAGTTGAAGGCTTTTGATCGGGTCAATCATGAGTACCTCTGGTGTCTACTTGGCAGGTATGGGCATCCAGAGCGGGTGGTTAATTGGATTAGAGTGATCTACAGGCAAGCCGAAAAACTTCTCTCTTGTGAATGGTTGGGTAGGTCCTACTTTCTCAGTGAGTTCGGGAGTCAGACAGGGATGTCCCCTGAGCCCACTCTTGTACGTGTTTGCAATCGATCCCTTCATCAGGAGAGTGGAAGGCGACACAGTGAGAGGGGTGCAACTGAGCCCGGGGAAGCCGTTGAAAGTGGTGGCTTACGCAGATGATGTCACGATCGTGATTTGTGAATGAAGCGAAAGACGTGACGGTTGATATCTGTACATATTCTGAGGCCTCAGGGTCCAGAATCAATCAGGATATGTGTGAAGCTTTCTGGATGGGGGAGGAGGGTCTGCATTTTGACCTTTCAGACAGCCTTCCTCAGGCGAGCGAGGAGATTAAAATTCTTGGTATCCGATTTGGCCCTGGTGATTATGCCAAGCGAAATTGGGAGATTAGGCTGGGAGCAGCTTCCGCTAAAGTGGTCCGTTGGAAAAGATGGCATTTGTCTCTTAGGAAAAGGGTGGACTTGAACAAGACATACCTGATTCCAGTCTTTTTGAATGTCAGCTATGTATGCCTTTTGCCAGAATCTTTATGGGCCAGGGTGAATGCAGTGTTCTTCCAGATGCTTTGGGGGAACAGGGTGAACCTTGTTAAGCGTAGCGTGACCTAGAGATCAAGAGGTGAGGGGGGCCTGGGTATGGTAAACCCAGTGCTCTTCTTTATGCTCACCTTTCTTAAATTACATCTCCCCCTCGATGGGTAGAGGGTTTTCGTGCCTGGGTGCATCCATTACTCAATTCATGGGTAGAGGGAGGAGCGGTAAAGAGCTTTCGAGTTCCACATGGTTACCTCCCGGCCTACGTGAAACTGGGTTTGAAGGTGACAAGGAAATGGCAACTGGAGGTGGGAGAGGTCAACAGCTCCTCTATAAGGGAGTTGGAGAGCAGAGTCTTGCGGTTTCACTTCTGGGAGCCTCTGTCACTGAGGGACTGCCCAGGCAGTGTCTGCTCAGATGGCATAGCTCTGATCACTGATCAGAGGATACCACTGAAGTTAAGGGACATTGCCTGGCTCTCCTTCCATGGGAGACTCTATGTTAGAGGAAACCTCAAGGTAAGGAATGCCGAGCATCGTGGCTGCCCACGGGAGGAGCGTCCAGGGGAGGAGGAGACAATGGATCATTTCTTGTTGAGGTGTCCTCTTAACATAGAGGTTTATAAAGGGGTCTCGTGTGTCTTGGGCACCCCTAGTCGTTTGGGGCTTAGTAACCCTGAGTTAAGAGGTTTAGGGCTTTTGATTTGGTCACTCTGTTTTTAGTTACATTAGTGGTTAGGTATTACACGTGGAATGCACGGTGTTTAGTGACAATCTGCAAGAAAGTCAAAGAGGTGGTGGGAGATATTCTTCACGAGGTTTGGAAGATAAGGGATATGGAGAGGCAACGGATGGAAGCTGCGAGCTGGGCCAGGCTTTGGCGTGGCTTGAAACCCCCTTAGGTGGTGGTGGAAAGCTGGGGTCTCTCCATCTGTTGGCTTTCTATTTCTTTACCTCCCAGTAGATTTTGGTTGGTTCCTTTTTTTTTTGTTTTTTAGTAAGTGCTTGCATATGTCTAGTCATCTTATTTAGTTCCACTATGCTTGTTTTTAGATTTGGTACAGTTAAAGTTTGTTTTAACATTAAAGTTGTGATTTATTATGGTGCATATAACCAGTTTACGTTAGCCATGAAGGCCTATGGACTTTCTATTTTTATGGACTTTATTTATTATGAGCATGGACTTTTTTACTGGGATATGGGAGGGGTTTCGTTATTGTTGAGATATGTATTTTGTTGCAAGTTTTACTAAATAAAAAATCAGCAGCTGGTTGGTAATCCTGCTTTTCTGTTGACTGATCATGGTTCATATTGATGAACACACACAATGGGCTAGATTTACTAAGCTGCGGGTTTGAGTAAGTGGGGATGTTGCCTATTGCAACCAATCAGATTCTAGCTGTCATTTTTGTAGAAGGTACTAAATAAATGAAAGCTAGAATCTGATTGGTTGCTATAGGCAACATCCCCACTTTTTCAAACCCACAGCTTAGTAAATCTAGCCCAATTTGTTCAAAAATAAGGAAGTGTTTTAAACTTTTTCTGCAAATGACAAATGAATACACAAATGAGTAGAGTACTCACTGTCAGGTAGTGTTTTTGGTGACCAACAATGCTGCCAGATGGTATACACACACTACAGTTTGCAAATTGAATTAAATAACCAAAAATTGCTTTTTTTAGAATCAAATGACTACTGAGTTATGACAACTGGGTAGAGAAATCACTGTCAGGCAGTGATTTAGGTTTTCTGTTGCAGGATAGATTGAGATTTGTGGCTGGAGACTGGAAAGTGACAAAACAATGTTAGCCTTCCTGTGTCTGTGTAAGCAATGGTGCCGGATCTCCTGGGGAGGGAGGGACTTCCAAAACTCACGAGATCCGAAGAAGCAACGATGATATTTTGCCTTATTGTCGGTGTGGTATGTAGTATATCTAATGACTGATTGCTATTTTCTCTTGAATTCATGTATGATAGTGTATATTGTATGTAACCTTGTAATATAATCTCAACGTGTGCTTTACTAGATGACATGAGTTTGAACTTATGCAAGTACCAATAATCTTTTGAAACTGGCCAGGCCCGGGATAGATAAGGGTCTTAGGCGAGTTTGAACCCAAAGTTGTAAACCATCTAGCCCAGCAAGAAGGAGCAGAGGTGAGAACTCAAGGTCTGGTGAACATTTCATCTCCAAACATCCCTAGCTCACTTTGAAGCCCTGTGACATTTGGGAGATCAATCTGTCTTTATTGACAGCTTAACTCCAAAGGTAGGGGTGAGATTTATGAGGGAAAAAGGTTTAAAATCTTCTGCTCTTAGACATCAAATTGTTCATTTCTTTGAGGGAGCCTGTCAAGGCTAAAATGTGTCATTCTCCTCATAGTGTATTCCTCACACGCCAAATCCTGAACTTGTAAGTAATATTTCCTATTTTATTTTCTGAAACTCTTTTGTGCAAAACCAATTGTATGTCTGTTTATTACCTTTTTGTAAATAAGCCTTGGAAGTATTTAATCTAGCGTATTTTTACGTAATTCTTTGTGAATTTACGACGCCCAGGGAGGCTCATGGTACATGTGTATGTGATTTAAGTGTGAAACATTAATAATTGGTTCTGGTGAACGTAAGGACATCATAATAAATCCTTTGTGGTGGCAGAAAAGGTGTATTCATTGTTAATTAACTTAGGTAACATCAGTCACGGCCAGCTGTTCAGATTACTGTATCTAGGACAGGCTGGGCGTTCGTGACAGTCAGATCGAGAAAGCGGGAGAACCGGCTCGGTACTCGGATAAACTAGGTTTGGGAAGGCTCGGTTTTGGGAAATAATAAAAAATAATAAGGTTTGTGTGCTTTAGATTTTAATAAAGCAATGTAGAATAATTTTAATTAATTTGAAATCAACTGAGGGTTTTTTCTACTGTTACTCACATCTAGTTCTCTAACTATGCCCCCTCCATGTTACACTCTGTCCTATTCATATCATGCTGTGTCCCTTCCACATATCACACTGTGCCCCCTCCATATCACACTCTGTTCCCTGCGTATTACACTCTGTCCCCGTCATATCACACTGTGCCCTTTCCATATTTGACACTGAGCCCGTCCATCATTACTGTGTCCTCATTCAACATGCTGTCGCCCTCTGCTCTGTATTTACCTTTCTATGACTTTCTTGCTTCTGTCTTCCTCTTCTTCTTTTCTTCTGTGTTCTGGTTCCCATTCGCTCCCTGCTCCATTGTCGCTGACAGTCAGTTAGAATGGAACAGAGACAAAGAGGAGCAGGGAGCTACTGGATATAGCACCGATGGACAAGCAGGGAAGGCAAGCTAAGCGCCTGTCAGGAATGGCACTCCCCTGCCTTGCCTACCCCGCTTATCGCTGGCCCTGGCTCTGAAGAAGTGGGATGGAGAAATGCCAGTATGACATACAGTGCACCCTCCTCCATCATCATACTGTGCACTGTCCTCCATCATCACCATGTGCACCCTCCTCCGTCATCACACTGTGCCCTCATTCATCATACTGTGCCTCCTCCATTACACTGTACCCCCTCCATCACACTGTGCCTCCTCATTCATCACACTGTGCTTTTATTCATCTTACTGTGCCCCATCCATCACAGTGAGCCCTCATTCATCACACTCTGCCCCCTCCATATCACACTGTTTCATCTCCATACCCCACTTCGAGCATTGCTTGGGGGCAGGGCCGGACTGGGACTAAAAATCAGCCCTGGCATTTAAAGCACACAGGCCCACGTGTTGTGGGCTCCATGCAGTATATTGTTGCACACTGATGCTGGCGCAGTACAACATGATGTAGTATGAGTGTGTGTGGTGGGGGGGGTATTTATTTCTCCTAATGACCCTCAACATTACATTATTAGCACCCCAATTACATCAATAAATACCATGACAATACATTATTAGTACCCAAATTACAGCAATAAATAACCCCCTACACACACTCATACTACATCAATCACCCCCACATTACAGCAACCGGCATCACCCCCCACATTACAGCAACCGGCATCACCTCCCACATTACAGCATCCAGCATCACCCCCCACATTACAGCGTCCAGCATCACCCCCCACATTACAGCGTCTAGCATCACCCCCCACATTACAGCGTCCAGCATCCCCCCCCACATTTCAGCATCCAGCATCACCCCCCACATTACAGCATCCAGCGTCACCCCCCACATTATAGCAATACCCTCTCCTACTTATTAGCAATACTAAGCACCAAACACACTACAACATTGCCACCAGCACGCCACCCCATACTACAGCAATACCACCAATTATACAGATGCCACTGTAGGAAACAATGTTTTGCTTTTTCAAATCTCCCACAAAATAGCAACAACGAACAGAGTACTTACACACACATATAGGTAACAGGTACCCTTTTCCCTCAATTAAATAGTAATGGCAGAATTTTCATGAATCATTCCACATGAAATAAAACTAACATATATCTAAAAAAAACATAACTATTGAATGATCAGTTGAACCCACACGGCCGCATTAAAAGTATTTCCATCTACAGCAAAATGTCAGAGAAAAATATTTTTGTTTTACTTCAGTAATTGGATATGCGTCTTTACTATTCATTTTAAATAACACAGTATATAAATTAAAGGGGATAGCGGAGGTGGGTGAGAAATAATTGGATGTGATCCATCAGTTTGATTAGATAGGAAACATTTAGATTATTTACCTGGAGACGTCTACCCCCTTGACTCACAGGCAGGGCTGACAAGAGGAATTTTGGGCCCGATACAGCAACTTCTTTGGGCTCCCATCATATTCAACAATGAAAGACTTGCCTTTGGCAGAAGTTCATATGATGCCACACCGTAGTGTGCCCAGTTCATATCATGCCACATCGTAGTGCCCCAAGGTCATATTATGCCACATAGTATTACCCTCAATTCATATTTGGTCATGCAGAAGTGCCCACAAATCATATTATGGCATAGTAGTGCCCCCAAAACATATACCATACAGTAGTGCCCACAAATCAGATTATGTCACAACAGTGCCTCCAAATCATATTATGCCACAATAGTGACCCCAAATAACATTATGCCATAGTAGTGCCCCCAAATCATTAGTAAAGCTCAGACAAAAACTCATTCACAAACAAAAATTGGTACAGCATATCAGATACTGAGTGTGAGTCCCAAGAGCAGCTTAATACATCATTTACAATGCAAACAAAAATAGATATATTGACACAATTACAGATAAAATTTATGACAAGCAATGTTTTTTCCTCTTAATTAAAAATCTCTGTACAGATAAATATGCAAAAAACATTACAGCGCAATAATGAGCAATACATAGTGTTAAACATTATTGGATACGCTGTAGTGTCCCCAGTTCAAGAAAGGATGGTTAAAAACATATTGCACACGAGAAAATATATGAACTTACCTGATTATGGCATCCTGTGTTCTGTTCTCCTACTGGGCGCGCTGAGCGAGGAGGGATCCGCAGCTGTCAGCTAACACAGGCAGTCGGGAGCAGGAATAGAGGGCAGTGGTCGAAGCAGAAATTTAGGAGTGGGGGTATAGGCAATATAAGTGAATGGAGTATGAAGGTTTGATTTTTTTTTTTTTTTAACACTTGTCCCCTCTGTGCATTTCCATTCTTCATTATTACTTGTGTTTTATGATAGCTGCATCCCTGACATTCGAATTCTTAAGATGTCTCTCCCTTTACACTTTCTTTTACCTATGCCTCTGCACCATCTTCACCTTTGTCCCTCTCTCCTTTCTCCGCTGGCTCTCACACATCTTCCTGTACCACCTACTCCCCTGGCTCTCTCACACGTCTTCCTGCACCCTCTACCCCCGGCTCTCTCACTCCTCTTCCTGCACCCCCTACCACCCTGGCTCTCTCACCCCCTCTCCCACCACACCCTTCCCCCTGGCTCTCTCACCCCCTCTCCTAGCGCCCCCTTCCCCTTTGGCTCTCTCACCCCCTCTCCCAGCGCCCCCTTCCCCTTTGGCTCTCTCACCCCCTCTCCCAGCGCCCGCTTCCCCTTTGGCTCTCTCACCCCCTCTCCCAGCACGCCCTTCCCCTTTGGCTCTCTCACCCCCTCTCCTAGCACCCCCTGGCTCTCACCCCCTCTCCCAGCACCCCATGGCTCTCACCCCCTCTCCCAGCACCCCTGGCTCTCACCCGCTCTCCCAGCACACCCTGGCTATCTCACCCGTCTCACAGCACCTCTTCCCCTTTGGCTCTCTCACCCCCTTTCCCAGCACCCCATGGCTCTCACCCCCTCTACCAGCACCCCCTGGCTCTCACCCCCTCTCCCAGCACCCCCTGGCTATCTCACCCCCTTTCCCAGCACCCCATGGCTCTTCCACACTCTTGACCCCCCCCACGCGAGAATGAGGGCATCCACGCGACCCCCCCCAAAAATCGCGGCACCCCCGCGACACCCCCCCCCGAAAATCGCAGCACACCTGCAAAAATCATGGGCACCCCCCCCCCCCCCCGAAAATCGCGGCACCCCCGCGAAAATTGCGGAAACCCCACCCCGAAAATCGCGGCACCCCCCCCCCCCCGAAAATTGCGGCACCCCCGCGAAAATCTTCTGTAAAAAAAAAACAGGAAACTCACCAGTATAACAGTGCACCAGTGCACAGCATAACGGGGGAGGGACCTGAGGAGCGCACAGCAGAGGTGGCTGGTTCCTTGCCAGCCACCAAGAAGACGGGAGGAGTCGGGCCGGCCCATCCAGCCATCGGCCCAGCCAGAAGTCTGTATCACGCCAATAAATAAAAGCGAGGCCACAGGGAAGCTGAGGTGAAACACAAGAATCAGTTTCACACCAATGGGGATAAGTAGAAGCGAGGTCACAGGGAAGCTGAGTTAAAACACTGGAGTCAATATGCAGAAGGAAGTGCAGGAGTAGGGAGACCCTATACTCTGGCATCCTAGTGGTGCCAGGGCCGAGTATAAATAGACAAGCAGATGTCCGTCCCTGTGCAGAAGCAGATAGACGCAACCCACATTTAAAACTGCAATTTAATTAAAGGCAAAACTTGCATTTGATCAAATTGCCATTTTAAATATGTCCTTCATTATAGACGAGAGTCGCACTTTGATACATTTACCCCATGATCCTATTTTTTGCTCCTTTGATTTGGTTTTTATCAAGAGATAAAAATATATACAAATAGGCACAAGATGTATCAAAATAAATATTTAGGAGAAGTCATAATAAAATTTGAGTTTTGGAAACGCAAATTAACTCATAGGGGGGTATTCAATTGTTAGCGTTAACGCTAACAAACGAGCGCTCAAAAAATCTTACCGTTAATACGGTAATTACTTGCAGAATTTCAACGAGTAAACTACTGTATTAACGGTTTTCGCGCGCAATATTACCGTATAAACGGTAATATTTTTTGAGCGCTCGTTTTTCAGCGTTAACGCTGACAATTGAATACGCCCCATAGAGCAAAACTTTGAATTATAATCACTGAATCATTGTGTTAGCCTGCATTATACACTGCAAATGGTTGAGCTGGTTGGTGCTTGTGTGCCTTTTATATGGGTCAAAACATTGTTTTCTTTGGTTGTGACTCATTTTTTTCTATTTGATTTAGTGTAACAGCCTTGCAGTCTTCTGCAATAATAAAACTGTCTTTTTATTGTATAAAGGCATTGCTCTGTGAACTGCTTTTTTATGGTCTCATGAAATGACTATGTTTTATTAGGGTACTGAAGCACCCTGCACAAGGACTATTGATCAGCTGATGGAAATTTAAATTGATTCCATTACATTGTGTATCTAATTATTTAACAGAACAATTTTTGCATTTACATTTTTGAGCTTAGACAACTTCCCACAATTCTAGGAATAACCTGTTACACAAACTATACTCTACATAAATTACGACATATACAAAGCCAAATATTATAGAAGAAGAATATAATCTTTACATAGTATCCTTTTCATGTATACATACAATCTGCACATATAGGGGCAAATTCCATTGACCATGATGTCTCTCAGAACATCGCGGGTGCGCATTTTTTACCGGTAGTACAGAAAAAATGAGTGAGATTTCTGAAAAAAAATCTCTGCAAGGTTTATTTTAGCCATTCCGGAGACACCTTACACGGATGTGTCTCTCAATTAAATCTGTCCCATAATATTCATAAGCAAACAATGAGAAAGTGGGAGAGAAGCAGAACATAAAAAAGAGGGAGACGAAGAGACAAAAAATGGAAGTAGGGGGAAGTAAGAGTGAGGGTAGGAGGAAGGTGATCCTTAGAAATATGCCCCAAAAGAGCAATATGTAAGCTAAAAGTGAAAACATATGGTAAAGTAGTAATAGACTGTCCAAGTCTTGATAATCAACCAGATGACAATCATACCCAGATGCCCAAAATGTCCAACTCCGCTAATAATAAGCAGAACTCAAAGGATTCTTCAAATTCTATCCAACTAAACCAAATTGCTGTGAAATCTGTGAATTGGTCTGAGATGGACATAAAGGTGGTCGTCTATCGCCATGTAAAAATCAATTCTTGCTATCACTCCTTCAGGGAAGGGGGACCTTCAATGAACAGGTATTACTACTTTAGCAGCATTATTTATATGTTTAAGTAGGGATTTTTTTATACTAAGAGATTGATATATTTGTAAGGTTCAGAAACTTGGGCCGAAGGGAACAGGTCAAGCTAAAATTTTTGCAGAGAGCTCCTTTACCTTAAGCCATAAGGAGTTAAGTCTAGGATAGTTCCACCAAATATTTAAAAGTGTCCTGGTCTCTGAGTCACACCTCCAGCACATACCCAAGACCCCACTGTTATGAGCCACCGTGGCTCCGGGCACTGCCGCGACTCACTTCCCCTGCAGGCTCTGCGTCCCGGCCGTCGTCATGACGACCGGGGCGTCATTTCCCCCTGGTCCCGGCCATTGCCTAGGCAATGGTCGGGACGCTCTCAGCTGTTAGTGCCGTGTCCCAGCATCTAAGGCAGCCGGGCGCGTGCGCACAATTAGTTTAGTTATAGCCCAGCTGGGCTAAGTTCCTCCTGTGCAGGCAGTGGCGGATCCAGGGGGGGGGGCGATCGGGGCGATCGCCCCCCCCTAGCAGACACTTGCTGCCGACGGCTGCACAGTATGTGCAGGTCCGTCCAGCCGTGACAGGCAGGGACAGTGTGCTGCCCGGCTGCTCTGACTGTGTTTAAAACACAATCAGAACAGCCGGGCAGCACACTGTCCCTGTCTGTCACAGCTGGACGGACCTGCACATAGTGTGCAGCCGTCGGCAGCCTAAGATGCTAGAAAGGGGTGGGGGCCTAAATCGCCCCCTCCCTGCCGGTTATAGTCCCTGCTTCAGTGCATACTACCCTGCTGTCTGTGCTACCTGCTTGCCTTTTTGAATCTGCTAACTGTTGCTGACCCTCTGCCTGGATTCTGACCTTGTTGATTGCCTGTGCCCCTTGACTTATTGCCTGATTCTGACGCTGCCGTATTGCCTGTGACCCTGAACCTTTACTCGGATACTGATGCTGCCGTACTAGCTGTGACCTGTTTGACCCCCTGGCCTGGACCTAGGCGCTACAGTTTACTGGCGACCTATACTACCTCTGCCGGTACCTTCACTCAACTTCTACGTGTGCACCAGCGCTGCGTTCCCAGGCTATCAGCTCCTACTACTAGAGTACAAGACCTGGGGGCATTAGAGTTCCTGTGAGCGCATCTAGCTCTAAGGGAAAACCGGTTCCTATAGGTAAAGACCTCTGAAGCGGTTCTAGGAGCTGATACCTGGGGCGTGAGCCATAACACCCACGAAGCATCTTAGACAATTGAGAAGGACATCTATACCATCTAGGGAGAACGTTGTACTGTGTCTCCAGTACCGAGAGGCTTGAAGAGTCCATGTTGAGTATATTAATGAATCTTGGGCCATTTGTGTTCACAGATTGACCTATCTCAATCTCAGTCCCATAGTTTGTATATTGCGGATGGGAGTCATAAATTTCCGACTAGGGAGCAAATGTTCCGGGGAGCATTCCCAGGGAGAATTCTGGGTTTTAAGACTGTGGCATTAAGGCAAACTGGCGAGAAGAGATGCTCTCTACATTCCTTAGCTTCGCTCAGCAATGGAGTGTTGGACCAATCATGAGATGTGACATATACGTGGAAGACTAGTGAGCTATGGAAAGATACTAGAAGGGACACTCAGCATTAGTGATGGTATGGAGCTTAAGGCGGTTTGTGATCATTTTGGTAAACAATTTCATGTCGACATTCAGTAGGGAAATGGGTCTGTAACTGGAGCACTGAGCCTTCCCCTCCTTTGGAATGATCATGACATGTGTTAAGAAATAGAATCTCTCCTGTTTGTCTGATCTGTCAGCTGTGCATTACTGCTGCAACCATGTGTAGGCTCTATCCTGCAGTTCTCTGAGTTAGCTGGTTTCTAAGTAAATAGCAACAAGCTTCTCTTCAGCACCCAGTCTGGCAGCTATGCTATTACTCACCACACCCATGCACACTAATTATCCTGCAGTTTCTGATTGGTGCTCCTGTCTCTATAAACCTGTTCCTGGCAGCATACCAATGCAGGTGATAGTTCCTGCTTGACCTGGTGTGCCTTGTATTCTGACTTGTTCTGTTCTCTGTATTTGACCCAGAATGTTCTAAGGATTCTGCTTTCTTCTCCACTCCTAATCCCTGCCTGTATCACTCTGAGTTCTGCCAAATACATTCTGGATTAGCACTACCAGTTACAGTGAGCTGTCCACTCCATCAGATAAGTGCCAGACTACACTGCATTAACTTTTGTCTGTCTGACTCTGAGTTCTGCAAACAATTTCCTGGTTGCCCACTACCTCCTACTGTGTTCCGTCCACTCCTCTGGCCAAGTGCTGGATCAACAATTGCTATTACCTGAACTTAAGCCCTGGGGCAACCGAGTAATGTGGAACATAACTAGTTTCTCAGAAAGGGGGAAATAGGGGCTGCCAAAGGTGAACATCTCATGAAGAGCAATTGAGGATTTCACACTACTCTGCCATTAACAACATGTGCCTCTAATGACTGCTGTTAGAAGCCTATTTCAGCCAATTCCTCATTCAGGGCCCTCAGGAGTAGGGGGTTCAACTTTTACCCAAAAGATTTAGATAATGTCATGGAGAAACAATCTGATTCTGCACTTTTACCTGAGGGGGTGGATGAAATTGTTGCTTCTAACTCTGGTAAGGTGAACGGTTCAACTGGGCATCTAGAGCTTCTACAGAAATTTTGGGTAAATTGCAATTTCAAAGATATTCAGCTGTTTCCTAATTTTTTATGTAAAATAACAGTAGGTGAGGATGCCCTAAGGATATTGTAAATTTTTGTGTAATATGAATGGAAGACTTTCGCTCTGCATTGTTGAATATATGTCAATCCCTGCCTTCATGATCCTTTATGGAATGAATGAAAGAGGCTGCTCTTTGGCTTGTAGTGCTCTAGCCAGCAGACATCCCAGGTTACTCCACCCACTGGTAAAATTTGTGTTTACATTTCCTCTAGGCCAAGTTTCATCCTAATATTTAAGAGCTTATTAAGGGCGGATTGCACTTCCATCAGTACCGTGAGAGTTTCCCTAGCTAGGGAGAATTTATGGGTAGCCTCAACATCTTTGGTCTTTAACAAACTCTCCTCTTTAATGGCTTCCTTTTGCTTTTTAATGAAGGAACCTGTCACGAAAGTCCAGCCTGTCCCAGGTACAGCAATCTGAACAGCTGGCCGTGACTGGTGTCACATTAGTCACTTAGCAATGAATACACCATTTCTGCCACCACAAAGGACTTATTATGGTGTCCTTACGTTCACCAGAATGTCTTATTAATGTTTCACACTTAAATCATATACACATGTAGCATGAGCCTCCCTGGGCGCTGTAAGTTCACAAAGAATCACAGAGAACACACTAGATTAAATTTATTTAATCTGAAAAATAGTTCCAAGGCTTAGTTAGAAAAATTAATAGCAAAACATACAAAATATTTGCACAAATAAGTTTCAGAAAATAAAATAGGAAATACTACTTACTAGTTAAGACCTGGTGTGTGAGGGAACACATTTGAGGAATATGGGACATTTCAGTCTTGATAGAACCCCTCATAAAAATGCACACATTATTGTCTGAGGCAGAAGATTTTAAACCTTTTTTCCACATAGCTCTCACCCTCCAACTTTGACGTTTAGCTGTCAATAAGGACAGATTGATCTCCCTTATGTCACAGCGCTTTCAAAGTGAGCTAGGGATGTCCTGAGCTCTGGAATGTTCACAGGATCTGATTTCCCACCTTTGCTTATTCCACTTGGCTAGATGGTTTACAACTTTGGGGCTTCAAACTCTTCAGATGTCTATCTCTCCCTGGTCTGGCTATTTTCAACAGACTAATGACACTTGCTTAAGTTCAAACTCATGTCATCTAGCAAAGCAGACATTGAGAAAACATTACAAGGTTACATAAAATATTCACATTGTCATACATAAACTCAACACCAAATAACAATCAGTCATTAGATATACTACATAATCGTCACACCTCCCCTAAACCTAGAGCATGGAGTACTGTGACCTGTTACTGCCTCTCCTGACCATTCACCACTTCTGCTCCTTGGAGTGAGAGGCCATCTGCTTTTCCATGTTCTGCGCCCTTCCAGTGCTGAATGGTGAAGTTATACTGCTGCAAAATTAAACTCCATCTTAAAAGCTTTCCATTATCTCCAGAAACTATATTCAGCCAGCTTAGAGGATTATGGTCTGTGATAATGGCGAAATCCCATCCATACAGGTAGGTCTGTAGCTATTGAAGTGCCCATACGATGGCTAGGCACTCTCGTTCAATGGTAGCATAAGCCACCTTTTGGGGGAGTAGCTTTCTACTTAGGAAAATTATAGGGTGTTCCTCCCCCTGCGCTGTCACCTGGCTAAGGAAAGCTCCTAGTCCATAGTTAGGCGCATCAGTCTGTACTATAAATCTCTGTTTGAAATCTGGGGCCTATAGCACAGGGGACTGGGCCAGAGCAGATTTCAGAGCTGTAAATGCATCTCACAATCCTCTCTACAATTAACCACCTGTAGTAATTTATTTTTTGTTAAGTCAATCAGAGGTTTGGCTAGGGTGCTATAATGGGGCACGGACTTTCGATAATACCCAGCTGTACCTAAGGAAGACATGACCTGTTTTTTCATGGTAGGGGTCGGCCATGCCGTGATTGCCTCTACGTTGCCTGGCTCTGGGCGGTGGGTACCTCCCCTACACGGTGCCCCAAGTACTGCACTTCTCGCATGCCAAGCTGGCACTTCTCTGGCTTAATAGTCAGACCTGCCTCAATAATTCGGCCTAACACTCTATTCAGATGGATCAGGTGCTCCTCCCAGGTCTGGCTGAACACCACAATGTCATCCACGTAGGCAACTGCATGTCCCTCCTGGCCCTCTAGCAGGTCATTGACCAGGCGCTATTCTGGCTATTTTCAACAGTGACACTTGCATAAGTTCAAACTCAAGTCATCTAGCAAAGCACATGTTGATACTACATTACAAGATTACATAAAATATTCACATTGTCATTCAACAAAAAATAACAATCAGTCATTAGATATACTACATAATCATCACATAACCCAATTTGATAAGTTTACCTCTAAGGACACACTTATGGGCTTCTTAAACGAATACTTTGGCAATGTATTCCTCACTGGTGGCCATTTGAGATTTGCCTTAAAGCTCTTGGTGAAGAAGTTCATTCAATCTCCATGTCCATTGCTTAGAGCGGCTGTGGTTAAAGAACAATGTGAGATATCTGAGTGCATGGTCAGACCAAGTGATTTGACTTATAACCACATTCTTTACCAAATGTAAATATTTGTTGCTGACGAACACATGATCTATTCTAGAGAAGGCAGAATGGTGATAGGGAAAAATGGCATAGTCTCAGTTGGAATGATGCAGGAGTCTCCAGCAGTCAGCCAGTTGGAAGTTGGATGTTTTTCCTGTCAATGCATTCATTAGGGATGTCTCCGGGCACCACCAGATGTGTTAACAAGAGGTTCCATTGTCCAGTTCAGGTCACCATCCAAGATCATAATATCCTCCACACAAGTTTCGAACTCCTCCAGGGTCTCAGACAGGACAGCTGTCTGGCCCTGTTTAGGAGCATAAAGATAGATGATGGTAAACTGTACATTTTACTAAAAGGTCCCTTCCCCCCAAAGGAGATGTGTGTTACATTTTTTGGCAGGAGCTTAGAGACCTTACTTTTTGCATTACGGTTATTATCAGAAAAAGCATGTGGATAGTGTCTACTGCGTAATAACGGGGTGTCTCCTAGCTAAACGTGTGTTTCCTATATAAAAACAACATCTAACTCAGGGGTGTCCAACCTTTTAGCTTCCCTAGGCCACATTGGAAGGCGACAAGTTGTTTTGGGCCGCACATAAAATACACTAACACTAATGATAGCTGATCATCCAAAAAAAACATAGAAAACATTGCTAATGCTCCTTGTTGTTGCTCTGTGCTTCAATGACATACTAATGGCTGCTGTCAAAAATCTAGTGATATTGTTACAACATTTTATGAAGGGCTTCAATACAGCAGTCATTAAGACAGAAAGATAAGGTCCGTGATGCTCCAGGACCAGGTGAGTTTATGCACTGGTCAGCGTCCCTTGAAATAATAAAAAAAAAAAACCTTAACTTACCTTTTAATCGGCTTGTTCTCTGATTCTCTTCTCTTGTTTTTTCCGTTTCACTGCTGCTGATAGTTCGCACGGGTGACTCCTATGTGCTGTGCTCCGCAATGGATGTCGGACGTGATGACGTCACGCCCGACATTCACTGCGAGCGCCGCACGGAGGAGGAGACCAGGGAGAGACCGCGTGACCACAAGGTAAGTATTTTCTTATCTTTTTCTTTTTTTTGCAGGATTTTTTTATTTCATCAACAGCGCTGCCCCCTTGCCACAACCAAAACTCCTGCTGGGCCACATTTACAGTCATGCTGGGCCGCGGGTTGGACAACCCTGATCTAACTTATCAGTGTAGAAGGAATGTAGGGCCTGAGATACTTTTTCAGGGATGTTAAGATCTTTTGCATTGATCGAACAAGGCATGAGAGAGTCTACTATATTTGGCAAGAATTCTGGGCTTCTACCCTGGGTGATTGATATGATGTGTTGCACAAAACGTAAATGCAGGACAAACTAATGATCCATATCAAACAGCGCTGATCCAACCTCACTGTTAAACATTAACCAGTGTAGGTAGTGAGAAAATCTATTGAAAATTATAGCTATTGTTGACCACCTGAAGTTAGAAACTGAATAAACTAAATAAACAGCTCAGTAGTCCTTAAGATTTTTGAGAGTCATTATACACACGCTAAAAGAAGCAATATAACAAAATGACATTAGAATGTATTAGAAATAGGCAAGAAAGATAATGAAAATGGACAGCAGTTGTAATAAACTAAACTAGTTTCAAATTGTGCTCTGAACACTGGAGCATAGGAAATGGGAGCTCCAGAACCTAGAGAGTCCAAGGGTGACAAGTAATCAAATCAGGTGTTATCCTTGGATCTTTTGTTTGGATTCCACACCTTCCACCACCTCTCCCGTTGCGAAAGAGGAGGAGGCATTAGACGTGTAGACCTTTCTTGCCAATCCAGAAGAGTGGGCTTTGAAAGATCCAAAGTGGAGCACAACTTATCAAAATCAGAAGGATCCATAATGAGGGCTTGTTTGCCATTGCATGAGGCTTGTAAGCTGAGTGGGAAGCCCCAACATTATTGATGTTGTGCTATAGCAACTCTTTTGTGAGCAGCTTTAGATATCTCCATTCTTGCTCAGAGACATTACAATTTTTGTGAGGACATCTATGATAGGGGGGTATGTCCTCCGAGACTCCCCATACACAAAGATTATTGCGCCTGCCCCTATTTTCAGCCTGTGGCTTGAAGCAGTACAAACACAGCTATGGTGCATTAAACTATCCCTGCCAAATGTCTGTTTTTTTGTCTCTTTAGAGGTGGTGTAAATTAGACCTAAACCTTTCACACTCACCAGTAACATTTCTATGTACACTTCTGCTAATATAATAAAAATATTCAAAACACTCAAAAGTGACACACATAATAAATGAACCTAACCTAAACAGAATTGTTTTTAAAAAAAATATAAAAGTTTGAATCAATTAATGGAGTGATCCTAAAGTGGAAGTAGACTTTGTAGAAATGTTTTACAGTTTTAACCATGCACATTTTCTGTAGAATCTGCAAACTTGGAAATGTAGACAATAAATTCTCTGTTTTGCAAATGTAGACGTATCACACTTTTATGGTGATGTCTTCAGTGAAAGAAATGTTGGTTTAATTGGTGAAATGAGGGGTTAACCTGACATACTATTGCTGCACCTTGTTTCCACTTTAATAAACTGTGAGCAAAATTATAATCAGAGAGAGAGATTACTTTGTGTGGGAATGACTGCAAACTCTGAGTGCATTCCCTGCCGGTAGGTGAGACTAAATGTTATTCATTGTGGACATTTAGGTGCACTTGTGCACCTAAAAAGCAGCTTGGGTTATTTTTTTTTGCTTCATAAATTAGCCTTTCAATGTACAATAAATGGTGGTTGGTCATCTATTCCTCAGCAATGCTTCCATAAGAAGCTGTGAAAATAATGTCATCTACAGTGTGTCATCTACAAAATGTCAAGGAAGACTACTGTCTCATTCCTCCTTTGAAGTCAGTGTTGTGTTATAGCAGTTATGTTTGTTGTCAATCATGGCAGTTATTAAACTCTATCCATGATGTCAGCCACCTATACCAAATTGTACTAGTTATGTGTTAAGAGCCGCGGCTCACTCTCTGGCCCAACTCGCTGCATCCCGACTGTCACCAGGGCAAGGCCGGGACACTTCTAAAATCCATGCCACGTCCTCACACCTTGCACTGTCGTCCGCGTGCTCATTAGTAGATTTAGACAGCTTCTTGTTTAATTTATTTAATACCCAGCCTCATTCATTAATTAAGCAGCCTCCTGTGATTAATCCTGCTGCTCTGACTTTTGATTGGGCAATACCTGTATTTAAGGCAGGGAGGACATGGCCTCCCTGCCGGTTATAGCGTTATGTGCTGTGGATTGCTGATCTGCTTTGTTTAGTCCTCTGACTTATGATTGAATTCTGTGTATGACCCTTGGCCTGTTTTGGACCCAGATTGTATGCGATTACCTTGACCTCTGACTTGTTGTTTGGATATTCCTGCTCGCTGACAGCCCTGACCTTTAGCCTGTTTATGACCACGTTATCTGCTATGGACCCCTGACTTTGGCTTACTTCTGACTACCCACTATCATCCTGTTTACTGCCTCCTATATCCAACTGCGCTATGGCCGCCAAGGATGAACTTTTACTACGTTAGAGCTTAAAACCTGGGGACATCTGAGTACCTGCGAGTGCATAAAGCTCTACGGGAAAAGGCGACTGCTAAAGGTGAAGATCTCTACACCATCAGTTTATCCTGGTAACCGTGAGCCCTAACAATATGCTGACTTTTAAATGGTTGCATTACTTTAAAAAATGATTTAACTGGGTGGATTTTGTATACAATGTAGTGTAACATAGTGCTGCTGAACCATTTTTTTAACTAGAATCAGCGAGAACAGCTAATAGTATAATTGTAAGTTAAACAGTCTGTAAAATTGTACTTTGTGGTAACCAGGAATTTCATTTAAATTTTTAAGGCTTACATTAGCAATCAACCCTAAAGTGAAACCTCACTGTAATGACTTTAATATATGCCTTCTCTAAGTTTAATCTCTATTTGTGCCAGGAACGTAATGTGTGCTTCATAATATAATTGTGTAAATGTAATAACATGAGATGTACAAATGAGCATTGACTTTAAACTCATTGCTTCCATTAGACAGGAGCACATCAATAGACATTGTGTACTGTACACAGTCACACTACTTTGGATAAAAACATTTTTTTTTTAACGTTTGCTTGCAAAGGTATAACGATAGAGCGGGGATTAGTATTCTTTTGTGTCTTAGTGGTGACATTTTCCTTTTGTGTATCAATGAGCCAGAGCACTGTGGGTATCCATGTGTATAGAATGTGCTTGAAGTAGATGGCTGGGACTGGCACAGCAGTCATTCTAATTTCTCTGTGGGAACATTTAGAGAAACATACAGCTGTTTGCTAACTTTGCAAAACCAGGCTCTGCTTTCCAGAGTGAGACAATTATATTCCAATGCAGCAAACCGTTTTAAATGTACAGTTTGCAGCGCAATATGTTTCTTACTGGTAGTTAAAAATTCCAATATGGTCATAATGAACTCTACGTGCAAATGATCTCATTAGTGGCATAGGCGTGATGCATCTAAATAATATTTTAAGGCATCTTTAACATGGAGATTATGCAATAACATTGTTGTTTAAATTAAACTTGGAAACAGTAAAGTGTATTGGGGAAATTTTACAATCAATGGAACACAACCAAACCAAAACAAAACTGCAGATGTTTTTTTTATATATGTTGGAAATTTTGTAAAAATAATTTTCCACTGAAATGTGCAATTACCATAAAATTAAAACAATGAAACTCAAGTAGAAAGTATATTCTTGATGCAATGGATACTAGCTCATTTGTTTAGTCTCCATCAATTTTGGTTATAAGATATTTTCTTCTTCTTCTTCTTCTTCTTCTTCTTCTTCTTCCTCTTCCTCTTCCTCTTCTACTTCTTCTTCCTCTTCTTCCTCTTCTTCTTCTTCTTCCTCTTCTTCTTCTTCTTCATAATAATAATAATAATAATAATAATAATAATAATTTATTTATACAACACCAGCAGGCTCTGAGTTCTTTTCAATTGGGAAACTTTACAAACACAGTAATAAAACAAAACTCACATTCACCACTGACCTGACCCTGCATGGCATGTATGGCAAGGGCTTAACCAAAAAACCCACATGGTCTGTGTAATAATGATTAACATCCCCCTTTAATTATACCTTACACTCAAAACAGCCATCACCAAGAGTGATTCCAAAGCACTTTGAGGATGTTCTTTGGTTGCTCCCTGAATTATATCCTACAATCAAAGCTTAAATTATCCAGAGTTATCATATACTAAACAATCCCCTGTATTTCATTTATGTAGTTTTATAATAGCCAAGCTAACTAGCATGTGAGTACTTTAAGACAAAAATATAAAAACTGTCACAATGCTTAAGGTGAGAAAAGATCTAATGATAATAATAATAATAATAATAATTAATAATAATAATAATACAAGAACAAATAGTAAAATACAATTATGCAAACAAGTTTCATAAAATATAAAGGATAAATACAGAAACAGAAAAATTCATGGAATTTCTTCATGTAATTTCTTATATCTGCTGCTGGGGCAAGTTAAAAAAAGATTGATCCATGGGAAAAGAACAATGAATACTAGCTTTCCATGTTTTTTAAATACATTTCTGTCTGCCTACTGTCCCCCTTCATGTGAAGTCACTCAATGAAGTCCTATGAGTGGCTAATTGGTTTTCCGACCTGGTGTGCTTCTTTTGTGTGCAATACCATTACTAGTGATGAAATCTATAAATTATTATATCTCTCCACAGGAACATACCAGTGTCATAATATTACATTCAATAAACAGAGCATAACTTTATACAAAAATGCATAACAAACCTGAATATGAGATACAATTTATTTGGGACAATACGTAATTTCTATATCTTCGTATGTAGCTGCTCCCTAAGCTCAGCATATGTCATGGTCCTATTTGTACAGACCATACATATATATAAGGATCTATGAAAATATAAATTATGAATAATATTTCTTTGATTTATACATTTCCTATATGAACCATAAGGAATTCAGTGGTCTCACTATGACTTAGTATTTACAGTAACAGAAGTAACATTTGCTGTGCCAATCAGTCTTATTGTACAGCCTGTGGGTGAGACGTACAGTCTACGTGTACATTTTTATTTTTATTTATTCTATTTTTATGTGTTATTATTTGTCAAAATAATGATTAGGCCATAATCATGACACTGGGTATTTACCTCCAGAAAAAGAGGTAAGAGAGCCCTGCTGGAAATCTTACAATTTATAGAGCATACAATGCAATTTAAAGAACAAATTATGAAAATTGAAGTAGGAACTTTAAACATCCTTAAACCTAAAATGCAATTTTTTTTTATATAAAAGAGCTACTTACAGCATTCTTATATATACTGGTGTGGAACCTTTTTATGAAGAATGGGCTTGGCGTTTTCAGATAAAGTATGTTTCTTTTATATGAAATACATTTGTCTGATAATCTTTTGTATATGTGGCCCTTATGCGCTTCATGTGTTTCCAGAATCTGAACTGAAAATAAATGGGCCATTGAAATAAATGGAAAATCTCTGGTAATAAATAAATAAATAAATAATTAAAGAGCATGCCAGCCCCAATCCATCAGCCATTTCTAGTGTCTATAGAGCCTGGGCAAACTTTAGCTAAAATAGGGAGACATTCTGGACTGGTTCACATTGGTAACATGGAAACAACAATTGCTGAATGACTTGGCCTGGAGTATTATTAGCCAATAAGCCAATCCTAAAGGACTTTCCATACAAGCCCCAATGTGATTGGTTAGCAGTAAGGGGAGTTCCTGGGCTTCCTGCTTTGACCACACGTCATTAGAGACTAAATGAATCTCAATGCATGTGGGAAACAATTAACAATGCTGTGTAGCTTATTTATGTTAATGGCCTATTTGTTTCAATTGGGTTTCTACATGTAGTGTATGACCCCATTGAATTAAATGGGCTATTGACATAAACAGGAAAAAAAGCAGCAAAACACTTCTGTAACTGCCTCTTTTTACCCTTAGTGGGTATTTACACAATCAATTCCCATAGGGATCAATTTAATTTTTTAAAGTGGGGTGGCATTCTTTGAGTGTAATGGATCAAGCAATGTCTAAAGCTGGGTACACACTACAGAATTTTCCACCAACTTTTTATGCCAAGTGATTTTACATGCAATCAATGTTCCGATCACTCGGTCCATGGACTGCATACACACTAGCCTTGTTTAGGACGATAAAGGGAAGAGCGGACGTCCCTTTAGCGACTTTTTACAGCCATGTTGTCGTGAGCAATGACTGTAATTTTGTACTCACTGTTGTGGATCGGTCGGAAGTTTATACACACTACACAGCGGAAACGAGATTGGAACGTAAATATTAAATGGTACGACCAACCAAATGAGGCGACAATCGTCCATTTGGGCAGACTTTCGACCATCGTGTCACTACACACACTAACCCGACTTTTGAACGAGCGGTCGTATGTCGGCTGATTGAGCCGATTATTGGACGAAAACTGTGTAGTGTGTACCCAGCTTAAAGGACTACAGTGCAAGACAAACACACACAGATGCAAGTATAATTGTAAATGGGTATGGACATATTTAATAGAATAGGTTCTGTTTTTTATATGTGATTGCATACTTTATACTTCAGTTAGGTGCAGTATTTAAATGACAGTGTGCAAGGGACCTTAATAAAAAAAAACGCTGTTATGTGGCATAAGTGTGGTGATTATAAATGGGTGGTCGATGGACAATATTTTTTTTTAACTTGAGAACCCCTTTAACCCCACAATATGGCACTCTCCACTGTACAGGTGACAATTTAACACAGTCGACTAGACTTATTCAAACTTGTCATTTTAAATACACTAATATGGCTTTATGTGGGAATAACAAGACATTTAAAAATACTTGAGTAATCCGGGAATTTGTGTAAAGTATGTAAACAACAAAGTAGCAAGGTGACTAAAATAACAGTGTAATTGTTAGCAAAACAAAGAAAATAGGCCAAACAACTAGAATAGCATTAAATCCTTCTTGTGAAACTAGAAACCTGACAACAACCTACACATACAGTAAATTAGCTGTGCAAGATAAAATAGATGTAATGACCAAATGTAAGAACTCTTGTAACCATGGTAAGAAATGACATCTCCATTTCTGTATAATAGCCATGCAGGGAAATTTATTTGTAGATCTTGTCCCCACCTGTGTTCTTTAAAAACCTATTCATTTCCAGCCATCCTCTTGAGGCTGGTAGCTGCATGGACAGAAACACACACTCTCAATATGCTTCACCAACTTATTTATCATTTCAAGATAATTGGCTCATATGTTGTTGACATTCTGCAATATTTTGGGAATTGACCCCTGATTCTGAAGAGTGAAATAAAATGTGATTTACATGTGTCTATTTTTAACTCTGCTGTGAAATTATGTTACTGAATATGATGTTATAGGCAGAGTTTCTTTCTGCAATCTAAGCAATGCACAGCAGTGTTTATGTTGTCTCTAGAGAGTATAAGCTGTATTAACATGCTTTGTTTTTTTCCCCATATTGATTCCTTGGAAGGTTATTAAACCAAAGGAATAACTTGATATATTCCGATTAGAGCAAAAGAGCATGACCCTAATTCAAAATGCTAAAATCTTTTATTTTCAACAGGGGTCTGTTTATGAAAAAATGTAATTTAAAGTTACATTGTACAGTAGCAGAAATTTTTTACATCAGAGCTGCACTGGAAATGGAAGCAGAAAGAGTATGGACTCAAACCTCCTTTTTATAACTGTGTTGAGCATAATAACCACATGGACACAATTTTAAATATAGCAAAAAGTCACAGTTTTATTAAGACAGAAAAAAATATATATGGTGGCGACAGGAGCAATGCAGTCAGCTAACTACTAATTGCAAACCCAAACAGTGGAAGGTCAGATTGCTATTGCATCAATTGTCCGAGGATATAATCTTTAATGATTGGCCAGTGCTAAATTTGGTATCAGAGTGACTAAAACCCTTCTGGACTCAACAATGTGCCCACACAACGCAGGTCAAGAGATCCTCCACAGAAAAGGACCAAGAGTCAAGTTGCTTCGAAAGGGGCAATTGCGGCCAATCAGCAGTAGCTCCGTATGATTTACTTGCTGACTGCAATGACCTCCCACCCGCTGTACCTCCTCTGTGATAGGGAAAGTAAATTGGTTACCAATACATCTATGCAAGACCGTCATGACATCAGCAGGGTGGGAGGGAGGTATTCAGTGCAGTAAATAAAGAGACCAATAAATGCTCTCCTGCCAAAAGCAGTGACCCTTTAAAGGACTCACAGCCCGCCATCAAGTGACCTAACTAACGTCCACAATTGCCAATAAACTTGCTCTATAAAGATCCATAACCCTTCATCTGCCAGGTGCACGCCATCCGGCCTAAACAGGCATTCCAGCTCTACCATTATCAATGGATGGTCAATGACAATTCCCTCTAGTGACCTGTTGACCTTTGTAAGGAGAGAATGTGTAATGAGGGAGGGGAGGGCGACCCTCCAGGAGAGTCAGACAATAAGGTTGGAGCAACACAACTTTACAGCTGGCCACTGTGCGTGAATGGCATGCAAATCCTCCCTAACGGAGATCAGTAGATCCAATGAGTTGCCTCTACCTCAGCTGGTACCCCTGAGGTGCAAGACCAGTAGTTCGGGATCGGGGGGGGGGGAACTCATCAAACCACATCTGCAGACAAAAAGGGGATAAAGGACGACCATCCTAACCCCTCCTCCCCACCCATCTGATGTCCACGGGGCAGGAAAAAGAGGACTAGTCATGGGGTAAACGGTGCCTGGATGTCCATTACACATAGGAATGCCCCAGTACCCAAATTCGAATTCTCCGGCAGGGGTATCTAGGACAAATAAAATAACCATGGCCATATATGCTAGAAGTGGCCGCTGCCAGAGCAGTGGGCCGTCCACACAAGAAGCAGACCCTGGCCAAAGCAGTGGGATGTACACTGAAAAATCAGTCCCCTGCCAGAGCAGTGGGATGCACACTGAAGAAATAGCCCCTGTCAGAGCAGTGGAGCATTGAGGGGGAGATTGGTAACCTATACAAAGGTAAAAAACTCATAAAAGTCTAATAGTTGATTAGGCCTCAATCTGTGGTAAAATGGGAAAAAATCCCTTCATGCCCTCATTAAAAGTGAAAAGCAGCAAAGCCCTGAGTTACCAAGTGATGGGGAGGGAAAGAGTCAGGCATCACCCCCAACTCCTGGGCCTGATGTCAATTCTACAGGCTTCTGAGTTTCATCACCCAAAGGACTTAATTGCTGAGATGGAGCCCGCTTCGGCTGCAACAGTAGTTGCCCCAATCCAGAAGGAAAGAGTGCCATAGGGGGCTGGGTCTAGAATCACGAATGACAAAGAAACTATTGAATAGCGCATAGACAATAAATTTAGTGAGGGGGACCAGTCAGCAGGAACCAAACAGAGTTCACCTCCATGGGGTCTAACCTAGCAAAATTGTGTACACAATGTCAATAGACTAGATAGGAGGCATTGGACTTCCATCTCCCTAAATGCTGTAATGCTGCTGTGGAAGACTCATCTAAAGCCGCAGAACTAGCTGCCCCATTCCTAAATGACTGGGTGTCATTGTGGTCTAGTCAAATCAGGTAAACTCCACTGACCTCTGACAAATTGCATCACATTGTCCCTAGGGGACTTAGACCAAAAATCTTTCCGGCCTTCGAACTTGCAAATGATGAACTTAGGAAAGAATGGGAACTCACATTAACAAAATGTTCCACTGAACTTATAAGTATATTGATTAAGCATGATAATCTTTTGTTGGAAGGATATACACAAGAATTAACAATATTAAGTGAAAAACTCAAAAAATTTGAAGGATTAGATTCCTTTCAGAAATCATATGAAAAATTTTAAAATGAACTGGATAACTTTGAGAAAATTTATTGTAGAGAAAAAACGAAATAAATTTATTCGTGATAAAAATGACTATTTAACGAATAGAGTATTTAAATGGGACACAAGAAAAACAACAAAAAAATCTGTACCCATCTACAGTACTTCAGAAGTTGATTCTTAAGAAGGAGAATTATCTGATTATCCCAGAAACAATTCAAATAATACCAAAGATTTTTTTAGGGATAAATATCAGGAACAAGGAAGGTGGAGGAGCAGGAGCAGCAGGAAAATACGCAGGGGGGGAGAAAATTCAAGAGACAAGAAAAGAAAATACACAGAAGAACAAGGGAATCCACAACGAATACGGAGGAATTACAGATGAGCTCATTATTAGAAGACACCTTAAGAATAATAAATCTTTCTGATAGAGCACTTACGAACACACAATTAACATTGCTCAGTAAAGGTTTATCATTCTCCCCTACCAAACATGTTGATAGATTTGAGTGAGAGAAAGATTTAATGTTGTTCTCAAGAAAATTGCTATTAAAAAATTTTTTTCAAACAAAGAGAAAACATATGCTCAGCTTATCATGGTGATGTAAACACAGAGGTAAAAGAAAGTATTTTCAATACAGAGGAAGAAATTCGGGCGTTGAACATACTTGAGGAATTACAATAACAAAATCAACCGTTAGACCTGTGTGATGACTGACCATATGAAGACTCATTACAGATTAAACACAAATCAAATTTTTTTCCTGATTTCTCCATCTGTCCCCAAGTTAAAATCTATAAAGACCTTGTCTCGAAAGATCTGGACAAACTCTCCTCAACAATGAAACAGAGCAAATTTCATACTGACAATATAAATAGAGAGGAAAGATCAGCACTAAAATAAATCACCTCCTGGGACAATATTATTATCAAGCCCTCTGATAAAGGGGGCGATATTGTCCTATGGCCTCGCCATCTCTATTTTAAAGAAGTCTACCGCCAATTGAGCAATACACATTGCTACAAGCGAATTATTTTTAATCCCACTGCAAATTACCTGCTAAAATATAACAACATAATTGATCAAGCACTGTATACAGGAATTATTACAAAAACCATTCATAAATCTTTAAGTATTACGAATCCAACTGTTCCAACTTTATATATGCTACCTTAGATTCATAAAAATGAACTAAACCCCCCTGGCAGGCCTATAGTGTCAGGCATAAATAACCTGACTGAAAAAGCTAGTAGGTTTGTTGACTCTCAATTACGAAAACATGTATTAAGCTTAGATTCCTACATTAGGGACACGTTGGATGTTTTGACGAAACTAGATAATATAACAATCAATGCCACAACCAAGTTAGCCACATATGATGTGGAGTCGCTTTATACTAACATTTCGCATAAAGACGGCTTAACAGCAGTGAAATACTTCCTTGAAATGGGAAAAAAAAAAAATCTTGATGAACTCATACTCACATTGTTAAATTTTGTACTGACTTCCAACTATTTCGTCTTTGAAGAAAAAAAATTCTACAGTTAAGGGGGACAGCAATGGGGACAGTATGTGCTCCCACATACGCCAACCTATTTTTAGGCTGGTGGGAAAAAGAGATTGTATTTAATCAAAACAATGAGAAATATACGAACCATATATTACTATGGCTCCGATATATTGATGATATCATCATTTTATGGGATGGAGAGACCTCATTATTTGATGAATTAACAGTGGTCCTAAATGACAATGGTATAAACTTAAAACTAACACCAGAAATTAGCGATTCTGAAATTCATTTTTTAGATCTTACAATCTCCAAATCTGTTGATGGCAAAATTCATACGGATATGTATCGTAAAAAAACTGCCACTAATAGTCTACTGCTCTCCTCAAGCTCCCACTACCTCCCGGTTATAAGGGGTATCCCCAAAGCTGAATTCCTAAGGACAAAAAGAAACTGTTCAGACACAACGACGTATTCATTAAGATCTAAAGAACTAAAAGAAAGACTACAAAGAAGGGGTTATAGTAATCATAATATTATCAAAGCAGAAAAAGTAGTTAACAATCTTAATAGAGAGACACTTATACATTCTTATACACTAAAAATAAAAATAAAAATCTGGATTCGAAATTAAGAGTAGTGGGTACATTTTGCTCAGAATGGCGTACAATTGCAAAATGTTTTCAAAAACATCAACATGTGTTAATGCTAGATATGGATCTTAAACAATGTCTAGAAGATAAGATCTCATTCTCTTGCCGACGGTCACAAAATTTGCATGATCAACTTGTACATAGCTTTTTAGCATCTGAAAAAAGATTATCAAATACACCTGAAGGTTTTTATAGATGCGGAACATGCAAGGCTTGCCAGTATTTGATACAGGTAAAAACATATCAAGATAAATTCCAAAAAACCTGGAAAATCCAACAGTTCCTAAATTGCAATTCCATGAATGTTATC
The DNA here is from genome assembly GCF_038048845.1 of Mixophyes fleayi. Lineage (NCBI taxonomy): Eukaryota > Metazoa > Chordata > Amphibia > Anura > Limnodynastidae > Mixophyes > Mixophyes fleayi. The sequence goes on from NC_134405.1 coordinate 194,328,745, forward strand.
TACTGTCTTTCGTGCCCGTGCGGATTAAAATATGTGGTCATGACAACCAGACCATTAAAATGACGTGTCTTGGAACATGCAGGAAATATCAGAAGAGCTCCCACTGATGTAGCAAATTTCAAACAAATCACTACTGTAGCAAGACATTTCTTGAAATATCATCAGAATAATCCTAAAGATCTAACCGCATTTGCGATGGAACAAATAAAATTGGGAATAAGGGGTGGAGACATATACAATGAACTTCTAAAAAAAGAAACCAAGAAAATATTCCTGATGGGTAGTATTACCCCGTCGGGACTTAATGATAATAATAATTATACCGTTTTTTTGTAGAGGGTAATATTACCATCATCCATCTAAACAATTAAGCTAATAAAAAGAAGATGTCTGAATGAATATCTATATAAAGATTACAATATAATGGAATCATACCTCTAATTACACTGTTCTATGTATTTAACGTCATCACGTTATAACTTTTATTAATAATTTGCCTAGTTCCATGCCAATCTTAAATTCATAGTTGTTTCTTTTTCACATATTTTGTGCATATAATTGCCTCAACCACTCATTTCTCATATAATTTCACTTGTACTGGTATATTCATACTTTACAAGTAATTTTACACTATGTATTAGTCACATTAAGTTAATAACAATACACTGTTTAGCCTTATTTCCTGATATTAAATATTTGCCTTTTATATTGTCATTACTCAACACCTTATTAGTTGCACTATAACAATTAAGAGTACAATAATTTTCAACCACTCACTTCACTTATACTGGTATATTCATACTTTATAAGTAATTTTACACTACGTATTAGTCACATTAAGTGAACAACAATACACTGATTACCCTTATTTTCTGATATTTAATATTTGCCCTTTATATTGTCAATACTCAACACTTTATTAGCTGCACTATAATAAAGTCAAGGGAGAAAATGCCTAATAACAAAATATGTGACATCACCCTGTGGACTAAAAGCTACATACTGCTTATCTAAGTCAACCAGACATTGTCAGGTTTATTTCGGAGTCAATGGAAACCCACCACCCATTATCTGAAGGGTTTTACTGACACCTCAGACATGCAGTCAGACGGCAGGTATCTCCACACTAGATCAATCTATGAAACTGATAGGTGTAGTCTGCTGCCCAAATTTAAAATATATATAGTAGTAAAAGTATTCCCTCAGTTAATTCTAACTGCATATATAGTCACGTGGAGGTGCTACCGAGAACAGAATAGCTTCAGAAAGGTAGGAGAGCAGACAAAGGTGACAATGTGGTGCAAAAATGCTAAAAAGCTGAATGCCGTCATGTGCATGCACCCTAGACATTCAACTCCAGTAACACAAACCTATAGCAACCCACTGAAAATAGCATTCCCACAAAGTTATTAAAATGTGCAGTGGGTCAAAATTGGACCTCAGAACGGTCCCATTGTTATAATATTGGTCCAGAATGTATGTCACAATATATCCTCAACATGGAAATCGGTGTAGGGTAAGCAAAACCTGAATATGCATGTCAATGTAAGTTAAATAACAGAGATAAGCTCCTTGGCAAACATTGATTAAAGATCTATTTACGCTCTGCAATCACAAAATTGTGGAATATCCGTGAGGTTCTATATTGTATGAACTTTTACCTATAGCTTCCCTTCCTATTATCAAATGTTGGTATATGCACATCCAACCTTGTCTGGATATAGCCATATAAGGTAGGTGTCATGCATGAAATATGTATAGGAAATTGCACATTAATCGGCCATAAATTAACTAATGAAAAATAAAGTGCCTGCTAACAAGATAATCAATTACAAAATCGACCCTTTAAGTGTTCATTGCACGAAGGTACAGAGTTTTAGTTGGAGGTATTAAAGGGAAAACATACATTCAGCCTGGAGAGGCACACCAAGCTCCCCTGTTTCGGAAAACGTCCTAATGCTGTTAAGCATGGCAACTTTTTCCGGTTAAGGCAAGGCCAACCAGAGTTCCACATCCGGTAAAATGTGGTAAACTGGGTAGGTCACTGAGATTAACTAGAAAATGTTCATCCTATGGACACCATACAAATTCCGTCACAAACTGTGTGGCTGTGTGCGATTTCAAAGTGGCTGTTATCTAGATGAGTATGTAATAGCCTTCTCATATTTTTGCCCCTTGGCAGCTGAAAATAAGCTGTAACTGTACTGTCATAACCTGTCGCGTGCTGTGTATCAAATTCAGTGTGTGAGTCATTCTCACGGGAGACACGTTGGTGGTCCTCTCTGCATGTTACGCTGAATGGCGATATTCAACTGCTACAGCTCTGCACGGTCTGCTGTGAAGCACTGGCACGTCACTTGAAATTCTACCTCCACTCTGCGGTACTCAACTGGGAAACATGTTAGGACCCAACTGTGGCTGGATCACCTATGAATAACTTACTGTACCAATGTATTTAAATTATTAGCACAGTATGCCAATTTATATTGTTGCAAATGTACTGATTCTTGATACTGTGTATTGGAAATGTACTTATTTTATTATATCGTGTGGCACTTTGTATAGAAAATGCCTTAATTTCTGAGGTATTGATTGTAACTTCTGATACAGGATGTCATGATTGGATTTGTATAACTTTTCTAAAGAAAGTCCCTCATGTTAATTAAACCTGTTGATCTCAGTGGCCAACACGTTTGTTCAGCCTGTATACACAGCAGGGGGGACGTTGCCTCTCTGTCTGTGTCGCTTGTATCATGCATCGCAGATCCTGTCCGAATAATGCACACAGAAGGTTTTGGGATATAGCAGATAAGTGTAAATTTTCTTAAGTATAAATTGTATTTAAATTCATGTTTAGGGAAATATATTTCTTCCTGATACTAAAAATAACTCAGACTTACTGGAGCCAGCATAGAGTTCAGGGGGCTAGCTTACCCCCTGTTAGGCTGTGTCCAAAACTGTATAAAGCAGCACTGGTTTGTGCTGAAATGTATCATTATTGTACCATCTGTACCCCTCTGGATGTCACTAGTACCTTCAACTAGTGACTGTGAACTGTCCTTGTTAGAACAACTGGAGCTAATAACAGCATTTTGCTTCAAAAACCTACTTTGACGACTACTTACCCTGCTGTAAATCCTTGACCTACAGATTAGACCCAAATCTAATCCGTTCTCTGGTTGTTTTGAGGTTTGGACCCAGATTTCCAGTACCACCGGTCTGCCCGCTACTCAGCAGCTCTAGCCAGTGTGATAGGCCAGGGGGGATCAATCCACAGCAACCCTGATCTATAGTAAGAGGTCAGGGGTACCAGCCCAGGTGCACCAGCATGGGGGTATGCTAGCAGGGACAGTTACCCAGAAGGAACATAGTTCTGGATGCCGTTAAGGAGTCCAGTGGTGTCAGCAGCTTAAGCCCCTTGTACTGCGACTAGAGGGCGCAAATGGGATAAAGAAAGGGAATGGTGACAAAGTAAGCCCAGCTGGTTCACAGGAGCAACAGACAGGGTGGCATAGATGGACCATCCGGTCACACCATCAAAGTGTAATCCTGTAATCTGTAGGTGCCCAATAGGAGAGGATGGGCAACCTGGAGGAAGATGGCGGGAAGCGGAGGGGGGGGGGGTAAGGGCTGGGAAGGGGGGTGAGAGAGTGGGGAGTGGATAGAGGGAGTGGCCTGTGGGGAATGGCATTAGGGCGGGGAACTGCAGGGAGGGTGTTGGACAAAGGTGCCCCTGAGTTGCATGACACCCTGCGTCAGGCAGAGGTAGCTGGAGGATGGGCAGAGGAATGGTGAAAACTGCCTGTAAGGGGGTGGGGGGAATTGGGGCAAAGGAGGTGCAGCTGATAAAATCATGCTGGGAGGGTTAGTTGTCTGCATCCCCCCCAATAAATGGACGTGGGTACCAGAGTGAAGGAATGAAGGGGTGGTGTGAAGGCACCAAACAACCCAATCTGGTCCCTTGTTGACTGGAAATTGCCCCCCGTGGGGGAACTGAGTTACCAACAGCAGGAGTAGTAGACTAGCAGGAGAAGACAAAAGTGGGGAAGACTGATTATGATAAGTAAATTCATAAATTTGTACTTCTGTGTCATAGTCTTTATTTTTATTATGTTACATAATACTGGGAATGGTTGGCATGGATTGTCAAAGCAAGACTGGAAATTTTTTATTATTGCCCGGTAAGGACAATTGTTATAGTAATAGAGATCAGCTTATAATGGAATAATTAATGTTACATAGGACTGTAAGCAAGTATGATGAGTTTAAAGTGGAAGACCTAAAAAGGGGAGTGATGTAAAATAGCTTCTTCCATCAAAACAGTTGCTGTCACAAGAGGAACCACCAAGTAGCAGAGGCGAAAATGCAACCTGTGCCACAGCAAGATCCGGGAGAGTCAGCGGAGCACTTGCTGACAAGCCTTCCAGCAACACTAAATGATCAGCAGTTGTTTCTGGAGGGGGGTGTAGCTTAGTAAAGGCTGAACCTGGGGTGAGAAAACATTGAAATCATGGCCTCATGGGACTGAAATGTTGGGAGGTATGAATTACCTTTGTTTACTACAAGTTTGACAGCCCTTTTTTCCTCTATGTCGATCTATTTCTTGTCCCATGCACACAATGATAATTGGTATGAAGAAAGGCAATAACCTCAGGTGTTGCAAGGGCACCTATGGTTAGGGAGCACCTAAAACATTGAAGGAGTGACATAATGTAACTCACCCAGTGTTTTTAATTCCTCCACATCACTCCAATATGCAGTGCCAGTTGCTGGCATGAAGAAGAAGCAGAAAGAGAAAGAAGTTATATTGTAGGTGCTCTGACACTTTCTGATGATCGTATTAAATTGTAAATGTAAGATATAACTTTTATTAAGTATTGGTTAAAATTAAGCGAAATATAGGTTAAAATAGATAAAAATACTCGCTATCTGTATATGTAATCTCTTTTAATATTAGGACTTATGCTGGTAAGGAATTATAGTAGCACTGTGGTAATTATTATATCAGATATTCCTATTGTTGGTAACCACATCAAGCTAACATCTCCCCTAGTGTTAAATTAGGCTATAGTATTACTAATCAGTACCGAGGTACGTGGTTAAGAAGGTATAGCCTATTAGCCTGAAAAGTAGTGAAATAACTAAGTAATACGGGGAGTGAATTGCTATCTACCTAAAGAATACCACCGAACTGACTCTGGGTATATCGGGGTATTATAGCAGCTGCCAAAGTGAGAGATATCAAGTAAACAGACAGCGAGGACGCTGACGCTCGTTTCGCTAAGGTCTGCTTTTTCCAAGGCAAGCTGAGGCAATGATTTGACATCTCTTAAATACACTGAGGAATACTCCTTCATGGTCACGTGATCGGAACTTTACCCAATCCGACTATGTTATTTTGGAGGTGTGTGATCTGCGTATACGCTGTCTTATGTTTCAATTATTTAGACTCGCCTTTTACGTTATCTTATTGGAATCAATCTCAATCTCTTGTGAGGAAATCATAAATGTATATTAGGATACTCGTTTATAGAGAAAAAGGGGAGAGTCTCGCAGTTCTCATCAGTTTAGCGACCTTTGTATATTTTCCGGATCATTTCTTCCCGGTCATCTAATCAGAGCTACACCCAATCTGGCTATATCATTTCAAAGGTGTACCATATTTGTGGCGTGTTATTGGTCCTCTATTTATATAGGTCTGTCCTTTGGATTATGTTATGTAAGTGCATCTCTATCTCATTTGGATAGTAAACATGTTTAATTCATTTATTTGTTGTTAATTTTGATAGGTTTCCTATTTTCTCAGTTAGTGTTTCTAATGAATTAGGTTCTCAAGCTCAGAATACTTAACACCTTATATCTATGTGATTCCGGCGTTTATTATAGATAAATCTTCTTTATGATTCTAGGTGATATTTTTACTTCAGTCTTTTATTATTTAACTGATGAGGTTTATTATTGGTCCTATCCTTTTAATATTAATTAATTCTGTATAGTGGCTATCTCTAAATAAATTATATGTGCAAAAGTAATAATATAGGGTGTGATAAATACGTGATAAAAAATAATAGAAATAATGATATTAAAGGTGACTATCGAGGTAATTATAAATATATATTTTTATTTTATAAGTGTTAGATTGTGTATAGATATTATTTAGTGATAGTTATTATTACATACATCTGTTTATTAAAGTGAATATAATCATTATACTTTGTTAATCTATTTTAATTTTTTATTTATTTTAATTATTTTTATTTACATTTTATTTATTTATTTTTATTTATTATTTTATTTTCCTATAGGTATCATTAGCTAATTACTCAGAGAAAGACCATATAGTTGTTATTATTATCATTTAGAAGAAGAAGCAGCCAGCAACATCTTACATGTGAAGATGCCGATTGTTGATCCTCTATGCCAGTGTTACGATGGGAGAGTGAGAGTGTGGTAGTGTAGTGTAGCATTTGGCTATGATGTCAGAGATAAGAAGTAGTGGGGGTGCAGTCTCAATGCCCAACGGGTAGCGCGACTTCTGAGGCACCCCCAGGGCTTGCCTGTGTAAACACTTTAGTAAAAAACTACAATTGTTCCTTTTTTTATTATTTATTTAATTCCTTTATCAATTAGGAATTAATTGCAGTTCTGTACAGAACATTCTTATTTTTGCAAAGTTGCAGACTTGCAAAGAATACACAAGTGTGGGTAGTATATCATCTGATTTATAGGAAAGTATGATTTGTCAAGAAAAGATTGCATTTCTCTCTCCCTGCTCTGGCAATTTATTCATGGGTAAATAATCCCAAAAAATTATTAATGATGTGAAAGAAAATAAATTCTGATATTGGAATATAACTAAAGCATGCAGTCTGTTGGCATAAATCTTCCATGCTTCTGCACCTGTGATTTGTAGGGCTTTGCTGGTCTGGGGACAATTTCTTATGTTAGTATGCGCTTTGATTTCAGGAACATGTCACATTTGCATGCTTGATATGTAATTAATCACAGACTGATTACAAAAATTATCTGTCATTTAAAAAATAAATTAGCATTAAGTGACATGCTTTAAAGTTAATACTAACTTTGTTATTCAATGCATATTTTTTCGACGAGAGCTTCATGGAACTGTGTAATTTATCTCACCAATTAAGTAAAATTATATTATAATTAGTATATATCAGTTGTTTCAGAATGTTCTGACTTCATAAATAAAAATAAAGGACATACATAATTAATTTTCATTGACAGAATGTTTATCCGAAGTGTACATATTTATAGGAACAGGCATATGAAAAGTACAGTTGTGGGAGGCATAGGCCTAGGAGAACACAGATCTGGGCAATAGAGAAATGACTTGTATTTCTTTTATTCTTCTCCGTCTCCTTCTCCTTCTCCTTTTCCTTTTCCTTCTTCTGTTTCTTCTTCCTCTTCCTATTATTATCAACATTGTTATTATTTAATTTATTTAAGTTTTTCTGTTTTGTTTTTGCTGATTGATCTTTCTATTGTCACAATTTTCCCATAACAGACTTTTTAACTGATAATGTTTATATCAAAAACTTTTTCCTAAAGATTGTAAAGACACAAATTATCAAAATTAGTGGCAATCGTTTTGTGTTGTTTCATATGTCTTTTGTATTTGCATTTTCCAGTTTCCTCGTGCAAAAAAGAGTTTAAAAATAAAATTAGCAACAATAATGCATTTAATACCCATATCAAAGCTTGGTTCTCCATTATTCTAGTTAACCAGTGCAAATTGCTAATAACATAGCAGGCCCACATTTGGATGGTAGAATTTACTTAGGCCATGAAACTCTGCTTACAGCTTCAACTTTGCAGGATCTATCTGAGCGTGCAGAGACACAGGAAAATAAGCAGGACAAGTTAATCCATTCTCTGCAATGTCTCTCTAACCGCATGGATGCTCTTCAGGCCTCTTTTTTGGACACTTTGGTGTTATGGTTTCAAGTGTTTATGTAGTGCCTGTACCTGTCTTTAATCAGACCTTAGAAGTATTCATATTCACCAAGCTTGAGCTTTATGGAGCCCATAATTTAAGTTGCTTGTGGCAGTGGAACAAATGAAAAAGTGCTTTTAATACTCAAAATGGATACTCCACGTTGCTTGTAATACCATTAGGGCTTTGCAATGCCCCATCAGTCTTCCAAAATTGAATTAATGAGACATTCCAGGATCTCCTATACCAAGTCGACATCATATGGCCTCTATGCTAAACCTCTTGTGTATGCTGGGGATCCTTAAAGACTCCTTGCCCCATCTTGGACTGGACTCTACAATATTATGTTCATATTTATGTGCTATGTACTTTTTGTTACTAATTACAATGCCTGATTTAGTAATGCACCTTTTTATATTAGGGATACTCAGGCTCGGTTCCCCGAGAACCGAACACACCTGAACTTAGCAGATCCAAGTACCAAGCCAAGCCGGCTCGGTACTTCCGCGCGTCCTCAGAATTGAAAACGAGGCAAAACGTCATTGTTGCATCGTCGGATATTGGATCTCACGAGCTTTGGATTCTATAAGTACTGCCCTCCACCGCGATCCAGTGCCATTTCACAGAGGGACACAGAAGGTGTAGTACAGTTCTTGGCAGTCTCTCGTGCAGTTGGGCAGCGTCACGGGTAGAAAAGAAAGAGGAGGGGTAGCAGTGTTCTTCAAAGCCTCCAGTGACATTCAGGAGAGCTCCATTGCGCCATTGCTAATTGTCATTGCTGAAATACAAATAATAGGTCTGGCAGACTTGGTCTTCTAAATCTGTAGTCTTTGTTTGAAAGTGAAAGTGCTAAAAGCAATGTCCCTCCTTGGGTAATCTCTTCTGCCTCCTCATTGACAACAGCTGCCACCAAACTTGGGGAATAACTGTCTTGTTTCAAGCAGTGATCATAATGCTAAAGATAAACACTGAGCTACAGATATATATATATATATATATATATATATATTAGGGATGTGCACCGGCGACTTTTGAGGTCTCGTGTTTTGTGTTTTGGATCCGGATTTTCGTTATTTTTGAGGTTCGGATTTGTCTCGCAAAACACTTGACGAAAGGTCTCGGTTCGGATTTAAGGTATTGGATTCGGATTTTTTTTGAAAAAAACATAAAAAGTTTAAAAATCAAGTTTTTGGGCTTATTTTCACTCCTAGGCTATTATTAACCTCAATAACATTCAATAACAAGCATTTCCACTAATTTACAGTGTATTCTGAACACCTCACAATATAGTTATTAGTCCAAAACGTTGCAACAAGGTATCTTTCTGGACTGCGTAGAGGAGTGGGTCACCACAATATATATTAAAAACCCTGAACTTTTATGATTCGCACCAATAAATGTACCTGGACTGCGTAGAGGAGTGGGTCACCACAATATATATTAAAAACCCTGAACTTTTATGATTCGCACCAATAAATGTACCTGGACTGCGTAGAGGAGTGGGTCACCACAATATCTTAAAAACCCCGAACTTTTATGAATCGCACCAATAAATGTACCTGGACTGCGTAGAGGAGGGGGTCACCACAATATATTAAAAACCCTGAACTTTTATGATTCGCACCAATAATTGTACCTGGACTGCGTAGAGGAGTGGGTCACCACAATATAAATTAAAAACCCTGAACTTTTATGAATCGCACCAATAATTGTACCTGGACTGCGTAGAGGAGTGGGTCACCACAATATATTAAAAACCCTGAACTTTTATGATTCGCACCAATAATTGTACTTGGACTGCGTAGAGGAGTGGGTCACCACAATATCTTAAAATCCCTGAACTTTTATGATTCGCACCAATAATTGTACCTGGACTGCGTAGAGGAGTGGGTCACCACAATATCTTAAAAACCCTGAACTTTTATGATTCGCACCAATAATTGTACCTGGACTGCGTAGAGGAGTGGGTCACCACAATATCTTAAAAACCCTGAACTTTTATGATTCGCACCAATAATTGTACCTGGACTGCGTAGAGGAGTGGGTCACCACAATATCTTAAAAACCCTGAACTTTTATGATTCGCACCAATAATTGTACCTGGACTGCGTAGAGGAGTGGGTCACCACAATATATTAAAAACCCTGAACTTTTATGATTCGCACCAATAATTGTACCTGGACTGCGTAGAGGAGTGGGCACTGGGCACCACAATAAAATATATAAAAAACCTTCAACAGATCTGCATTACACTACACATACGGCTGCTCCTCCATCCTCTCCATCATATACATGTTGGAGTTTTAGCGTGTGACAACCTCTTGTTTTTGATAATGTCAGTGCATTTTGAATATTTTTCAATTTGCCCCACACCACTGAATGTACTTTATCTATGATACGCAATACGCATCTATCTATCTTGACTGCGTAGTGTGGTGGCCCCGGTACACAATTTGGTACCGAGGCCACAATATAATTAAAAAACCCTCCACGTGTCTGAATTCCACCAAACAAGTATCTGGACTGCATAGTGGGGTGGCCCCGGTACCCAATTTGATACCGGGGCCACAATACCTCCTCCAAACATGGTACAGACAATTCGTCATTGAGATCCCAGACAGACAGGGTCAAAGTGTTATTGTTTGACTTTGTAAACCCAAAAAACTGTCCCTGTTCCACATAGTCGTGCAATGAAGACTGACTTTTTCATTTAAAGGCACGATCTTTCAAGTGTAGTGTTTGTAAGTCTAAGTCATATTATACTTTTGGTAAAATTGGTTTATTTTGTTCCTCTTTATGGTAATTAATTAGTAATAGAATTAAAGTATGAAATAGAATTAAAGTATGAAATAGAATTAAAGTATGAAATAGAATTAAAGTTTGAAATAGAATTAAAGTATGAAATAGAATTAAAGTATGAAATAGAGTGGTATAGAGTTGTAGTGTGGTATAGATAGAGTGGTCCACACAATATAATAATAATAAAACCCTCCACGTGTCTGAATTCCACCAAACAAGTATCTGGACTGCATAGTGGGGTGGCCCCGGTACCCAATTTGATACCGGGGCCACAATACCTCCTCCAAACATGGTACAGACAATTCGTCATTGAGATCCCAGACAGACAGGGTCAAAGTGTTATTGTTTGACTTTGTAAACCCAAAAAACTGTCCCTGTTGCACATAGTCGTGCAATGAAGACTGACTTTTTCATTTAAAGGCACGATCTTTCAAGTGTAGTGTTTGTAAGTCTAAGTCATATTATACTTTTGGTAAAATTGGTTTATTTTGTTCCTCTTTATGGTAATTAGTAATAGAATTAAAGTATGAAATAGAATTAAAGTATGAAATAGAATTAAAGTATGAAATAGAATTAAAGTATGAAATAGAGTGGTATAGAGTTGTAGTGTGGTATAGATAGAGTGGTCCACACAATATAATAATAAAACCCTCAACTGGTCTGAATTCCACCAAACAAGTATCTGGACTGCGTAGTGTGGTGGCCCCGGTACACAATTTGGTACCGAGGCCACAATGTAATTAAAAAATTGGGCATCAACTGTCACCGTTGTTTAATATCTGATACACCTAAATATGGACTGCACAGTGGAGTGGCCCCGGTAGTAAATTTGGTGCCGGGGCCACAATACCTCCTCCAACTTCCAAGTGTAGTGTTTATAAAGACAGACAGCGTCGAAGTGTTATTAGTTGACTTTCTTAACCCTAAAATTGTCCCTGTTGCAAATATTCGTGCAATGGACAGTTACTTTTTTATTGAAAGACTCAAGCTTAAAAGTGTAGTGTTTATAAAATATAAACAACAATACAGTAGTTTTAGAGCACGTCAATACCTCTTGTTTTAAATTATGACACGGCATTTTACTTTTGGTTTAATTTCTTGTATTTTTTTAAATTTGGTTTTACTTTTTGAACATGGCAAACGACTGTTGATTGGTCATATAATGCCAAAAAAAAAGGTCCAAGATGGAATTGTCCTTGGGCCCTCACACCCACCCTTATGTTGTTAAAAATAGGACATGCACACTTTAACAAACCAATCATTTCAGCGACAGGGCCTACCAAACAACTTTGGCTGAAATGATTGGTTTGTTTGGGCCCCCACACCAAAAAAGCTATTCATCTCTCCCTGTACAGACTAAACAGGCTCTACTGAGGCAAGATGTCGTCCTCATCCTCAACCTCTGATTCCTCTCCCCCTACAGTGTGTACTTCCTCCTCACACATTATCAATTCGTCCCCGCTGGACTCCACAACCACAGGTCCCTCTGTAGTATCTGGAGGGCAGTGCTGTACTTCATTGAGGAATTGATTATTCATTTTTAGAAACATCATTTTTTCAACGTTGTGAGGAAGCAACCTCCTTCGCCGCTCACTGACCAGGTTCCCCGCTGCACTAAAAACTCTTTCCGAGTACACACTGGAGGGGGGACAACTCAGGTAAAATAGAGCCAGTTTGTACAGGGGCTTCCAAACTGCCTTTTTTTCCTGCCAGTAACAATATGGACTGTCTGACATGTCTACTTGGATGGTGTCAGCAAAGTAATCATCCACAATTTTTTCTATTGTGACAGCATCCAATGCAGCGAGAGTAGACATGTCTGCAATGGTTGGCAGGTCCTTCAGTCCGGACCAGATGTTATCAGCATCCCCGCCAGTGCCTCTTTTGGGAAAACTGAGCTTTTTCCTCGCAGCCATAGATGTGGAAGAAAATGAGGGTGGAGCTGTTGGCATGTCACGGTCCTCTTCAGAGGACAATCTCCTGACCAGCAGGTCTTTGCACCGCTGTAGACTTGTGTCCGCCGGAAACAGAGACACAACATACGCTTTAAACCGAGGATCGAGCACGGTGGCCAGAATGTATTCCTCTGACTTTAAAAGAGTGACCACCCTCGGATCCTGGCAAAGCGTACGAAGGGCTACATCCACAAGAGCTACATGCTTGGTGTAATCGCAATGGCTTACCAGCTCCTCCCTCACTTTCTCCAGCTGCTTCTGCAACAGCCTGATCAGGGGAATGACCTGACTCAAGCTGGCAGTGTCGGAACTGACTTCTCGTGTGGCAAATTCAAATGGCTGCAGAACCTTGCACAACACGGAAATCAGTCTCCACTGCGCTTGACTGAGGCGCATCCCCACTCCTTTGCCTATGTCGTAGGTGGCTGTGTAGGCCTGAATGGCCTTTTGCTGCTCCTCCATCCTCTGCAGCATATAGAGGGTGGAGTTCCAGCGCGTCACAACCTCTTGTTTGAGGTGATGGCAGGGCAGGTTCATGCTTTTTTGATGTGCCTCTAGTCTGCGGTAGGCACTGGCTGAATGCCGAAAGTGTCCAGCAATTTTGCGCGCCACCGCAAGCATCTCCTGCACACCCCTGTCACTCTTGAGGTAATGCTGCACCACCAAATTAATGGTGTGGGCAAAACATGGGACGTGCTGGAAATTGCCCATATTTAATGCCCGCACAATGTTACTGGCATTGTCTGACACCACAAATCCCCATGAGAGTCTAAGTGGGGTAAGCCACTGGGAGATAATTTCCCTCATTTTCTCTAATATGTTGTCAGCGTTGTGCCTCTTATTAAAGCCTGTAATGCACAATGTTGCCTGCCTTTGCATGAGCAGCCATTTTGTAGATGCTGCTACTGATGCAGCTGTTGCTGTTGCTGCGGAAGGGGATGCATCTACCCAGTGGGCTGTCACAGTCATATAGTCCTTCGTTTGCCCAGAACCACTTGTCCACATGTCCGTGGTTAAGTGGACAGTGGGTACAACCGCATTTTTAAGAGCACTGAGGACACTTGATCGTACTTCTCTGTACATTTTTGGTATCGCCTGCCTAGTGAAGTGGAATCTCGAGGGGATTTGGTACCGGGGACACAATACCTCCATCAACCCTCTAAATCCCACTCCACTGATGGCGGACACCGGGCGCACGTCTAACACCAACATTGCAGTTACAGCCGCAGTTATACGCTTTGCAATAGGGTGACTACTATCGTATTTTGTGGTCATGGCAAACGACTGTTGGACGGTCAATTGTTTTGTGAAAGACTTAGCGGTCTTACGACTTCCCCTCTGGGAAGATGACCGACTAACAGCAGCAACAGCAGCAGTGGCAGTAGTAGGCGTACCGCTGCAGGATTCCTCGGATGAATCCCGTATTGAGGAGGACTCAGTCTGGCTGCTGACTTGGGCTGCAGGACTGAATCTGATGGAGATTGTGGAGGAAGTTGACGAGGAGGGTGTTGCTGGTGTGTATCCAACTGGACCACGGGATTTAGGTGTCCCTGTACCGATGAGGGTCCTAGCCCCAGTTCCTGAACTAACCACTGAACTATGAAGGTTATTCAGGTGACGTATAAGGGAGGATGTTCCTAGGTGGGCAAGATCCTTACCCCTGCTTATTTGAGCTTTACATAAGCTACATATGGCCATACATTGGTTGTCTGGATTTGGATAAAAATAACTCCAGACCGAAGAGGTGCATTTTTTGGTCTTCTGACCAGGCATGACGATGGGCTTTTTCATCCCATGGACATCAGCTGTTTCCCCCCCTGGTGCCTCATTTACAATAACCACATCACCATCCTCATCATCAAGTTCCTCCACAGCGCCAGCTACATCATCAATAGCCTCCTCCCGAGCCACCTCTTCCCGAACAGTGATGGGAAGGTCAGGCTTGACAACCACCAACACCCTTGGACTCGCCTTGGGGATTTGTGATAATTTCTCTTTAGAAGGCAGAGTTGTTTGCTGTTTTGTTGCTGACAGCATAACTCTCTTCAATTTTTTGTAGGGGGGGGGAGGAGGAGGAGGGCTAAGATCCGTGGGTGAAGCTGAACCACTAGTCATGAACACGGGCCAGGGCCTAAGCCGTTCCTTGCCACTCCGTGTCGTAAATGGCATATTGGCAACTTTATGTTTCTCCTCAGATGATTTAAAGTTTCTCTTTTTGCTACATTTTCTTAACTTGGGCTTTTTGGATTTTACATGCCCGGTACTACGAGATTGGGCATCGGGCTTGGAAGACGACGTTGATGGCATTTCATCGTCTATGTCATGACTAGTGGCAGCAGCTTCAGCATTAGGAGGAAGTGGGTCTTGATCTTTCCCTACTTTATCCTCCAAATTTTTGGTCTCCATTATATGTAGCACAAGATACTGCAGAATGTGTGAACTTGGTAATATTGCAGTACCAATGGACTTATACTGCTGGATTGGTTTTGCAAATTTGGTTATAATTATTATATTTATTTATTTTTTTAAATTTTTTATTTTTTTTTACTTTTTTTTTATTTTTAAAAAACTTGGGAATAGTGGGGAAATAACTATGCCCTTAGAAGCACAGAGCACAGGACACAGCACCACTGGACTGAACAGGACACGGCACAGGACCCAGCAGCACTACGGAACTCAGCAGGACAGAGCACAGGACACAGCACCACTGGACTGATACTGCAGAATGTGTGAACTTTGTAATATTGCAGTACCAATGGACTTATACTGCTGGATTGGTTTTGCAAATTTGGTTATAATTATTATATATTTTTTTTTTTTTTAAATTTTTTATTTTTTTTTACTTTTTTTTAATTTTTAAAAAACTTGGGAATAGTGGGGAAAAAACTATGCCCTTAGAAGCACAGAGCACAGGACACAGCACCACTGGACTGAACAGGACACGGCACAGGACCCAGCAGCACTACGGAACTCAGCAGGACAGAGCACAGGACACAGCACCACTGGACTGATACTGCAGAATGTGTGAACTTGGTAATATTGCAGTACCAATGGACTTATACTGCTGGATTGGTTTTGCAAATTTGGTTATAATTATTATATATTTTATTTTTTTTTTAATTTTTTATTTTTTTTTATTTTTTTTTTTTTTAAAAACTTGGGAATAATGGGGAAATAACTATGCCCTTAGAAGCACAGAGCACAGGACACAGCACCACTGGACTGAACAGGACACGGCACAGGACCCAGCAGCACTACGGAACTCAGCAGGACAGAGCACAGGACACAGCACCACTGGACTGATACTGCAGAATGTGTGAACTTGGTAATATTGCAGTACCAATGGACTTATACTGCTGGATTGGTTTTGCAAATTTGGTTATAATTATTATATTTATTTATTTTTTTTTTACTTTTTTATTTTTTTTTACTTTTTTTTATTTTTTAAAAACTTGGGAATAGTGGGGAAAAAACTATGCCCTTAGAAGCACAGAGCACAGGACACAGCACCACTGGACTGAACAGGACACGGCACAGGACCCAGCAGCACTACGGAACTCAGCAGGACAGAGCACAGGACACAGCACCACTGGACTGATACTGCAGAATGTGTGAACTTGGTAATATTGCAGTACCAATGGACTTATACTGCTGGATTGGTTTTGCACATTTGGTTATAATTATATATTTTTTTTTTAATTTCTAATTTTTTATTTTTTTTTACTTTTTTTTTATTTTTTAAAAACTTGGGAATAATGGGGAAATAACTATGCCCTTAGAAGCACAGAGCACAGGACACAGCACCACTGGACTGAACAGGACACAGCACAGGACCCAGCAGCACCACTGACCTCAGAAGGACAGAGCACAGCACACAGCACCACTGGACTGATACTGCAGAACACAGCACAGCACAGCACAGCACAGCACAGCACAGAACTAAACAGCACAGAACTAAACAGCACAGAACTAAACAGCACAGAACTAAACAGCACAGAACTAAACAGCACAGAGGACCACCTAACACACCCTCCCTCTACCCTGATCAATGCCCGAGTGAAGATGGCGGCGACTAGCGGGGAATTTATAGGATCCGAGTATCGCGAGATCCGACAACGGGATTATGAGTCAGAGCCTCAGTTTCACTTTTGAATTTGGCACCAATACCCGGATCTGTCTCGGATCCGACTCGGATCCGCAACGTTCGGGTGGGCTCGGATTTCATAAATCCGAGTGCGCTCATCCCTAATATATATATATATATATATATATATATATATATATATATATCCATTCATTCATGCTAATCTGCAATTGTGCATTACTATCTAATTTTATGGTAATAGAAGCTTATCAGAATAATCACAGCACAGGGTAGAGAAACCGGAATACTGGAGGCAGAAACTGGGAACAGGCCTAGGTCGTCGGTCTATAGCAAGCAGGAAAGAAAAGGTACAGGAAGACATCAGGGCAGACATCAAGAAACAGGCAAAGGTCAAAAGAGCACAAGAATACAAGCAGGGTCCAGGAAACAAGCTGAGGTCACAACAGGAAAATCAGGTAAGATAGCTAAGTATCCAAAGGTACAGGGTAGCTGGTCAGCAATTCCTGTCATACATTGAGTGCTATACTAATGATAGCCAATAAGCAGGTGAGAGTGATACTCCTCCTATACTTCCAGGAGGCTAATAATTAATTTTTGGGTGCCTCCTATACCTCAGAAGGTAATTAATTAATAACATCTGCGTACGTGGCTGGCTGTCTTTCATGCCATGGTGATGACTGACAGAGCGTCCCGGCCATTGCCATGGTGATGATCGGGATGAGAAGAAGCGAGCCATGGCACCCTGCTGCTCGTAACACTAAATCGATCTGATTAGCTACATATTCTTGTGTTTCCGCCCATATACTGTTAGACAGTCGTAGCGGCCGCGAGCACCGCCGCGAATCACTGTGTCTCCTCCTGGCGTCCCGGCCGTCACTATGACAACCAGGACGTCACTTCGGGAAATTCGGCCCGACCGTTGCCATGGCAAGGGCCGGACGCCGAAAACTGTCTCTAGGTGCTCCGGCAGGCTGAATAGCTGGGTGCATGCACAGCAAATGTCAAAACCTGTGGGCTGAATAAGTAGCCTATTATATGTACTAGCCTGCAGGCTAATTAATATATTTGGTATATTAGGCAGGAGCTGTGAGTGATTTCAGAGCTAGGATCTGATTGGCTGACTGTAGTATTTAAGGCAGTGAGGACTGAGCCTCACTGCCGATTATAGCTTTGCTGTTCCAGTCTTGCTGACCTGCTCCTGTTTCCTTGTCCCTGTCCTGTGGATACTCTGTTGGATTTCTTGTGTATGACCCCTGTTTGGATTTTGACTCTGCCTGTTTTCTTGTGACCCTGACCCTGCTGGCCTGTGCCTCGGATTCTGCAACCTTGCCCATGACCTCGACCTCAGGCGTGTTAACCGACTACTCTGCTTGCTTGTGACCCTTGACCTTGGCTATCGTTTGACTACCCGTTGCTTTCTACCAGTCTCCTGGCCTGCTGCTGTGGTCCTGCATTACCAACCCACACTACATCTGGAGTTAAATCCTGGGGCCATCTGAGTACCGGTGAGCACATCTAGCTCTAGGTCCAATTCCTTGTATTCTCTCAAATCCGCTGGTATTCCGGATATTCATTCCACAGCCATTGATCTTAAAGCCATTTGGAAGAAAGTATAGTCCTTGTTAAGACGAGCCTCATTTTTTGCCAACTTTTTTCGGATCGCCACCGTACCACCTGCTCCCTCAAAGTGGGCCAGAAAGTGTGGCTTTCTACATGCAATATTAGGCTCAGACAGCCTTGCAGGAAGCTGGGGCCTAAATTCATCGGTCCCTTCCTCATTTTCAAGCCGATTAATTCTGTAGCTTTCAGATTGAAAATTCCTGGTTCATTGAGGATCCCCAACACATTCCATTGCTCTCTGCTTAAGCCTGTGCTATACCCAGATCAATCCTAGCCTTCAAGTTCGCATGTACAGAATTGGAACAAACCTCAAAAATACATAATTCCGAAGATTCTCGACTCTAAGAGAGTACATGGTCAGGTGCACTTCCTAGTGCAGTGGAGGAATCGTGGTTTGGAAGAGCGGTCCTGGGTCCCGTGAAGACAACATCATGCTTTAAAACATATGAAGAAATTTTTCTAAATATTCCCTAGGAAACCTTGGTTTTGGGGTTCCTTAACCCCTCCTCAAGAGGATGGGATACTGTTAGACAATCACCGCGGCCATGGACACCACCGCGACTCACTGTGTCTCCTCCTGGCGTCCCGGGGCTGTGAGTGATTTCAGAGCTAGGCTCTGATTGGCTGACTGTAGTATTTAAGGCAGTGAGGTGTCGAAGTCAGCAAATTGGATAAAGTCATTTCAATTAAAATCGAGCAAACTTGGTTGTCTTTGTTTGAAAAGATGCGTACGGTACGCTACGGCGTGAAAGGGCACGCTACGTCGTGGAAGGGCGTACGCAGCTGCAACACGTGGCAACAACAGTATTTAGTCTTTTACATACATTCGCACAAACACGCACACTTGTAAAATAGTACACATTAATGGTAGTTGCAACACATAGTCATTTATGTCGAAATATAGTAGTATTTGTGTGTAATATCAACTGCGTATTGCGACACGTGGGTCAAGATGACCAAAGATTGTGATAGGCCTTTCCCAACAATAGGGAGTTTTAATGCAGAGGTACTAAGTACTGTAAAAGATAAAGTATGGTTGATTAAGTCAACGAAAGTGAGGAATAAAAATAATGATTGTTTGAAATTGTGGCAAATGGAAGGTAACACGTGGCAGAGTAGCGAATGCACAGCGGAAGTAGGCGTGGCAAAAAGCGCACGTGCGGCGAAAGTGGCCATTGAGAAGCGTGGCGAACTCAGCGCAAGCGCGCCCCCGCCACCTTATGTGGCGGGAGGGGTAAGTACAGCCCTTATTAAAACTGAAAAAAGAGAAATTGCTAAGTTATATCCTGTTTTAGGTCAGTTTAAAACAAGAGTATCAGAAGATGAAGATGAACCCACTGTAATTTCAGCCATGGCTCATGCTGTTAATATGCTAGAGGTTCAGCGTAAGTATGAGAAAGGAGCAATGGCTGAGATAGGTGAGAGTAGTGTGACCACTAGAAGTGATAGCATTCAAAATACTGAAACAGCAAACCCTGTAGTGTCTTCTGAAGACAGTGAACCAGTGGGTGCATATCCAGTCCGCACAATATCAGTTCCCAATGGGAAGGTGGTCAAGGATGGTGTAGTACCTTTAAAGAATGTTACAATGCATTGTCCCTGGACTAGATCAGAATTACATTCCATTATGACTGAATTCCCAGATCCTAGAAAAGAGTTGGCAAAGTGTCAGAAATTTGTTAAAGACTTAGGAAATGCACACGAACCAACCAATAAGGATTGGCGTGTAGTGTTGAGGGCATGTCTTCCTCCCAATACTAACGTACAAAAGTTTATTAAAGATTGTTCGTTGGAGGAAGATGATACCTTGACAGATGAGGTGAATCAAGAGAATATAGAACAAATTATCCAACATTTAGCCATCTATTTTCCAGTAGTGGTAAACTGGAGTAAGATTTTCACCATAACACAAAAAGATAGTTAAACTGCAGCGGACTATTTTGGTAGAGCTCTTGCATCAATAACACGGTTCACTGGGATATCAAACATAGGTGAGGACCCACATCACAGGGAAGTAGCTGTAGGAGTACTAATGGATGGTCTTAGGGAAAATTTAAAAACCAGAGTACAAACCTCATTATCTAATTGGAGAGGCATCATGGTAGATTCCCTTAGGGAGTCTGCTGTGGAGCATGATAAAAATATCTTTAGGAAAAAGGAAGAAAAGAGTGACAAGTTGATGACGGTGAGTATACAAGCATTAGAGGGAATGCATACACTACCACCAGCCTATAACCCACATAACAGGAAACGCAGAATGTTGAGATGTTATAATTGCAAAGAAGAAGGACATATGAGAAAAGATTGTACTAAGGGAAGGTATAATCCTAATGAAGGGTCACATAGATATCCTCCAAGGAGGGATTCACATAGACTAGAACACTCACACATGCCTGCGCATATTACAGCAGCAAATGCTGCGCGGGAAAGCAATAGTTAGCGCTAGGGGTCAGGTCATACCTGTAGTCTACAGCCAGTGAGGTTAACTGAGAGTCTGAGAGAAGAACCAACAATGATAGTTGACATAGCTGGTAGGAAACAAACTTTTCTTGTAGATACAGGGGCGGCCAGATCTGTGATAACCTCTCCTTTTAATCTACAGGTGACCAGTAAAACTATTCAAGCTATGGGGGTAACGGGAAGAGTGTTACATTATCCTCTAACTAAACCCGCTGAAGTTACTATCGTGCCCCTGCATACTAAGCATTCGTTTCTCTTGGCTGCAGCGGCTCCTACTAACTTGCTAGGGAGAGACTTGTTATGTAAAATGGGATGTGTCATATACTGTAATTCAGATGGTGTGTTCGTAGATATACCCGAGAAGTTCGCTCATGAGGTACAGGACATATTGGACACCCCTCAAAGGTTAATGTTACACTCTACTGTTATAGAACAAAGTCCATCTCACGTAAAGGGGATGTTGCTGGAAATACCAGGTTCACTATGGACCAGAGATGGACAGGACACTGGACTGATGGCAAACGTAGCCCCTGTCATGGTAAATCTAAAAAGTGGTAGGATAGCTCCAAAAATCCCACAGTATCCATTAAAACCAGAGGTGGAACTAGGGGTATATCCTGTTATTGAAAGGCAGTTACAACAGGGGATTTTAATTCATACATCAAGCACAGCAAATAGTCCCATTTTCCCTTTGAAGAAGAGTGGGGGGAGGGGCTATAGATTAGTCCAGGACTTAAGGGGAATTAATAAAGTTGTTGAGAGCCAATTCCCCGTAGTGCCGAATCCAGCTGTCATCCTCATTCAGATTCCACCGTCTGCTAGTCATTTTACTGTCATTGACCTATGTTCTGCTTTCTTTTCAGTCCCTCTTCACCCTGACTGTCAATACCTATTTGCATTCTCCAACAGGGGATTGCAATATACATGGACCAGACTTCCCCAGGGGTTCATTGACAGCCCCAGTATTTTCTCCCAAGCCTTACATGACTGTTTGCAATCCTTTCAACCCCGCAATGGGTCTGTTCTAATTCAATATGTGGACAATTTGTTGCTGTGCTCTGATTCTTTTATGTCATGTTTACATGATACTAAATTGTTGTTGCTTCATCTCTCACAAACAGGGCACAAGGTGGCAAAGGATAAATTACAGCCATGTCAGACTAAGGTCAAATACTTAGGACACTGCCTCACCAAGGGGCTAAGACACCTGACAACAGACAGGATTGAGGCCATACAACACATGACTCTGCCGCAGAGCCAGAAACAAATTCTTTCTTTCCTGGGGATGTGTGGATACTGTAGATCCTGGATCCCAGGTTTTTCTATTCTGGCATTCCCATTGCAGGAGCTAGTCTCTTCCTCAAAACCAGAACGTGTTGTACACACAGAAGAGTCAGAGCAAGCGTTCTTTAATCTTAAAGATAGTCTGACTAGAGCACCTGCATTGGGAATACCTGATTATGAAAAGCCTTTTGAGCTATACTGTACGGAAGCTGATGGTTGTGCAGCAGGTGTCCTCACACAGAAACATGGTGACGCTAGCAGACCGGTAGCATACTACAGTGCACAATTTGACACTGTGGCAAGATCACTGCCAACATGTCTCAGAAGCATAGCAGCAACTGCTCTTCTGGTAAGTAAGAGCAAGGACATAGTATTAGGACACAATTCAACTGTCTATACACCCCATCCTGTATCAGCTCTGTTAAATTCAGCCAGAACTAGACATGTTTCTTCAGCTAGATTCACAAAGTGGGAACTAGCCCTGATGGCACCCTCAAACATCACCATCAAACGATGTAGCACCTTAAATCCAGCTACATACCTTCCATATGTGTCTCTAGAGACACAAAGGGTGGGAGGTGAGGAGACCCTGGTTGATGATGAGTTAGACAAGAGTACTGACACGCATGATTGTATGGAACACCTGAACCAGACCTTTACTGCAAGGCCCAACATACATGACACCCCCTTAGAAAATGTAGATTTTACATTTTATACAGACGGGAGTTGTCATAGACAGACAGAGACGGGAGAGCTATGTACTGGTTACGCTGTGGTAGACGATCAAGATGTGGTAGAAGCTGAACCCCTTGGCCCACCTCACTCAGCCCAAGTGGCGGAACTAGTAGCATTAAGGAGAGCGTGTGAGTTGGCAGAGGGTAAATCAGCCAATATATATACTGACTGTAGGTACGCCTTCGAGGTAGTGCACGATTTTGGGGCCCTTTGGCGTCTTAAAAACTTTACGACAGCAGCAGGTACGCCAGTGGCACACTCACAACACATGAAAGGACTTCTGACAGCGATACAATAACCCAGAACTGTAGCCGTTATAAAGTGCAAAGCCCATACCTTTGAAGAAGACCCAGTGTCATTGGGCAACAACAGGGCAGACGAAGCTGCTAAATGGGCAGCAGGGCAACCTATGACTGTATCGACCGAGACTATGATGGTTTTTCAGACATTAGACATGCAGAAACTAATTGAAATGCAAGATTTGTGTTCCCTGCAGGAAAAGGCGGTCTGGAAGGCGAAGGGATGTGGTCAAGAGTCCTCAGGACTCTGGAGGGATGGACAAGGTAAGCCTGTAGCTCCCCGAACATACTATCCAAGCCTGGCTGAAGCAGCACACGGTCTGACTCACCTGGGTAAAGAAGGTATGTGCAAACTGGTGAGAGCATACTGGTGTGCTCCTGGATTTTCCTCTCAGGCTGGTAAGAAAGCAATGTCATGTCTTACTTGTTTGAGGAAAAATGTCGGGAAAACTATTCCAACTGAGCCATCCCACATCCCTCCTACAGACGGACCTTTTCAGGTAATACAAATTGACTATATCCAATTACCACCGTGCAGGAATCTATAGTATGTGTTAGTGTGTATTGATGTGTTTTTCGGTTGGGTAGAAGCATATCCGGCAGCCACTAATACTGCTGTGTTCACTGCAAAGAAAATTGTACAAGATTTTGTATGTAGGTTCGGTATCCCTAGAATCATTGAAAGTGATAGGGGTACCCACTTTACTGGTGATATCTTCCAGAATATGTGTAAGCTCATGGGAATCAGTAGCAGACTTCACACCCCTTACCGACCACAAGCCAGTGGTAAGGTGGAAAGAGTAAATGGTACTATAAAGAACAAGCTTGGTAAAATAATGGCTGAAACTGGGTTGGCATGGCCTGAAGCTTTGCCACTAGTCCTCCATAGCATCCGAACCACTCCTAGACTTCCTCTTAATCTGTCCCCCTTTGAGATACTGTTCGGACGACAACCTCATTTGATCGTGAGTCCGCAAGACGACTTAAAGTGTAATAATGAAGTGACTGTCCAATATCTTATAAAAATGAGCAGACAGCTGAAACAACAACAACAAAAACTCAAAATGCTGTCACCTGGTATGCCAGAAACGAATTGTCACGATGTTGAACCTGGGGACTATGTTATGATCCGCAATTTCTTACGTTCAGGTTGTTTAACAGACCGTTGGGAAGGCCCATACCAAGTGCTGCTGACCAGTACCACATCACTGAAGGTTGCAGAGAGAGACACTTGGGTCCATTCCACCCACTGCAGGAGAGTCAATAACCCGGAGAAAGTGCGAGATAAAACGGAGACTGACGACACAGATCTGTCACTCGTAAATCTGTTCCGGGAGCCCTAAGGCCCACAGTCAAGACACCTGAGCCAGAGACGTTGCATCAGAACTATCTTTCCAGTTACGGAGTGGCGGATTTTGTTTTTCTTTTGTTCCAGGATTTTCCTTGTTTTTACTTTTTCTAGGACATTCTATTTTTGTGAAGGAGGATGGAGGACAGAGGAAGGTTCTGGCGGTGATACGGATGAAATGGAAATCGAGGAAAAGTTTTTAGAATACCCAGAGCAGTCCATTATTAAGCTTGGTCCAGGGGTTATGAAAAGGTCTGCTCGCTCGGGAACTCGGAGACAGTGTGAGGGGCTATTGTCTGATGAGTATTGTATCTGCAAGTTCTGTGACTCCCTAGTTGAAGAGAGATGCATCCAGCGATGTCAGTCCACCGGTAATCTGAATGTGGGCGGGCATCCTTTGGAGGATTATCACTCCCTGGTGGGTAAAGTGCTAAACCAAACCGAGTGCTGGGTCTGCTCTCACGTGCCGAAAGGGCAGCATAACATAGGACTAGTGCCGTTCCCATTAAACATCTCCGAAGTACTTGAATTGAGGGGTGGGAGGCCCATAGAGGGGAGGTACAATAACACTAGGTCCCCTAGTCTAACGCTTCGACAATACTCTGTAGACAGATCTTTGCTGTGTCTAAATATCTCTCATGCAAAGCGTCTGGAGAATTGGGAAGCTGACCTATCAGAACAGACAATGGCTCGCCACGCTCATTTTGGAGGGAGACTAAGGCCACCAATAAGCAGGAATGTTGTTGGAAGTCACAAATTAGGGAGTGTAACCAAACATAAGAAAGTATCCATTGGAAGAGTCTCTATAGATAATTGTAAAAATGTCATCCATGCTGACACGTGTCTTGAACAAATGGAGACACTAGGCATGGATATTTTTATCGAAACTCTGTGTGATATAATTAATGGACATACTGTTCCTTATGTTCTCCCCGATGATGTGTACTTTGTTTGTGGGAGAAAAACTTATTCCTGGGTGACTCCGAGTTCCAAGGGCTTGTGTTTGTTAGCTAAACTGGTTCCTGAAATCATGACTATTACTCATGAAGAAATGGTTGGTATTCACAAGACTACATCACCACCATACATACACACACAGTATGAATACCGTGGCAAGAAAATTATGATTCCTGGTGAGGAGCCCATAGCTACAAAATTGATTAGTGAAACCGCTGGGTTTCAAGTTATGGTTGCTCTAGATCTCACCAGGACCGCTCGGGGAACATTAAACTTTAAATATATCCAAGACCTAGCTAAATTAATGGATAATATCACCGAGATGTATGATGACACTTTCAGGTATACTGGAAGGGAGCTACAAGCGTACAAGAAGGAGTTGGTGCAACATAGACTGGTACTAAATTATCTCACCTCTATAACTGGTGGGTACTGTGTAACACTGGCCACCCAGTTCGGTGTCAAATGTTGCACGTACATCACCAATAATACAGATGACCCTAAGGAGGTTATAGACCGGAAGATGGATGAAATTCTGCAACTGAAATGGGAATTTCGAACCATAATTCTTCGTTATATGAGGTCGGGGAAAAGGTGGCAGGTTGGTTCTCATGGTTGAACCCTGTGAAATGGTTCTCTGGTCTGGGGGAGTGGGTACAGGAAATGGTTGCTAGTGTAGGTAAGCTCCTTCTCTTTATACTGCGTGTCATCTTAGCAATTGGTTTATTTGTCAAATGTGTTCCTACTGTGTTGAAGTGTGGGAAACAATCTTCTAGGAGAAACACTGAGAGCGAGACAGAAAGGGTGGTGCAAGACACCGAGATCATGGTGTGTGAAGAAGTGTTGTATAACCCTGAACTTGAAACGGTGATTAGGTGATAGTTTATTATACTATCAAAGGGTAGAGCTGTCGAAGTCAGCAAATTGGATAAAGTCATTTCAAATAAAATCAAGCAAACTTGGTAGTCTTTGAAAAGATGCGTACGGGTTGCTACAGCGTGAAAGGGCACGCTACGTCGTGGAAGGGCGTACGCAGCTGCAACACGTGGCAACAACAGTATTTAGTCTTTTACATACATTCGCACAAACACGCACACTTGTAAAATAGTACACATTAATGGTAGTTGCAATATATATTCATTTATGTCGAAATATAGTAGTATTTATGTGTAATATCATGAGTTATATGCATATCAGTAAAACATATGGTACACGTTGAAGGAATCTAGTCATGTGTGGTATCATACTAATCCTCTTCGCATTTGCAACTGACCGGTTCACTCTGCGAAGGAATTGCAGAGTGCATACGCAAGTTATTAATGTTAAGGAATTATGGACTATTATGATGAGTAATCTTGGCGAGAAGATCAGAGCTCATCCCCTGGAGAGGTGACCCCCTCCTTTGGATTCCTGAGCTTAAACTAGCCTATGATCTGCAACCCCCTGGACCATCCTGATGCCTGGACAAATAGAAGCAAGCCACACCTTTGCATTGTTTTACTGTATCTCTGTTTGCATATAAGCAGCAGCTCCTCATCCAGAGTTCAGTCACCTAGACCACAGACTTCAGGACTGAATGACTGTTCACTGGATCCAGAGCGCCTGCGATAAGTAACGGCTGTACATACTATTATTTCGCTTACATATATATACTGCTACTTTAATAGAATAAATCTTTGTGCGTAGGAAACACAAATCGAGATTCGACAATCGTTATTGGATAGCGACAAAACGCTCATAACAGAGGACTGAGCCTCACTGCCATTTATAGCTTTGCTGTTCCAGTCTTGCTGACTTGCTCCTTTCCTTGTCCCTGTCCTGTGGATACTCTGTTGAATTTCTTGTGTATGACCCCCTGCTTGGATTTTGACTCTGCCTGTTTTCTTGTGACCCTGACCCTACTGGCCTGTACCTCGGATTCTGCAACCTTGCCCATTACCTCAACCTCTGGCGTGTTAACCGACTACCCTGTTTGTCTGAGACCCTTGACTACCTATCGTTTGACTACCCACTGCTTTCTACCAGTCTCCTGGCCTGCCGCTGTGGTCCTGCATTACTAACCCACACTACATCTGGAGTTAAGTCCTGGGGCCATCTGAGTACTGGTGAGCACATCTAGCTCTAAGGGAATGGCGGCTGCTAAAGGTGAAGACCTCCGTCATCTAGTTCTGTGGGTTGGTGATCAGGGCCAGCAGCTTAGCACATACAAAACTGTGGACACCTCAGGTGAGCAAGAGATAAAGATTGATAACAAAAAGATACCCAAACTCTAGTCAGTTGCACCATAAATATTGCAGTGCAAGGAACACATTGGAAAAAAGTGAAAGAAAGTGGCCCAGTTAGTGTTAAACATAAAACCTCTGTGGAGCAGAGGGAATCTTTTAAAAAAGTAATTTTTTAAAGATAATCTCGCTGACAATCAAGATTGGCTGAAATTAAAATAGATGATATTTAATAGATTGAAGAGTTTGGGGGATACATCAAAAAATTATAAATAGATTTTTTTGCAACTTTAACTTATGAACAAAATCTAGCTTAGATAGATTTCATGAACACCAGGCCTATGGGACAGTGAGATGAGTGAGATTTCCCATTTATTTCACAGAAAGCCCATACAAATACATTGGCAATTCAAATGAATGGAAAAATGATCCATTTATTTAAAAAATGTACAAAAAAAACTTGTGGAACTACTGGTTCAAACGAGACCTGACATTCATTTACTGTATAGAAGTGCTAAAGTTTGAGGAAATACATATTCCAGCAGTTTCTGCGATTTGTGGAACTATAAGCGCCAGTATGTCCTGTCAGCCTAGTCATGCTGGTTCCACAGTAATATTTCCCTGCTCTGACACACAGCCCTATTGTTTTCAATGTGGCTGGGTATCAGTACCCGTTCAGTCAATCACAATTAGCCAGCAAGTAAGCATTGCTTGTGGTTGACTAAGCTTTCTTTGTATAGACAAACAATTTCCAGGGGCTTTCTGTTCTGATTCAAGTGGATTGTCTTTTGAAATGAATCGGAAAATAGATACATTTTTAATTTTTAACTGCTAAACAAAATCAACCTTTGATAGATCTACCTCTAAATCTAGTGTATAGATAAGTCAGGTGCCAAGTTGTGACCGTCTTCATGATCAACTGATAAACTTTGGGACACACAGGTATGTCTCTTAAAGATAACTGTAAGTGAAAATTGGAAGCATCTTTAAAGGAGTATGGCTGTCTTA
This sequence comes from Mixophyes fleayi, assembly GCF_038048845.1. Classification (NCBI taxonomy): domain Eukaryota; kingdom Metazoa; phylum Chordata; class Amphibia; order Anura; family Limnodynastidae; genus Mixophyes; species Mixophyes fleayi. The sequence goes on from NC_134405.1 coordinate 194,357,494, forward strand.
CATCTCCATTCCCCTAGAGTACTGAACTTACATGTGTACATCCCTGATCTACTTTTCCAAGCATGCCCAACTCAAAAAATGGGCATAAATTGCGAGTCAAATTTTTACAAGGTGTAAAAGACTTACGTTCAACTGTAAATCAGACTGAAATGCAGAACATATGCATTACACTAGCAAAACTACATGTTATCTTTCAGTTTTCTATGGGAATGGCCTGCTATATTGCAAGTGAACAGCCTGGATAACTTGCTAGAAAAGTATCTGGTCATCTGGATAAAAAACATGTCTTCTACCTTTAATTTTGATAGGACACATGTTATGCTGTATGGTATAATAAGGATACTTTGAAATAAGGAAGTCTGCCATTCAGCTGTGATATACCACAATATTTACAAAATGACTGATACTGTACATTATTGTCAGACAGCAGGTAATGGTGTCAGAAATGCACAATGTTTGTGTATATGTCTTACATTTTAGTACAACATCTGGGTTTAAAATCCGTGCAGGATCTGCTGTAAGGAATTGATAATACTAAAATGTGACAGTCTAATCCTAGGGAACACATGATTACAGATTATAAAGATGTGAACTGATGGAGGCAAAAGACTGTAGCTAATCCATGTATTGCTTGAGACTAAGTGAATGGATGACAGTATTTAGCTGTGTCATGATATCACTACACTTGAAACACAAACTTTACTGTATATAAGACTCCAATTTAAGAAATATGGAAAGAGATCTTGTAACATTCAAACATTAACACAAGTTACAGTTATAGAGTTTATATTTGATATTATAATAAATTGGACACTATATACAAATAGTTTTCTTTGTATGTTCATTAGATATTTAACTTTAAAACAGTTAATTTAAAAGTAAATGAGAAAACATACTGGGCCTGTATTTAGAATGCATTTATAATACAACAGTTGGAGTGGAAAGATACAGAACTATGTAATGTCTTCAAAATAATTAAATGTAATCTCATCAAAACTCTTAGCATGTATATTTCTTGGGGTACTGACTGGCATAGATACACAATGATGAGGATGATGATGATGACCAGTGGTAGCACTGTCTGTGTATTGAACCCTTCAGCAGTATTTAATTCATTAGTGTCTTGGCAATATTTTATCAAATCTTGGCTGTCTATTCAAATTACTTATTCGTCACTACCATTTGGACTTCTGCAGGAAACATGATTCCCATTTAATATGTAGCTCACCTCCTACACACATTACATTACACAAAACACCACATCACCATTAAATTAATAGCCATCACACTTAGTTTCTTCCTCCAATGCTGTGTTGGATAGGCAGAGTCTTCTGTCTGTCTCTCTTGAAGCCTGCACACATAGGACAGTGCTTGACATGTGGATTGCATCCCATGTGACATGTGTCAATAATAAAGATAGGAGGATTCAGCCACACATAGTAGAACAGATCATAAGATCCATGGTCGCATTATGGAAGGTAACTTGACTCGGGGGATGGGCCAGCCTACTTGTACCCCGCTGGTACCCCTTAAGCCAGTACTATGGGTGTACCTGGTCCAGTGGCCCCCAGAGAGAAGAAGCCCGTGACATATGCCCCTGTCCTCCCCCAATAATCCGGCTTTGGGCGTGTGTAAGTATACACATTTGTACACCAAACTTGAAGCAGAAATACTGTGATTTTGGAGTTTCACTTTTTACAAGAATCTTTACTTGTATATTTAGAGCACAAAATATTTCAAACTCTAAATGCTGCCTATTGCTAGCTGACTGGTTCAAAATCAGTGATCACTCTCTCCTTCAGGAAACCGACATTGTTTCACATTCTGAGCGCAGGGTCACTTGCTATTTATGTATAATATGATTTTATTAAATACATTTGCAGTTATAGTTTGCATTGCAGTGACTAGTGTGACATGCAAGTATTAATTCAATTTATATTTGTACATATGTATTGTGGCACGTGCACTCGTTGTCACAGAGGTGACTTCAGTACCTGCAAGTATTGGCACTACTACACAAGGAGGCGGGGAGTCTAACACGCCGCCGGTATTCACCAGGGACCCCAGCAAGGGAGTTTGGACTTCGCGGCGAGCGACGTGTAGGTCGCGGCCCTCCCAGGTAGCTACTTGCGAGGTAACAGGGAAATCCGTAGTCGTACAGGCAGGGTCAAATCCAAACGGGCAGAGAAGGTACCAAATCAGGAGGCAGAGAATAGTCAGCAGGCCGAGGTCAAACCAGAGTAGCAGGACAAGACAAAAGGAGAATCCAAAGGCGAGGTCAGGAAGCCGGGTCAGTAACAGAAGTCAAACAAGCAGGATACTATATGAGTAACAGGAACGCTGGAGGCTAGATAAACTAGTTGCTCTGGCACCCTAATGGTGTCAGAGCAGGGTATAAATAGGAAGTGGTCAGACCTCATTGGTGGCAGCGGATCGGCGGTCAGACGCTCTGACCGCCGACAGGAAGTCCAGAAGCGCGTCCCGTTGCTATGGCGACGGGCGCGCCTGCGCACCCCGCCACCGGAAGACGCATCCCCGTTGCTTAGCAACGGGGCGCTCAGGAGGAGACAGACGTCCGTCCCTGCCTAACGAGGAGGCGCAGGGACGGCGTCTGACACTCGTCTAGTGATGCACACACGAAAAACTTCTTTCTTGTAGTTTGCTATTATTATCAGGATGTCAAGGTAATACATAACACAAAGTTCCACACACTTTCTTGTAACCTAAATGCTAAACGAACAGAGACCAACTCCCTGGACACCGGCTAACTTGTTCGGCATTGGTCACACTGAATAATGAACAACTCAGGCTTAAAAATCTGACACTTTTCCGACAGCTCTAACTTGATGACAGGTGACACTACTACCTGACATTTAAAAAGGCGGTCTCTACAGGTGTTCTGCTGATTAATCCGACTGCAGGCACATCCTGTCAGTTTCTGTTAGCTGTGAAAAAAGATGCCTCTAAATCACTTTAAATCACACTATACTATTATTTTGTCACGCATATGACCTCTACCTGTGTATCTTTTAACTAGGTGCACTACTGTACAAATGTGTAATGTGAGCAGCCTTGCCCTGCAGACTGTCAACTGAATACCTAATTTGTCTCTTACAGCACAAACAAAAAGGAACATCAAGCGCTGGTAGGAAATATAAAAATTATAATTCCTAAGCAGGATATAATAAATTGCTATTAGCACACCTGCAGCTAACCGCAATAAACAAGTACTGGGCTTGTCAAAATAGAATAATTATCAAAACAAATGGTAGCGCTGGTATGACTATAAATAGCTGATTTTATTAAAACCTAAAATAAACCAGCAATACGTACAACAGGGGCGCACGCAGGATTTTTAGGGGGGTCCCCCCCCCCCAAGCAGCTCAGTTTCACCAGCACTGTACTATACAGCAGCCGCGGCGCTGTCAAAGAAGTGTCCACGCCGCGGACGCTTCTTTGACAGCGCCGTGGCTGCTATATAGTACAGTGCCGCTATGTGGGGCACTTCGTTAGCGGAGGGGAGGGGTTTCTGGAAACCCAGAAACCCCCCCCTGCGTGCCCCCCTGTACAACGAGCTGATAATTGAAGCACCACATATTATATTAAATATAGCATAGTCTCATAATAGACACAGGTAATAAGCTATAAACACATGCGTTATAATGATTTAGAAGAACGGAGAGTCCGGCAAATGGTCCCAATTATATATAGCCTCCAAAGGCTTAGTTATGAATGTCACAATCAAAAAATGGAGATATAGCACACTATAGTACAAGCGAAAATCTCCTATTCAGCATTAGATCTTAGACACAAATAAATATGTCGCAGTCCAGACACGGAGAATTACTCTGTGCAATATAATGGTCTCCTATCAAGAGCAGAATAAAGAGTGTTGGCTAATTAGAAGTCACATGATTGCCGTATAGTCCAGTCATGTGATGAATAGATATTGTTCCTTATTGGTCTATTTCCGATAACAGTATTGATATTCTTATAATAAGCACATTAGTTGAGCAATAACCACAATTCAATTGAGTAATAATAATAATTGGGCTACATTATACCAATAAAGATCCTAATGATGGTATACATCAATGCATTGTATCACATTCAGGTCATTATACAGTGACTACAAATAAATATTCAAGGCATAACAAATCAAGCTGCTTAATTATAGCATTAGTAGCATAGCAATCACATATATTAACAACCATATTATTGGTCTCATATAGTCTCTTATATAATCATATACATGACATAAAAATATATATAAAAATAGCATTCACATAGTGTACAATCTTGCATCCACATGTTATACATAAAAACCTATAAGCATATTACAAAAAAATATATATATTGTTACAATCCCCATATGAGATATAAATTAGCTAGCATATTAATGTGCACATATGCCCACATATAATAATACATACAGGCACATATACACAATACATCCCATCAAAGAAACCAAAATATATGGCCTCAATTTGGGTCTCAATAATCCTCTGTAACTATAATTAAAAATATAATGGTAGAGAACGACAACCCAAAACGAGATCTTGCTCCTTCCAGGGATCAAAACACAGAATAAACACCCCCTTCCCCCCTGGAGTGGCTCCTTATATCTACGGTTTAATTTCCACAGAGCTTTCCTCTCTCTGGTCATACCCCTGGGCCTCTCCTTTTTAAACATTGGTCAGTGCTGGGCTAGGGGTGGTTGGAGAGGGGAGTGAAGATGAGCTGTCCTCCTACAGAACCTCCCCTGTTAGATGGCCTGTCTAGAATAGTCTTCTGATAACAATGGACACTAATTAGTTTAGCCCCACCAGTATCCTGCAACCTGATCCCTACCCATAACCCCCTGGCTTCACTTTAAAGACAATGAGTAACAACCTCACTGCCACATTACCAATATACAATAAACAATACACATATTTACAATGAGCTACAATGTCCCCTTATCCACATGTAATTAGACACTGCAGTGGTATTCTGTTGGGCTGGTTAACAAAAGCAAAGGCTATAAAAAGTACATGCTATAATCCACATTTTATGAGAAATGAGGGACAGACTGGTTAGGGAGATATTAATACCTTGTTTCACCACATCTATTGAAACATAAAACATTTTCTTTCAGCTTTAAAACATGTATTCTATTCTATTCTTGCAGTTGTTTATCTAATAAATAGTTACTATGCATTTTTTTTTTGCTCCATTCTAGGAACTACTGTAAACTCAATGGTAGGTTGTGTTCAATAACCTAATAGCTGGAGTAATTTGGAGTATTTTGTATTTTTTACAGCCTCTGGGAAATATATTAGAAAAGGCCAAAGTATATGTGTTATATGACATAACATGCCTGGGGGTAATTAATCAAGAGAAGAATGAACAATGCTAGGACACCATGTTCTCTTGCTTCTATGTGACTGGGGCTTCTGCCAAAGTAACAAATGATGGTGCTTTAATGAGTATAGCACATTCTTTGAAAGTTACAAGTGCTATGTCTTGTTTGTGATTGAAACATTCAAATGTAATATGTTATACTGTGGATCATTAATTGTACTGGAGTAATATAGTAGATGTTGTGGACATAAAACAGATCTCACATGCTTTTTTTGATAAAGAATGCCGACAAGTGCAACAATGCCTGAGGCCAAAATAATTTTTAAGTATAATTAATAAGTATTTCATGCTCTGACATAAAATATTTCTTACTATCTTATCTTCTGAAGAAATATCCAAACTGATAGCAGACAGTATTCTGTTTGATATGGTTTCTGTGATATGTGGTATAGTATACCAAACTACAAAACACAAAATGTACAATTTAGAATAACCAATGTAGGATTAACATTTTAATTCTTGATATTGGTGATTACATACAATTTATTTTCACTCTATTATTTTTTTAGAGCAAAAACTATGATTAAAAAGATGAAAGAGATGCTAACAAATAGTAAATGCAAAATGATAATGAAATAAATGATCAATGTGATACTGCAATAACACCTGTGAACCCAATTGTCCAAAGATGTTCACTCCCATTGTGTCAAGGAGGGAGGTACGGATCTTTGTTTGGCAAAGCAGCAGCTATCGGTATCATTTCAGCCTGTTGGTATGTAACTAACAAAATTCTTCTTTTATTTGTCTATCTAGTGTGCTGGCTGGCTTATATATATATATTGTAATAGGAATGCCAAACATAATGCTGACACAGGTTTTCTGAACCACTCTATAGTTCCAGCAATCAAACAAACAGAAGTATCTACAATTCCATGCGACCCTGCTTCTACCTAGACACTTGCTCCCCCCACTAGTCACCGGCCACTGGCTAGCATCAGTCACCCACCTACAACACAAGCCCAACCCAAGCCCAGCACTAACTAACTAAACCATAAATAAATCACATCCCTGTGCTCCTACTGTGATCCTGTGATCTGTGTGTAGAGAAGTGTGGAGGATTAAACCTGACTGCAGACTCTCAGAAAAATTGTTAGTCTCTCCTCTAACAGTCTGTGGCAGAACTGACCTTTTAACCACTATCTATATTTTATATATATATATATGTAACACCCCCCTAGTGGTGTTTTAGTTAAACCTTTACCTCAGTGAATAGAGGAGGGGTCACCTAGAGGGTAAGATAGAAGTTTCTGAAAAGTTACATAAACTGGTTACCATGGTGATAACCCAGCCCAGCCTGTGAGACTAAGTGAGAGGAAGGAGGGGCTGTCATTAAGGGGGGATAGGAACTGAGAAGGGAGAGACAAGAGGAGAGTTGTAGCTGGGGACCTGGGGTGGAAGCTCCCAGGCTCCCCCAGCATTGCCTGGAAGTCTGAGCATGGTGACTGAGCCAGGGCAAGGAATGTGTGCCCTGGATGAGGGGGAGAACTCCATGCCACTATAGAGAACCCAAGAGAGAGGGGGACACTTTGCATGGAAGAGGCCCTGGAGTGAGGGCTGCTACAAGAGGCAGGGTAGCTGTAGTGTCAGATCCTGAGGCTGAGAGTACACAGAGTGACGTGTCAGAGCACAGGAGACATCATCCCCGCAGAGGAGGGGTGAGCTGCAGTTGAGAGGTACACAGAGTGTGTCAGAGCTGCATGGAGGAGAGGCTGCCTGCCTATTAGCATCCATGCATGTGCCCCTGCAGAAAGGGTGTCTGCAGTGAGTATGGAGTGTAAGAGAGACCAATGATTTATGTTACATAACATCTGGATAACATTAAGAACTGTGCAGGAGGAGTAATGAGATATATTTGCAACCATATTCGTATTGCTCATTAAGAACTGTGCTGGAGAGAGTAAGGAGCTGTACATATATTTCTTTATTGCTGCAACCATTATGATTATCGTGCTGGAGGAAGAGTGTAAATAAAGAGTTGAGTTTGTTATAGAGATGGTCTGGCGCCCAAATTATTGTGACTTCTATTACACTGCACCAAAGTGACATTACCTGTGTCCCACTAACTACAAAGAAACACCTGCATGTGCAGGGACCCCCTGATCATTTACACCCATGCCCATCAGCTAGCCAGGGCTTGAGAAGGAGGTGCACTGTGTACCCTTTGCACCCCACACTACACACAGTGACAGGGGGTTACATAATGGCGCCCAACGTGGGGCTCGAGCACAACAGATGGAGAAAGTGCTTGCAGGACACAGGAACTGAGAGCAGTGTGCCCAGCCGGAGAAACACCCTTGGGACACCATGTCTGACTGTCTCTAGGTGCCCAACAGAGACCAAGGGTAATGAGGAGGTAAAGCAAGTTGTTTGCTGAGTAGTTCTGTCCAGGACAGTATATGGAGCAGCAGTGTGCTTGTTGCTGAGACTTGTAGTGCCACTTATCCCAGCTGAGTGGGAAGCAAAAGAAGAAAAGGTTGAACATGTGAGGTGCAATTACAATGCAGTCTGTATATTGCCTTTCCTGAGGATTTGGGGAAGCAAAGAGAGGCAGGCTGTGCAAGTGACGTCTGTATATTGCCCTTCCGGAGGATTAGGGGGAGCAAAGAAAGGCAGATCGTCCACGTTGGAGAGAAAGGGGGGGAAGACAACCCCGCTGGTCAAATGCCACCCCTGCATATATTGCTGAGATGTATTTGTTGGGAGGGGCCCACGAGAGCCACCTGTCTCTTTTTGACCCAGGAGGGGGGAGACATGGGCAGGCATGGGCAGGTGCTACATTGCTTTGGCATAAAGCCATATTTAAATGTACATTGAAAGAAAACAGGACACCTGTGACTCACATGTTTACATCCATTGGGGGTGTTGTGGGGTATGCAATGTGAAATGTGTTTTATATTGATACTGCCATTGTATTGCTATGTATGTATTCACTTTACACTGTGATTTTTCATGCAATAGTGATGTAGAAAAGTTTACATGTGTGTGGTCATATGTGAGTTAGGTGTGAGTGAGATTAGCTAGGCAGCCCCATTAGGTGTAGTTTAGGGTGCCCAGCTAATCGGGGGAGAATGTAACACCCCCCTAGTGGTGTTTTAGTTAAACCTTTACCTCAGTGAATAGAGGAGGGGTCACCTAGAGGGTAAGATAGAAGTTTCTGAAAAGTTACATAAACTGGTTACCATGGTGATAACCCAGCCCAGCCTGTGAGACTAAGTGAGAGGAAGGAGGGGCTGTCATTAAGGGGGGATAGGAACTGAGAAGGGAGACACAAGAGGAGAGTTGTAGCTGGGGACCTGGGGTGGAAGCTCCCAGGCTCCCCCAGCATTGCCTGGAAGTCTGAGCATGGTGACTGAGCCAGGGCAAGGAATGTGTGCCCTGGATGAGGGGGAGAACTCCATGCCACTATAGAGAACCCAAGAGAGAGGGGGACACTTCGCATGGAAGAGGCCCTGGAGTGAGGGCTGCTACAAGAGGCAGGGTAGCTGTAGTGTCAGATCCTGAGGCTGAGAGTACACAGAGTGACGTGTCAGAGCACAGGAGACATCATCCCCGCAGAGGAGGGGTGAGCTGCAGTTGAGAGGTACACAGAGTGTGTCAGAGCTGCATGGAGGAGAGGCTGCCTGCCTATTAGCATCCATGCATGTGCCCCTGCAGAAAGGGTATCTGCAGTGAGTATGGAGTGTAAGAGAGACCAATGATTTATGTTACATAACATCTGGATAACATTAAGAACTGTGCAGGAGGAGTAATGAGATATATTTGCAACCATATTCGTATTGCTCATTAAGAACTGTGCTGGAGAGAGTAAGGAGCTGTACATATATTTCTTTATTGCTGCAACCATTATGATTATCGTGCTGGAGGAAGAGTGTAAATAAAGAGTTGAGTTTGTTATAGAGATGGTCTGGCGCCCAAATTATTGTGACTTCTATTACACTGCACCAAAGTGACATTACCTGTGTCCCACTAACTACAAAGAAACACCTGCATGTGCAGGGACCCCCTGATCATTTACACCCATGCCCATCAGCTAGCCAGGGCTTGAGAAGGAGGTGCACTGTGTACCCTTTGCACCCCACACTACACACAGTGACAGGGGGTTACATATATATATATATATATATATATATATATATAGTATTTTTAGATGATAATTATTTATGCAAAACACTGTGCTGCTGTATGTCTGCAGCGTTGCTCATTTTAGGTAAATAAGTAGATTTCCACATAAACTTTTGCAGCGATGCTCCCGCTTAATAAGATACATGCAGAGGTAATGGTAACGGATCAAGACTTGTTAAAATTATTCAACAACACTTGATTACATTAACATTTATAGGCTTTTTTGATACGTCTGAACAGATGAAACATAATTACAGAAAATGGTCTAATTAAGTTTCTTATAATATATGCTTTTCTATATCTATAATATCAAAATTGTTTGTTAAAATTGTCAGATTTGTTGCATAGAAATGAATAGACTGCGTACAGTATATGTGGTGTTATTGGTAATGTGAAAGCAATTACTAGTCAAGGATTTACTTTGTTTCAACCAGTATGCAGGGCCCTGTAGTTCTCTAGTTTCAGAGTGTTCACAAATGATGTATATTAAACTGGACTTAGTTTGTTATTGTATGCACATTGAACATAAATGATCCATACATATGCTGAATGATATACATCCTGGCATGGAAAAGAAAAACAATGCATGAAAACTATATTCCCAGGCTTATAATTGTGACAAAACCAGAGAAGAAAAAACAAACAAGTCCGCGCTTAGTATATCCCATATTATATATGGTACCAGCTGCTTGCAATAAGCCCGCACTCGGTATATCCCATATTGTATATGGTACCAGCTGCATGGCAATGTAAATGCCCAGGTCCTACACTGACCTATATGCCTTAAACACCATAAAAAAATGCAGCAAGGGCTGGCTTGTGAGCCACAACCAAATGTGCCTTAAATAGGCTTGATGAACAGGTGCTATAACAATAAGGTAATATTTTGAAACAAAACCAGAGAAAAAAAAAAACAAGCCCGCGCTCGGTATATCCCATATTATATATGGTACCAGCTGCTTGGCAATAAGCCCGCGCTAAGTATATCCCATATTGTATATGGTACCAGCTATGTGGCAATGTAAATGACCATATATGTATACAAAACAGAAAGACAGTTGTCAGTGCTTATCCTTTACACTGCATATCTGTGTGTATCTAGCAAAAGGAAAACATGAGGTATTAGTTCATATTTTGATCAAAACATTTAAGCCTGCATCCCATCATCAAAGGCACCTCATTATATGCAGGTCCTACACTGACCTCTATGCTTTAAACACCATTAAAATGCAGTTAAAAATCAGATACACTTATAATTGTGACAATAGCCTTTTTACAGGTAAACTATTTCATTAGACACATAAACAATATACATTTTATAGCAAGATAGGAAACAGCCTACTACATAATGGTAAGATGCAAGTCGGTTATATATTATTGGATGTTATATTAGATTTTAAACCTTTATATAATTAAAATAAATTATAACTCAAAAAAATTTAAATCTGACATGTCAAAGTAGAAACTACAGTGCTTATGTTATCATTTACCCCTATTTTTCCCTATTATTATTTACACACGCCATATTGAAATAAAAAACCAGTACATACACTTGCGATCCGTTTTTGTCTATAAGGAAATCCCGTAGTGGATCCTTTTTTCATAGAGGGATTCTTTCTGTATAACTCTTTATCACAGCATCATATAGAATGCATGTATACATAAAGAAGACACAAACAAAAAAAAGAAACATAGCGTAATACGTATGCACAAAAACAAAAAGTCCGCCACCACTATATAGTGTAAAATGGTCCTTGGTGAATGATGTTTATGCAGCCAATTTCAGCTATACACCCGTGATTCTTCTCTCTCTCCACCCCTTTGGGTATATGCTTACATATGGAAGCTCCAACACTCGCTTATCAGGATAAATATTGTTCTCCCTTCTCCTTCCGAAACAGCAAGATTTCCCTCCACACTTCAACACGCAGTTATTTGTAAAGAGAAGCAACAAAGACCAATCTCGTGCATTAACTCAATACATATGTTTTAATAACAAATAAAATCAAATGGTAAAAATATAAAAATATATAAATATGTTTCAGAAAATAAATAACGTATGTGTCCCGTACCAAATGTCCATGTATAAAACACCTGTACACACTCATTCTTGGCACCGCAGGAATTCAAATCATTGACAATTATATTTACAAGCTCCCCACCAGCAGTAAATTATATTGGGTCCAGAGAGGGTGTGGCAGATTGCTGATGTCATTGTGTTGGTGCATAATACAGTCACTGAGGGGGCGGAGCTAGTTCATTGCATTACAGAAAAAATCTATAGTGCAGGTGGTGGGGTAGTGCATGAAAGTGTCCTTATCTTCCACATGCTGGCACCTACACACTCAGGGGCACCTTTATTTGAAAGAGGAGAGTCCCCTCTTTCAAACAGTTTGCCCCATTAGAATTTATTTTCTGGTGATCATGTGTGATCACCAGACAATAATACCCCGCACTACAGAAATCATTAAGAGGTCAGGTATGGGGGAAATGAGTGCTGGTGATTGTCTTTGATAGAAATAAACTGATCAATTGGCAGATCTGGTACATTGCATTGTCTCAGAGAGCATTTATATATAGTCCATATTGCATCAAAGCCTGGACTATCAAATCCTAGCTGGTGTTGAGGAAGCAATCCCATCAGCTGCAATGAACACCCTGCATTCAATGTAAATTACATTTAGGGCTAGATTTACTAAACTGCGGGTTTGGAAAAGTGGAGATGTTGCCTATAGCAACCAATCAGATTCTAGTTTTCATTTATTTAGTGCATTCTATAAAATGACAGCTAGAATATGATTGGTTGCTATAGGCAACATCTCCACTTTTTCAAACCCGCAGTTTAGTAAATATACCCCTTAAACTTGTACCAGCTTACACCCCCTATAATATCAGTCTTGCTAATTTACAGGATTGCAATCTTCTTTAGGTGTCTAATTGAAGAGAAGATTTGACATCTTAGACTGGCTCACATTGGTGTGCAGGTGGGTCTGGTGCAGACAGTGACATTTATCACAATATTTTACATTGTATGATTAAAGTGAAACTAATCTTTTTGAAAGTGATTGGTTCTAGGTTTCATTACTAACATTGTATTTTAGTACACAATTTTCACTAAAACATTGCAGACATTCTGTAACTTACACTAGAACAATACTAGCTAACTGCTGATTGCTTACTTTGGTTCTCTGAAAATATTGTACCTAATACAATGTTAGTAAATGAACCCTACTGCTTTGTATATTTTGACAGTAAGAAACATTTTATGGCATTAGTAAGCTTTTCTCTGACTTTTTAATGAATATAATATATAAACTGGTAAGAAGGTAAAAAATAAGTCAATTTATGCTAAAATTAAATGTATTGCTCAAAATAAGGGACTTAGGGATTGTTAAAGGGACTTTTATAAAAATATGGCAGAGTGCACATATCAACTTCAGAATGATTTTCTCTTTATTGTGATTTTCAATTAAAAGTAATGAGTACAGTACATCTTCTACTGCAACAATTCACAAATTTTTCTAAGATTAGTTACATATTAATGCCAACATTTTGCCTTCTGTAACTTATTTTTAACAAACACAAAATATTTTACACTTTTGCACTCACTGAAGTATCATTGCTAAGTTGCAGTTTCTACTGTTTCTTCTTGGATGTTTTTCACTGTACATAAAAACTGCTGCTACTTCAATGAATATTTGTTTCTAAAATTATTTTTGGGAGACGGAGAATGGTGTCAATGTGCTGTGAACATTTGTAGGCTTTCCTTGTGAGATTAGTGGAAGGTTTTGAAGTTGATTAGTCCCTTTAATTATGTTGGTAGACTGTAAGCTTTCATCAACAGGGAACTCCTTCTTCTGGCACGTTTCCACTTGGTCCCTCATCCATGCTTCTAAATGTCAGCGCTTACATTAAATGTCACTGCATAATTAATTACACACTGTATAAGCCGCCCAATAGAATTTCTTTTTTTTTTGTTCAATTCCTTCCTGGTATATAAGTCTGAATAGCCATTTTCTGTGGTTTCTGAAGACAATAGGCACTCCAGTTTTACACATATACTAAAATTGATATAGAGCTTCCATATGGAAGGACTTTCACAAATGAGTATATTAAATAAGCTTTCTTTGCATTTATGATGTAATATTTCAAGTATAGAGTTGTTATGCATTTAACAGTAGGAGTCTCCTAAGCCATAACTAGCAGTTGGCTTATATTGCTTATATTGCTCTTGATAAAGTCTCACATGGGGACGAAACGCGTTGAGGAGTTATAATGAACATCTTGAACATTACCTCAGTGTAAGTACTGATGTACTTTGTAATGGTGAATAAAGTTTTTTACTGATTGATTACTTTGGTCTTCCCTGGTTTGTGTATGAGGATCAGAAGGGCACTGACGGTGGTCACAGATTCATCAGAGCAAACTGCCGGAGGATCCAAGATACAGCCTACGATACCCAGAATCCCCTGATTGCATTCTGTTGGCTGGATTTTGACACAACAATCAGCGCTCACCATCAGGCGGCCAGCCTTTCTCCAGGAACACAGTGGTTATCATCAGATGCATTACGGATTTAATACATAAACTGCAGTCCTTGGGAGGACGGATACCATCAAACAGAGTAATACTTTTTGTTCAGAATTGAGCCTACAATGGTATTTATGCTATATAAACTATATTGATTAGTGATAAGTCTACCTGAGAGCTGGAGAGACATTAGCGCATTTATCGTTGTGGAACACCATATATTAATTCTACGCGCTAAAGTAAAGTGTGTTTGTAGATGTGTTTTGTTACATGTACCGTCACTGAGCGCTGCAGAACTTATTTGGCTTATATTGCTGTGTGTCCCAAAAGCAACAACAATGCCTGATAATGGATCCTACTGATTTTGATAGGAGCATTACCAGACATGTTTGTGAATGTGGTTGGAAAATGACCAGTTAGGTTTTGCGAGGTCATCTTCTGACCCTCTGGCCTCAGTTATGCTAGAATTGGTCTGGCTGATTTACCTGACCTCTAAATAGCTAGATCTCATCCAATTTGGCCACTAATGTGCATAGCCAAATTGAAAAGTTATCTAGTAGCTCATGTCTCTTGTGGTCAGCTTTCCACATGTATTCATTGTTGCTAATTATATTGTTCCTAATTATATCAATGTCAATTATATAAATATTGTTTAACATAAAACACATAATAATACCCATTGTGAGGTTTATAGTACCTTGCCTATGTAGGAAACATAATTTCTTTGTCAGTGGATAGTCAAGTGCACCAGTGACCTCAAACACATTTGGGTTCCTGCTTTTAACTTCAAATATTACAAAAACTAAGCAAGCTTATTGCATTAAGTTCAGGCACCGATAGATAGTAGGTCACAGACATTTCACATTTCTTCATGTTTTTTTTTTCTTTTGCAAATTGATGTATGATGGTTTACTATTGATTACATCTGGTGGTAGTGTGGTGTGAGTATGTCAGGTGTACATTGTCAAATTCAGAGCATCATAATTCAGTATGGACTAGGGTAGCACAAGCTGTATATAATGACTGTATACATGCAATAATAAATTGTTAAAATGCAATACAGCCATTATATACGTTACACCACATGCATCTTTCCTATTTATTATTATATTATTATTTTATAAAAAACTAAAATCTCCTGCAGTGCTGTACATGAATGGCCATATAACAATTATATAATTTGATCATTTATAAAACATAGAGACAATGTGAATGTTGCAAGAGTATGATGCTCAATGACTAATACAGCAATGTTTTAATAATTCTAATATGACATAGTTTAAATATCAAATTTATTTGGTGTATAAATTCTAACACATGGCTTTTCAGTGAGAAATTGAGTGTAACTAATTTCAGCAGAGTATGCTTAGCTAGGAAATCGAATCTGCAATGGCTAGCTAGCCACACATTTGTAAGTGGACAGATGGTTTATAGGGAGATATAGCTACAAAACACTCATCAGATTTGTGGTCACCTACCCTATGCATATAGGTCACATACCTATTGCAAACTTATGTGTTGAAGAAGTTGTCTCATTTGCCGTAGAAATATGCGGATTCTTTGTGTATGCTGAATGTGTGTTTTTGTAGAGAAGAAATGTGTCATGTGCATTGCATGTTACACTTTGAAGGTGGCTGACTTTATATTTTGCATAAGCTCCAATATGATTGGAATTGTACAAATATAGAAAAACTTGTTAGTTTCAGAGAAGGAAAGATGGAGAGCTATAATTAGACTTCCCTGTAAGCCTGTATTATGCTACTTATGCTTTACTGTCTTGGAAATAAAAATCTGCAAGAAAAGGGATCTCTTTGTGTTGTCAAGTCACTACATTGCAGGTGATAACGTCCAGGTGTTTCAACACATGTCCGTCTTAAAACATTACTTTTATTTTTGATTGTGCTACTGGCAATCATATTACATTAATTTACAATCTGAAAAATATAAGATTAGAGTAAGAATATGGGAAGTGTGCTGTAAACTTGACATATATCTAAAGCTAGTGATGTGAAAACGGAAGTGTACCCTCTTTCGAAACTGCGTTTTTACCTTTTCACAGATGGCTTTTTGATTTTTTTATGAAATAAATAATAGCAAGTGTCACGAACAGCACTCACCTGAGCCTACGTGACGCCTGTGTGACACAGGGTTAACCAAAAAACAACCACCTGGTCTGTCTGAAAATGATTATATCCTTCCCTATCTATATCACACACTAGCTTTGCCGTACCAACTATGCCACTACCAAGGTTGTTTTATGAAGTGCTGACACTCTTATTTAGGAAGCCTTCGGTTCTCCCTAGAATTAATCTAGCACAATTTACTTTAATCAGAGTTAACATAAACCACAAATGTTCTCCTTGTTTCATTTATGTAGCGTCTTGACCAAACT
Source organism: Mixophyes fleayi (assembly GCF_038048845.1). NCBI lineage: Eukaryota > Metazoa > Chordata > Amphibia > Anura > Limnodynastidae > Mixophyes > Mixophyes fleayi. The sequence continues at coordinate 194,373,941 of NC_134405.1, forward strand.
GTCGCGTGAATTCGTAAGAACACAGAGACTTGAACTTATTAAGTGTAATTTAATATGGAAAATACATCCACAATGCTTAAGATAAAACAGTTAATAAAAGCATACATGTATAATGCAATTGTTTTTATAAAATAAAAAGGATGAAACAGAACTGATAACTCACTTATAATCAAGTTTCTGGTGCTGGGAGAAGCAGGAAAAATGGGACACTCTTCAATTTAAGATTGACTTCTCAAAAGTGAACAAATTCTTCCAGTCACAGTGCAGTTTTAAACAAGCTGCAGGGCCCACAGCCAACCTTCCTGTGATGTCAGAACAAAAGGGAATGCAAATTAGGGTTTTATGACTCTGCTGGAGAAACACCCTCTAAGTCAGGTTTTAGTTATGCTGTCCTAACTTTTTGCCAGTATGACTTACAAACATGATTTTACCTCCACACAACAGGTCATAAGTTCCCCTTCATCTGCATACCACACATGCCTCAGGTAATTATGATATTGGAGAAAATTATATGATATTTTCCTGTGACCCTATTCAGCTTGAATTTGTCATTAACATATAACCCTGTCTCTGCAGTCTAACATGTGTTAGATTTCATTTTCTTGAAAGAGATATTTGCAAAGGCTTCCACGTTTGCGACCTGCTATAAATGATACAAGGTGCTATCCACCAGCCCCCTCTGGGTAGTTTAACATAAACAAAACACATTGATTTAAACAGCTCATCTCAGCCATGTCAATTATTTCTAGGAATTTATTCACAAACACATTGTTGCAGATTTATATGCCTTAAAATTAGCTTGCACATGACAGCAAGTGTGATGATTATGTAGTATATCTAATGACTGATTGTTACTTTCGGTTGAATTCATGTATGACCATGTGAATATTTTATGCAACCTTGTAATGTATACTCAATGTGTGCTTTGCTAGACGACATGAGTTTGAGCTTATGCAAGTGTCATTAATCTTTTGAAACTAACCAGGCCCGGAATAAATAAGGGTCTTGGAGGAGTTTCAAGACCCAAAGTTGTAAACCATCTAGCTAACCAAGCAGACCGAGCACAGGTGGGAAGTCAGGTCATTCCGATCTCAGGACATCCCTAGCTCTCTTCAAAAAACCCTGTAACATTTGGGAGATCAATCTGTCTTTATTGACAGCTAAACTCCAAAGGTGGGGGTTGAGGGCTATATGTAAAAAAGGGTTTAAAATCTTCTGCTTTATACATCAGATTGTGCATTTGCATAAGGGGTTTATCAGGACTGAAATGTTCTATTTTCCTCAATTGTTTTCCATCACACATCAGACCTTAACTAGTAAGTAGTAATTCTGATTTTATTTTCAATTTTATTTTCTGAAACTCATTTGTGTAACATATTGTATGTCCTGTTATTAATTTTTGTAATTAAGAATTGGAAACATTTTTTCAGATTAAATAAATGTAATCTAGCATATTCTCCGTGATTCTTTGTGAACTTACGAAGCCCAGGGAGGCTCATGCTACATGTGTATGTGATTTAAATGTGAAACATTAATAATTGGTTTTGGTGAATGTAAGGAGACCATAATAAATCCTTTGTGGTGGCAGAAAAGGTGTATTCATTGATAAGTGACTAAGGTGACACCAGTCACGGCCAGCTGTTCAGATTGCTGTATCTGGGACAGATTGGGCGTTCGTGACACAAAGTAAAATCCGTTATGGTCTATTTGTCACAGGAAATTCAACCAATCAAATTTGAGAATTAGAGGAGGAATAGATGATTGTTAATTATTTCCCGATACGTAAATATACAGATGTGAAAGAAGGTGCACTTTGTTTCCCACATGACTGTATGTGTAGATTTATCTCTTTCACTTTATGTTATCAATATTATTTAAAATAGAATGAAACTTTGGATTGTCGCTGTTCCTAATTGGTTGACAATCCTTTGAAAACAAAGATATACCTACTAATCAGCCAATATTTAAAAAAAAGTTTCAGTATGTTCCACTTAGTTACAAAAACATCAGAATAATGAGGGATCCATATACAGGGGCAGTATGTAGAACACGTATTATAAAACAATTATCACCCAATCCCTCAAAAATTCCATTGTTTGCTCTTTTCTTTGATAAATCTGATTCCCTGTTTCTGCACATGCAGCTGTGGCACTTTGATAAATGACCACTTATTTATTACCTTTGCTAATTCTCTGGGTATCTAATTACATGTTTCAGCCAAAAGAAGTACTGCAAGCTTTAATCATCCTGAAAAATATGTTTATACCGCTTAGTCAAAATAACAATTCAGTGCCAGCCCTACAAATTTTATATTCAGGCTTCTATTATTAGCAAATGTCAGATTTTTTTTTTCAGATCAGTCCGTTTAAAAATATGGATCACTTTAGATTCAAAATAAAATGTAGTCCTCATCAAATTTGTTAAGATATCACAGGAAATGACTTAATTTGACATAAAAGGTTTGAAAATAAATAAAGTTAGTCAAGTGACATACATCTCAAATAAACATCAATTGGGGACGCATGTATAATATTTTTATATTGCAATTTCACAGAGTGGCGCATTTATCCAGTTACTATGATGATGTAATAAAATTAAACTGTAAGTCCCACATGAAATTGCCTAAATATTTAGCAATATTGGCACTTCACACACATAATGATAGCTGTCACCACTGATGGCTTATAATAGGGAATTTCTGTGCAGTGGTCAGAAGCTTCTCAATTCAGGCTCAGTGGTGCAAGTGTGTCTTTAAAAAGAAATAAAAACAGGTTGGAGTAAGGGTTTGCTGCTGTCTATTCAAGGGACTTGAGGATGAGGGAATGCTTACCCCAATTGTAGACATGAGATAAGTTGCTGCAGAACTTTGTGCTAATGCTAATCAACTTCTGTGGTTGAACAGGCTGTTTTGCGAATTGTCCCAAGCCTTCTTCTGATCCATCCTAATATGATCCTAGATTCATACTGTCATAATGTATAAAGAGTTTCCACTTAAATCATATAAACTATGGTCACATATGCATTGTTTATGAATTGTCAATTGCCCCAAATCACCTTCAGAATCATAATATTCTATGTAGTTCTGCATCATGAACTTTTTTGTTTTTAAACATTACAAACTGCTCTATATTCATCTCCTTATTCGAAGAAGGAGCGTGTAAATGGGTGGATGGAACAGTAAACTTAAATTATATAAATGTGATCATTTGGATATACATTTATTTATACAAATAGATAAGCTAAAGATTTTGTAAAATGTTCACAGGTTTAAAAAAAAAATCAGTGTTTTTGTATTAAACAAAAAATTAAAATGTGGTTTTTTTTACAACAAATTTGATTTAAAAAAAGTTAAAGTAATAAACTTGACATATGTACATAATATATTACTTTTTACACCCTTAAAATGTATTATTAAAGAGCTGTACCAAATCACAGGGGATTCTCTCATCCTTATTAGTACATAAGATGAAAGCAGTTGATGGTGACTGAGCCTCTGAGGTCTTTTGCAAATGCCACAAAGGCAGCTTTCTTACTAAAATAACTGGGCCAGCTTTCCACCCATTTTAAACATAAATGTAGACAAATAATATAGATATATATACATATAGAGCAGATATAATGTGAATAGTGCACCACTCCTGCAAAATATAAGGATGTTAGAAGCCTTTACAAGCCTGCATGTTATTTGTAAATATTTAAATCCAGTTATTTTAGAGTCACTGTGGCTCTGACCCCCAACATCCATTCCAGAGGCGGAACTAGTGAGTTGTAGGCCCTGGTGCTTGGAGGCGGGGAGGAGGGAACCGAGGCCCCTGACCCTCTGCATCTGCACTGCAGCAGGCCCTATTATCAAATGCCATTCCCACTTAGATGGGGGCGCCGGTGCCCTGTCTCACCCAGGGCACTAAAATGTCTAGTTACGGCACTGCCATAAAAATGCATACCTACTTCCTTAAATTTCGTAATCTTTAATCACATTTGTGAAGCCATAATATTTTCTAAACCTGATCTATGGGTCGTACACAACCTCATCTATATTAAACAAGGGAACTAGTAGAAGACCACTTTTAACACACGTGATGGCCTCTATGAATACCTCTTAATGCCTTCCGGTCTACGCAGTGCTCTAACACTCTTTCAGCATTTTGTTAATAGAATGATCTGGCACTATCTTTATCTGTTTGCTATTGTTTAAATACAAAATACTGATTTACTCATCAGACATAGTTTTGCATCTCCTTCATGTTAAATCAGTTCTGCAACATCTTTTTAAAAATGTATTTTGTGCTAAAACTGAAAAATTGTTTCTGAATAGCCACATGTTGCCTTTCAGAGATATACAGTATTATTATTATTTTTTTTTTTTATAAAGTTTTATTTTTGCAAGGTCACTCAACAGAACAATACAACTGACAAACAGAGTACATCTGAACAGGCGAGTGAGATAAACACGTAGTGGCTTCGACAAGCGTAGCATTTATAGATTACTGATGACAGCATAGAAATATAGCTAAAAAGAAAGAGAGACCAGGAAATTTTATTGTGTAGGAAAGAGGGAAGAGAGAAGAAGAAGAAGTGGGACAAGTGAAGAGGAGAGGGAAAGGTGGCAATTTCCATATAAGAAATGAAGCAGATAGTGAGAAGAAGAAAAACATGAATACAGAGGGGGAAATATGAAGGACAGATGGGTGGCAATGGGAGGTTATATGAATGGCGAGCGCGTCTGAAAGAAAGAGATCCACGGGTCCCAGACCTTGACGAAAGCTCTTGAGGAATTACGAATAATGTTGGTCATATGTTCCAAACGTTGCGTCTGTCAGATTCTATTAATTATGGTCTGGATAGAAGGGGTAGACTGCTGCTGCCAGTCAGCTGCAATTTGGCAAGTGGCTGCCGAAAGAATGTGTCTAATCAGCTTATTCTGATGTCGAGCTGCTGAGGGGACCCCAAGAGGGAGAAGAAAAAATTTAGGCTCCAGGGGTATATCCACCTGAAGAATTGCTTGAATCAAGTGTTTAATCTCAGACCAAAAAGGTGTCAGTTTGGACAGGTCCACCAGATATGAAGAAAAGAGTCCTCCTGGAAGCACCCACACCAGCAGCGATCAGAAGAGTCGGGTAGGATTATGTGCAGTCGTGTAGGCACGTAGTACCAGCAAGACAGAATCTTGTAGACATTCTCTTTTATTCTGACACAAATTGAACTGGATTCAAATTCTCATAAATCTCTGACCATTCTTCATCTAGCAGAGTTTCGCCAAGGTCATTTTCCCAAGCTAATTCATGGGGGTCTCCAAGGCTTGAAGCAGAGGAGGCAAGTTCGCAGAATAATGTGGAGATAAGACCCTTTGTAGAGGATTGGCGTAAGCAGAGAGATTCAAAAGTAGTAAGAGGACTGGAGGAAAGACGAACTTTGACAGTAGTATGAAGGTGGCGTACCTGGAGATACTGATAGAACTATTTTGAGGGGTATGGAAGCGAGATTGAATGTCAGAGAATTGAGGAAAAGTCACAGAAGAAGATAGGTGGTTAAGGTATCTAACTCCCTGTGAGTACCAAGGCATGAATGCAGTATGGTTAATTCCTGGTGTGAAATCTGGGGAGTACCTTTGAGAAGAGGAATCCCATATGGAGAGGGAATGCGAAATGACAGGGTGGGAAAGGGAGATTTTTTTGGGGCGACGAGCCCTGGGGAGTCACATACAGTACTATTTCTTAATCTGGTTTTTGATTGGACACATTGGCCTGAAAGCTATGCAACATTTTTGGGGGCTTGCAAACTATTATCAACAATTTATTAAAGACTATTCCTACATCATTGCTTCTATTATCGCTCTCAAAAAACAATTCTTGAGTTTGCCCACCTGAAGCAACTTGCCTTCCAGTTCTTTAAAAAATCTTTTTCTATAGCTTCTGTGCTGTCAACCAAGTAATGTCCTTCCTTTCTTCCTTAAAGTTAGTGCCTCCTCAATTGGAGTAGGTGCAGTTCTATATAATATGAATGGCAAATCCCAGCCATGTAGATTCTTGGCTGCTGAAAAGATTTAATCCATACAAAACAATCATTTTTTGTTCTGAAACTTGTTTTCGACTAATTGAGGCATCTTCTGGAATGAGCACTTCACCCCATTGTCTCAATCACAGAGGTTGCCCAGAGCCTGAATCTTTGTCATGCCAGATGAACACTTTTTTCTTTTTCTTTTCTTTTTTTGGTGTGACTTCTACATCCTTACTGTGAAGGGGAACAGGAACCCATGTTAAACTGGCAGATCAACTGTTTCTGGGAAGAGCAACTCAAGCGGTTTTGGCTGTTAGAGTAAGACAAAAATTCTAATTTCCCAAGTCACTTTAATTGGAGAAAGGAATGGTTTCTTCCTTTGACGGGGTCATGGACCACTTTCTGGCTGTTGATGATATTGGGAAGATTTACTGCAGCATCAAGAGAAGAGGAAGATAGCCATGTGTTTATACTGAGGTAAGTGACTCAAGTGTCATTAATGATTGGCATTTGAAAATCAGAACTTCTCCTATCTAAACCAGTCCCAGCAAGTAGTCCAAAACTGATGCATGTGTGATAGATGACTCATCTGACTCGACTCGCCCTCAACCTTCAGTCCTTTAAACCCTCACTCAAAAGGAAATTTAAGCAAAAAAATTAGTAAGTTTTCTCACTTCATACTAATAAATCTACATTTTAATTGCTACGTCAAAATTCAAGCTCTGTTTCATATGCTGTCATTAACACAAAGGTTAAAAAGATTCCAGGTATCTTCATCAAATGTTAGGTAAGGAGCTACCAGTGTTTTGTTTTGAAACAGAAATACAACTGTAGTTTTGAGCTTTATTTAAGTTGTAGTTTTCTCTTTTTTTCGTGTTTACTTATTTTATATTTATATCAGTTGATATGATGATATAGAAGTTATGATGACCAACTTAAACTGCATATCTTTTCAGCTACATTCTTATTGTTATGTTTTACTTGTTATCCCGTAATGAGACTGCACTATGCATAATAAATGTAAAGTACTATGTAAGTAATTGTTTCTTCTAAATGACTTCCTTTTAAAGTGAAGTCTTGTAGGAAAGTGCCCATAAATCAGACTGTTATCATGAATGCACAGACAATACTGGGTATATGCCTTTGCTTTTACACCACTAAGCTGTAAACATCACTTCTTTCTGGGAAAGGCTAATAAAAAAAAGAAAGACCAAAAGTAGTGTGTTCTCCCTTTGGAACACATTCTAGTCATTGATAACCTGGGAGGAAGATATATACTGATCTTTATTGCCTGCTATTTCTTCCCTTGCAGTCTGTTTACTTTGGGTTCAGAGCAATATATAGAGCAACCATAGTTCATAATGCAGTAAATTCTAATAATGTTCTAGACTGCATGAGAACTTCCCGATTCAGTACACTGAAGTCAGTAATGAGGCTCTCTGTGTAATGCATATACATTAGAAATGTTAAAAAAATTTGTATATACGTGGTTTAGTAGTTGATAATAAAACATATACAACTAGTTTTTAGAAAACATACCTTTATTATATATTAGCCCTTTAATGACAAGAATTTCCCACTTAAATATGCAAACAAATGATAACCATTTCTTTATTTAAAGGGAAAAAAAAATCAGATCCAACCTCGTCTTTTTGCTATTTTGTTCTACTTTACTTATGTGTATTCTTATTAAATAGTGAACTACAAGACCCAAAGGCCATCTCCTTTCAATGTACAATTCAACCAGGAGTAATATTCTAACCAGTGATGTTAATATAAAATATGATGACGGCTGCCTGGATACATGGCAAGTCTAAAGCCTGCAATGTGCAGTAATGAGCAGTGATGTAAAGGAAAAAGCTGAGTAATGCAGAGGTGGTCAGTGTGGAGTTATTCTGGGACAATTGATTTCATGTACTTATCCATCAGATGGACCAGATAGATTCATACCCTGGCTGCCAAGCACCAGTTTTTTTTATGAAGATGAATAGACATTTGATGCCAATGTTAATATAATTGACTAGACATGTGGACCTCTGCTACTTTCTTGTATTTTCTGACAACTCAGCTTCATTTTCTGCTTCTAGTCTGCAGATCAAACCAAGAAGACATCTGTGATCTGTCACTTCTGGTTTGGAACTGTAAAATCAGAGACATGTGCTTTGTTTAATGCAATTTTGGAGAGAACAAAATAATATTGTTTACTGATGTTTACTACTCATTAGATAATGATGTAACTACTTAATACAATTTCATAGCACTTTCTATAGAACTAATGCATTTAAAATAGCCGGTATGATTTTCTTTCTACAAAAACTGTTTCTACCTCTTAATTTTGAATACAATATGTCAAAGCATAAGCAAAGAATGTATGGATTACAATATCACCCAGATGTCTAAATAGCAAGATTACAAATGATCATTTCTAAGCATAAAAAAAGTATAAAAATATCTAACTGTCAATACAGTTATTTAGGCTGTCTCTCTTTTTTAAATTACAGTCACAAAAAACTGTAATAATACAAATGAATAAAATAATTTAAATATTTTAAGATAAAGGCAGGGCATTACTATAGGCAGCAACTTATTTTCACTGATGCCACAAACCATAGAGTTTATTTGTCAGTAACAGCGTATCACAGTTAGTTAAATGCCACCAATTTATATAGCTTTTGTATACAGCAAAATTTTGTATGTAACAAAGCAATTGCACTAAATTCGATTATTAGTCAAATGCTTATCTCCAGCAATATACAACAGCAACAAAGACATGAATTTAAACTCAGTAGGAGACGACTAAGGAAACTGGCACCATAGAAAAATGCCAGACAATGGCTGCAAAAAATGTTGTAAAGTGAATGTAACAGAAAATCATTCTCTCTTATTTTCTCTTGTTGTGGGGGAATGGTGGGTTATTTTATTTACCCTTTTATGAAAGATGCAATCTGTATGTGGTACATGGTCCTATAGAAGCATGGGGTTTAATGTATATTTTATTATATTTGAAAAATTACTCAGACCTATATTATAAAGCATTAGTTTGTTGAACATATATATGCCCCATTTGTAACAGTGGGTTAGATTTCAACATAATAAAATATAATTTGCAGAATTCCAAACCCAGTAAGCTAGCTTTGTTTCTTTAGGTTTGAACAAGTCACTTATGGATAAGTGAGGGACAATATACTGTAGACCTTAGAACAGGGGTCAGGGAACTCTTTATCTTTTATCCCAAAATATATTTAGAAACGCTTACGTTACCCCCTTTATTTGAAAGGCAGGAAATCATATATTATTAATTATTGGAATTCAAAATTTTATTGAATCTATTAAAAATTTCTTTGAAAGCTTCAACTTCAAAACTTAAGGTTTTGGAGAAATGATGTTGCTTCATTTTTGATAGGAGAGCATCAATATTGGGGCATATTGATGTCAGAGCAATTTGGATACAGTCTTCAGCATCCAATCAATTTCTCTGCTTTGTTTTTATGTTCATTAGAGTGGAAATTCCTTGTTTGCAAAGGTAGGTTGTTGCAAAAGGCAGCAACTTTTTGACTGCCTCCTCATGTGCAATTTTGATGCCTTTGCAGCTGTTGACAATCAAAAATATGACAGATCTGCTTTGTTTTCAAATGCAATACGTGCGTCATTATTGCATCGAAGCTCAAGAAGTGCCTCTGCCAACCCTTGAGGCTCTTCTGGTATAACAGCAATTTCACATTTAAAGGGGTCTACATTCCAACTGACAGCTTGTGAATGGGCAGCATTACCCCCAGAAATTTCCTTTTTACCCCATTTGGGGTAATTTACCCCTGTTCCCTGACCACTGCCTTAGATGGATTGTGAAACTGTAGGTGATCAAAATCATGGGTATCAGTTATGACAATGGTGTTTATGTACTTTTGTAACAATCCATAGTTTTACGTGTTGTAACTCTTTTACAGCTTAGTTATGTAACCTACTTTTGCACATGGACTGTATTATCAGGTATACATGTAATTAGGTTATGTCATGACAAAGTGCATTAAGGCACTAAATAGCTGCTGGATGGATACTTTCTCCTAGTAGGCTCTGCTGAATTATTGGAAATTATTTTTTCCTATTAGAGTCTGTGTGAACAGATTCATCAATCCTTTTTATATAGATTTTAACCTTGGAATTTAACAATGCCCTACTTGTGAATCTGTGTCCTTGGATTTTATAATTGAAATCTATAATTTATTATATTAATATTATTCAGCCTTTTAATAATGTGATATTTTAGGAAAAAGTATATCATTTATTTACTGTTTTGCAGCAACAGTGTCTTGTTAGCTAATGCACGTTATAGGTGCAAGTATGATATACTTGTGCAATTTTAAAAAGAATGAATAGCAGCTGATAAAGAGATCTGAAAACATTAACGCATTTCCTGCTTTGGTTCAAAATGTTTATGTTCCACCAGGGGATAGCCTTTTCATTGAGATTTATCCATTTTAATTTCCCTGCATTTCAGTGTATATCTTTAGATTTTCTTTAGAGGCTATTCACAGCAAGAATGATAAAAGTATTATTTATGTATTTAAATGCTTGTACAAATATATTATTTAGTACCATCTCGAAGGCATGAATGCACATACAATTTTCATATTTGGCAACTATAAGGTTAATCAAGATAATACAAAGGAATGTCCTTATATGGAGAAAAGAATTCATGCATTCTGCAGATATATGAACACAGAGTACTGCAAAAGGCCAAGATGCATAATTATTTCCATTCCATTCAGGACACTATTTGTTGGCTTCCTCACACTGTATGGAACAGCCGTTCTGATTAGCATATTTATGAGGCCAGTGGCTAAAATAGCAATTAGTGCCACAATTGATAAATCTGTCCCTTAGTTTTTCTCCAAAATAAGGATATCACACTGCTTATTCAAGCCATTCTAAACATGCAGAGATAGAGAAACACGTTTTTATCCTGGCAACCTTTATTCCTCCATTTTCATTTACAGCTTAGCATCCCATCCCTATCTGTAATGACTACAAGAATATATTAAAGAAGTAAAAATCTTAAGTATTAAAATACATTTTATATGATAGCACTGCCCAATGCATACTCAGATTTTGTTTATAACTCCATGGCTTATGAGCCTTTTAAATGTTGAAAACCAACCACATTTATGGCATTTCTGCAGTACCGCCACTATAAGACGTTCCATGTCTGCTGGAATTGAAGAACAACTGAACCACAAAACTGCAGCAAAATGGTAAAAATACTATTAGCTGTTATCCTGATTTTCTCTTGCAGTTCTGTTGCAAAGTACATTCTGATAAAATATTGCTGCTCTCTCCACTACAAAAAGCAACCGTCACCCCCGAAGTTACAGGTCAGTAGGCAAACATCTCAAAACAAAAATATGTCTGTTAGTTCACTATAAACGTACAGAGACACCTTGATTGGCAACAATCAGTAAACTTACTGACAGTCAGTAAAGCTGGGTACACACTACAGAATTTTTCGCCAACTTTTTATGCCGATCGATTTTACATCCAATCGATGGTCCGGTCGCTCGGTCCGTGGACTGCATACACACTAGCCTTGTTTAGGACGATAAAGGGAAGAGCAACTGTCCCGTTAGCGACATTTTACAGCTATGTTATCATGAGCAATGACTGTAATTTCGTACTTACTGTTGTGGATCGGTCGGAAACTTATACACACTACACAACGGAAAGGAGATTGGAACGAAAATATTTAATGGTACGACCAACCAAATGAGGCGACAATCGTCCATTTGGGCAGACTTTTGACCATCGTGTCACTACACACACTGACCAAATGTCACGGGCACTAGGAGTCTTTGCCCAGGATATAACCAGATGATGTTCTTACCAGAGTAATATAGCTGGTACTATGGTCCTCTGGTAGCAGGGTGACAACGGAACAGGAGAATCAGCAGATGGTGAGAGAATGCTCAAGGAAAGTCTATGACTAGCAGCAACTGGTAATGAGTAGATGTATATACACGAGGAACCAGATGGACAAGTAAATGTGAGGAGAGTCAGTAGTCTGCGTACAGCAAGTTGTACCACTGCTATAGTGAGGAGGAATGTCCAGGAGTAGAGAGGAGGTAATGAGAGTCAGTGGTCTGCGTATAGCAAGTTGTACCACTGTCTATAGTAAAGGAATGAATTCCAGGTGCAAGTAGGTAACGGGGAAGTCAGTGGTCTGCGTATAGCAAGTTGTACCACTGCTTATGTGAGAGGATACTTGAAACTGGTGACACAGGGAAACAGGAGTCAGTGGTCTGCGTCAGCAAGTTGTACCACTGCTATATATATGTGAGGAGGGACACGAGGAGATGAATGTAATGCAGAGGATACACGGGGCACACGGAACTTGATCCCACGATGATATCCACAATACAATAATAACTGACAAGCGCTGCTAGAAGTATACAAAGTCACTATAGCGATCCAGGTAATAGGAAACAAAGTCAATAGTAACAATAGCTTCAGTGGATAGAAGACTCCGGAGATGAACACAACACAGTCCAGACGGATATGCAATACAATAGCAAAGTCAATGGAAAGTATGCATACCGCGGTTCAGGAGAGCAGGCTGTCAGGGAGACGTGCAGGGATACCTGAATGGCTGAACGCCGGCAGGAGGAGAGACCACTGGAGGATGGAAGCGGTAATCAGGTTGGTGCAGCGCACGGAAGGTAACCAGTATCAACTGAGCAATACTCAGGAAGCAGTAGTAAGTAAAACTGGAAACATGATGAACACGGGAGAGTTGAGGCTGTCTGGTATCCGGCAGTAGTAGCGGAGGCAGCGGAGGGAAGGCACGCTGAACACGGGAGAGTAGAGGCGGTCTGGAATCCGGCAGTACTAGCGAAGGCAGCGGAGGGGAGACACGCTGAACACAGGAGAGTAGAGACGGTCTGGAATCCGGCAGCAGTAGCAGATGGGAATCAGTGGAGAGCTGACACGATGAACACAGGAGAGTTGAGACGGTCTGGAACCCTGCAGTAGTAACGGAGGCAGCGGAGAGCAGACACGCTGAACACAGGAGAGTTGAGGCGGACTGTAATCCGGCAGCAGTAGCAGATAGGAATCAGCTGAGTGTAGGCACGATGAACACAGGAGAGTTGAAGTGGTCTGGAAACCACAATCGAAGTAAACAGGAATCAGCTGGAGCTGAATACACAAGGAAACACAGGAACACCTTCAGAGGCTCATGGGGAATGAGACTCCAAGATCAGGCAACCAGGTAATGATCACAGGTGGTTTAAATAGGGAGGGTTGCCTGATCATCCAATCAATTAAAAGCAACAGGTACTGAAGGTTTCATAAGGGCTGCACATGCGCAGACCCTCAGGATGGCGGACGGCCACGGTTCCTGAACACAGGAGAAATGGCACTCACAGTCCGGTGAGTGACACCCAACTTTTGAACGAGCGGTCGTATGTCAGCTGGTTGAGCCGATTATTGGACAAAAAACCCCTGTAGTGTGTACCTAGCTTAACACTTGTGCCTGTCACCAATAAAAATCTGATAAAAATCTGATATCCTTTTGATACTACTAAATTGCAAATTGAACTTACCGCTTCCCCTTGCCAGTGTAGGAGCCTTGCCGGTTCAGTGGAACTGGATGGTCGGACTTGGGCTTACAGTTTCTCTTGCCATAAAGTGATAAAAGATGAAAATGTAAAACAGTAAAACATAGAAAAATATTTTTTTCAGAAATCTAATTTATGTCCTACTATTGCCATCCAGAGATAGAGATACAAGTAGGAGTACAGTGGCTGTACTTGTACCGCTGCTGCATGAGCTAAATAGGCTTTCCATGCTTTTCAAGATCTAGGGCTTTTCTCCAATTGATAAATAGACCCCATGGTCTTTGCTAATAGTTAATTATTTCACTAGGTGGTTGAGTGTAAGGTTAGTCAGGGAGTTCCCTTTGCAATTTAATGCAGTTATAACTGAGCTGGATTAAGGCTTTGGGGGCCTGGGGTACTTAAGACAGGGGTCTAGAATTAAGAGAGTTACTTACTAACCCATTTTGAATCACATGGTTCTGAATATACTGCACTATTCGCACCCCCTTGATGATCTCAATTAATAAAAATGCCCCCTTGATGATCTTAACAATAGTGACCCCTTGATTATTTAAATGAATAATAATGCTCCCTTACTCATCTTAATCTGTAATAGTGCCCCCTTTATGATCATAATTAATAATAGTGCCTCTTTGATTCATGCAATTAATAATAGTGCCTCCATGATCTAAAAAATAGTGCCCCTTTAATGATTTCAATTAATAATAGTACCCTCTTGATGATTGCAAATAATAACAGTGCCCCCTTGATGATTGTAATAAATAATAGTGTCCACTTGATGATTGTAATTAATAATAGATGTACAGGTAGATGGGGTTGGGGAAGGCAAGACAAGACAAGAGAGGGCCTTGCTCATGATATCTTACATTGGCTTTCAAACAGTGCTCTATGTACTGCATATGTTTAAATATATTCATTACCAGTTTTTCATATATAGTGCTTAAATATTACACAGCGTTTAACATTCACATCAGTCCCTATATTCCATACCACACGTATACACACACACAAATACACACACACACTCACACACACACAGATTTATTTTCTCAGAAGCCAATTAACTTACCAGTATGTCATTGGATTTTGGGACGAAACCAGAACACCTAGATGAAACCCATACAAAGATGGGGAGAACATACAAACTCTGCACATATAGGGCACTGTCTGGAATCGAACCCATGACCCAGAAATGCTCACGGCACCTAGGGCAATACTGTTCATGGGACTGTAGAGATGTGCCCCGCGGATGCTGTGCCTGTGAAGAGGGCGAAGATGGACCTGGTTGCTGTGCCCACGAAGAGGGTGAAGAAAGAAAGGGAAAGTTACTTCAGAGTTACACCGATCCAGCATTCCAGCAGTGAGTATTTCTTCTTTTCCGCAGGTCTTGGCAGCGGAGGGAGGATGAGCAAATCAGGACTCGCCTACCCCCGCTGGCAAATCCGTGGCCGAATGAGTGAGCCAATCTTGGCTCACCTCTGGCCATTCAAAGGATTGGCGCCGCGGCGAGCCAATAAGCGTTCGCGGCGGTGCCCAGTGATGACGTCGCGACGGCGTTTTTTTAAGCCGCCTGACGGCGCCATCTTGACAGAAGAGGACGTCTTGGGATGTCCGGAGTGCCGGATCAAGACAGAAAAGCCAGCGGAAATGGCAGGGTGCTCTTGTCAGGACAAGGAGCTACCCTGCCACTGAAAATCACCACCGGAGACGTCGGCGGGGAGCCCTTGCAAGGGCTAAGAGCGCCCCCGCCCAGAAGAATGAAAGACAGCGCGGAAGACGCCGGAGACGTCGGCGGGGATCCCTTGTAAGGGCTAAGAGCGCCCCCACCCAGAAGACTGCCGGAAACGCCGCGCTGAAATGGAGAAGAAGCGCTGCCGGCTGGAGGGTCTGGACGACCCGGTAAAGAAGACGGCGTGGTCAAACTGAGTATCCTGCGCACTTAGTAGGGCACAAGGCCCGTGGCCACAAGTTAGGGGCACAAGGCCCTATTAGGTCGTTAGTGGGCTTAAAGCCCAAGGAGTGCATAAAGGGCACAAGGCCCTAGTTAGTGGCCTAGAGGCCATAGTGAGGAAGGCCACAAGGCCTAGTCAGGTTCTAGTGCCCCTAGGTGACAGGGCACAAGGCCCTAGTCAGTGGGCTCAGAGCCCAAGGCAAAGAGGGGGCAAAGAGCCCATAGTCAGGCCCTGTAGCTAGCTGGGCAGAGAGGCCCATGATTTAGGGCATAATGCCCATGGTACAAAGGGCATAAGACCTTGTAGGCAGTGGTGTGAGAGCCCTAAGAAAGTAGGGTGCATTCCCATGTGTGGTGAGTACGCTAGGTGAGAGGCCTAGGCAACAGTAGAGCAGAAGGCTCCTGTTGGTGCTATACTAACCCATCTGGTTAGATAGCAGGTGTGTGTAGTACGTGACAACCTTTCAGGTACATAAGCAGGGTCTTATTCCGCCTGTGCGGCGAATACTGCATTGTGCTTTGTATTTTGGTGTGCTATGTGTGTTTCTTTACAGGTGCAAGACGTCAGGCCCCCATTTAAGGTAGGCTCTTGTTCCTTACTGTTTTCCTGCAATAATCTGTACTGTTGGGACAAGGTGTAGTTAAGAGCATACACATAGCCAGGGAAGAACTCACAGTAGTCTTCCTGTCCCGTAGGTCCCTGGGGTTACGCTGGTTTCCAGAGCCGGTGATTGAGTATCTCACTGGCAGTGCAGCACAGCTCATTTGAGTTCCAGTGGCGTCCCGTGGTTCTATTTGGGTTTTCCAGTCCTCAGTTCCGGCAGGTTCTCTCGCGGTTCCGGACTGGGACAGGTGATCCGCTTGGGTGAAGTCAGTAGTTTTGAGTTCCGGTAGTGATGACTTGCGGTTCCGTGCGACAGTCGGCACTCCGGTGGTGTGCTGCTCCAGTGAGCATCTTTTGTGCCACGTGCGACTGGTCCTTAGGATTCCGTGAGTGACCCCATAGTGAGAAGACAGTCTTCTCGGTACGACCTGGGTAAGGATTTTAGGAACAGCCCTTCGGAATAGACCGTGAACACCGGCTGGTGTTCCCTGTAAAGTAGAGGGAGGAGTTTTAGGCAGCACACTATACCCAGTTGATAGTCAAGTTGTGTTCCCGGCCAATAGTTAGTTGTTAGGGTCGAGACACCTGTTGTTTTGTTAGTCAGTGCAGTTGTGTGGGTGTACATACTAGCCTCACTGGTAGAGTAGAGGGAGGCTGTGTTGTATCTGTTGCCCACAGTTGGGGAGGACCAGGAGAGCAGGGACCGGAAGTTGGAGTGCCCGGTGAATATAATGCTCTAATCCTTCTTTCAGTTAGGTACTTGAGGTGGGACTGTTCCTGGTCTCAAGTGCTTGTAGTCCCGCGCCCTTGGCAAGAGTAAAACGAGGTGACGGCAAGCGAGGTTGACTTGAGTGTCTCCGCTCATTGCCATGGTCTCGGACAGCCCTTTCCTGGTAAGCCCAGCCTTAATTTTTGTTTCTTCCTCAGAGGGAAGTGGTTGGAGGTGACAGAGGTTTGGTTGCTGGTCTGCTGGGGTAGGACAGTGGCTGGGGTAGGTCGGAAGCGGATGGGAGGTGACCATCGCTTGTAAGGTGAGTTCATCTGTGTGCGTCTGTCCTGTTCCCCGCAGGCGCTACAGGACTGCAAGGAAAATACACTGAGCCTGATTGATTAAGCAACATAAATGCTGATACGTGGTGTATTTTGCGTGAAATAGCTCTGTGCATGCCCACAACCAGACTATACGCCTGTGAACGCAGCAACATCCAATTAATCTTTGAGTGCAAAGGACACTTACAACAGCCTACGATTTCATGGACGGAACAGGGAGGGCAATGGCCGTAAGCATGTAACACCCCTTATGGGGTATGTAACTGTTTGTATGTTGTTTGTGCAAACTTACCTTGAGTGAGTTTTCTTCACCTTGATAGACGTTTCCAGCAACAACTTCTTTTCCTACCAGAGCAGAGAGACAGGTGGTCCCAAACTCCCAATACACAAAGATGACACAAATAAAATAAAATAACCGTATATTTATTTCACGGGAACCCTTTCATGCAGTCTAATTTCTTTCAAGTGAAAGGTTAATGGCACCCCGCACAACTAGCAAGATAACTGGGGCAAACACAGTATCACATTAAACAGTAAAATGCAACATACAATATTTAGTTTCCAATTTAACAATCAGCGTCTACTGGAGGTAACTGCAACTTTAAAAGGCAATCCAAACTATTATTACTTCACAAATATATTATACATATTATAGATATTTCTTCCCTTGTCAGGCTTTGATGGTGCACGTAAATGTTAATTAAAACTGCTTGCAAGATTTTTATATCCTGAACTGGAACCACTGTGTAACCTGCCAGTCCTGAGCACTAATTCCACTTGACACCATTAATACACTGTTAGATATGATGAGCAGAGCCGTAACGACGGCGGTGCGGGCGGTGCGGCCGCCCAGGGCGCAAGCCTAGTAAGGGCGCAACACCCGTCAGCACGCCCGTCCGCCCGTTACATCCCCGATGGAGTGGCAATCTAGTCCTTCAGTGGCAGCACCGCAGGACTACTTTGCCCATTGAAGACTGCAGCGCAAGGAGCAGGGTCCCGGCTTACTGCTCCTGCAGCGTCTTGACGTACAAATAATGACGTCAGGACGCTGTCAGAACAGGCGACGAGGAGCCGGCACTGAAGGAAGAAGATGACAGAAGTTTGGTAAGTAAAACGCTGCTGTATAAATAAGGAAAAGAGAGAGGGCGCAGAGGAGTTGAAATGACCGTAGATAATGTTTATAGCTCCTCCGTGATTGTGTCACATAGAACTGTGTAGATGCACAGAAGCAGTATTCGATTTTGCAGAAAAACGGTGTAACAAAAATCAAAAAGAGGTTTCTTACCCTACATTTCCCTATGGAAGTCCCGGGACTCAGTGCAAATTGATGCACCGAGTCCCGGGACTTCCATAGGGAAATGTAGGGTAAGAAACCTCTTTTTGATTTTTGTTACACCGTTTTTCTGCAAAATCGAATACTGCTTCTGTGCATCTACACAGTTCTATGTGACACAATCACGGAGGAGCTATAAACATTATCTACGGTCATTTCAACTCCTCTGCGCCCTCTCTCTTTTCCTTATTTATATTGTTATTTAAAAGGTGCTGCACACACATCAGAGAGCGCTTACCTTTCTTTATTTATATTTAAAACACTGCTGCACTGGTGAGAAGAGGGGGCAGGAGAGGAGAGAAGCGGAGCGAGGGGGCTGTGAGAGAGGTCTGGAGAGAAAGGTCGCTGTGAGAGAGGGCTGGTGAGAGGTCTGGAGAGAGATAGATCTGAAGAGAGGGGGCTGTGAGAGAGGTCTGTGAGAAAGGGCTGGTGAGAGGTCTGGAAAGAAAGGTGTCTGCAGTGAATGGGTGTATGGAGAGAAGGAGTGATGTATCAAATTTGAATTTTGTGCCTAGTTCATTTATCCAATATATGGTTCTCGGGTAGGATAGATACTGGATGTACACATTAAGTCGGAGATTTGTAGCTGATTTATAGCCTTATTTTTTCCCCTCCAAGCATTAAGCTATAAAATACTTTTAGACACACACAAAACTAGGGGGCGTTAAAGTGTACCTTTAATTTACTGCTTACTACTTTTTAACTACAGGTAAAGTGTACTTGTATATGTATGTGTGTATATAAGTCAGGTAATGCTTTGAATAAACGGAACTTTGAATACGTTTTTCTGGACTCTGACACATGTGTAAGAGATTTTAATTGGATTAGCATGAGGGAATGGCTGTTTAATCCAGTAATGAAGACATATCCCCACTGCTCTGACAAAGACCCAGGACAGGTTGAAACGTGTCTGTAGAATAGGTTAATTTGGTGGAGTACTTGGGTCTTTACACTTGAGAGTGTTTGGATACAGCAGCTCTAACAGAGGAGGAATTGTGGGATTAACATATTTTCTCCTTGTTTTACATGCTAAATACAAGCTCTTGCTTATGGAAATTACATTTTCTACAACTTAAATGGGATATTATCTAATTCAAAGTTTTATAGTTATGTTACAAATGTGATTGCATACCTGCTCTTTTTATTGTGAGTTATAATAAAGGGTTAAACACTAGGAAAGTCATTGTTCTCTCTTTTTTTTTCTTTTCTGAGATATACTAAATAAATAGAGAAAGAAAAAGGTAACAAATGTTCACCCAATCTAGATCTTCACCCCCTGAATCACACCTCAAGAAGGGGAATATTGTACAGCTGTGCAACATGTCATGTTCAATGCAATTTCAACACAGAGCCGTAACGAGGCATGAGCGGGCGGTGCTGTCGCCCAGGGCGCAAGGCCAAGGAGGCGCAGCAGCTGCCCGCTACCTGCCTCTGTACCTTCAGCCCTTAAATTCCGCAGTGGAACACATGTGCGTTCCACTGACAGGAAGTTAGGCATTTTACATACAGTTTATGTAAAATAAATATATACTTTGTCCTCTACATAAAACAACTAAACTTATGAATTTCTTCAGCAGCGCTTTACAGAGAACTCATTTACATCACTCCCTGCCCCATTGGGGCTTACAGTCTAAATTCCCTAACACACAGACACATTCTTATTTGATTATTAAGTGCATGAAATATTATAATACCTTTCGCTATATATTTTTTGCATACTTTAAATGGTCATTAGGGCAGAGAGCCGGTTGTTAATTTTTTTTCAATCTCACCACTGTATGTATATGTATGTGTATATATATATATATATATATATATATATATATATATACATATATATCATGCATTTGCAAATATGTGTAACAGAATTCTTTCAGTAAAGTGCTAGCCACACCCACACATTAGGTTGGCCACACCCACCTGCCAAATGCCACTCCCACTTAGATGGGGGGCGCCGGTGCCCTGTCTCGCCCAGGGCACTAAAATGTCTAGTTACGGCACTGATGATGAGACACAGTGTCACTCACTGGATCACTGGTTCCTCTGGCTCAAGAACTAGGGCTCTCTCTGCTCTGCCGGTGCCCTTGCAGCGCTGCGGCCATCCGCCATCTTAGCTATGTGCCTGCGCATGTACAGACCTGAGGACTGGTAAAACCTTCTCCCTCTCCTCATTGGTTGACTAATTGCCTCTCACTATTTAAGACACCCTCTGCCCTACAACGTTTGCCTGTTCTTGGTCCTCATTCCTCTGAGGTAACCAAGGAGTCCATTACTCCTGGATCGTGTTACCTGCCTGACGTGGAATCCCTCCTGTGCATTTGTGACAATAACTGTCAGCCGAAGACCTCTCCACGCTACCTTGTATCGCACCTGCAATCTGGACAAGTCTCTACTCCATGCCAGTGGTAATACCTGTCAGCCGCAGTCCTCTCCACGCTACGTTGTATCGTACCTGCAATCTGGACAAGTCTCTATTCCACGTTAGTGGTAATATCTGTCTACCGCAGTACATTCTCCCAGTGTCCTATATTGTACCCGCTACCTGGATATCTGGCTTCTACGTCTGTGACGATATTCACCAGCCTCCGGATTCCTCCAGTAATACTTACCTTTGCATCCGTCATCTGTATTCCCATCTCCTCGTCAGTAGTATATCCATCTGCCACAGTTCACCCATATACTACTTATCTTTGAACTGTCCATCTCCATAACTTGTCATTGCAGTCATTATCCGCTGTTTACTGTACAGCTCCTACTCTCTAGAGACTTTCTTATTCTTTTAGTGTTCCTCCTACTACCCGGCTCAGGGAGGCACCTGACCCCATCGTGTATAGCTGTAACCCATCAATTTACCATACTCTCCAGAGGGTCGCGACCTGCACAGTGGAAGCCGCTAAAACGCATACTTCCTTTGCGGGAGTTCCTGGAGAAGACCATCCGCTGTGTTAGATTCTGCGCCTCTGGTGAGCAGAAGACAACTATTGGTAAATTCTGGGTCGAGACTCCTAATGACTGTGACAGTCACTGTTCTCTGACAACCTCCTTTCTGGGTAGGATAATTAAGTATATATATATATATATATATATATATATATATATATATATATATATAGTCCTTTTGTAGGGAGTTACTAGTCCTGAGTGGGGTATCACATGCATGTAGTCAATGTACATTAAAGCCGTGCTAAACTCGAGAACAAGCAGCCACGTCCGTTTCAAGCTTTGGTTAGGTACAATACCATACTTGTCAACTTTGCCAATTTGTTTTCTGTAAGTCACTTTAGCGTGCAGTGGCCATACTCGGAGCATTGCTTCATTGGCCCCGCCACCTAAACTGTCATCTCCATTATTGGCCTATAACAGCAAGGAGGCAGGGCCACAATGACGTGGGAATCATGGGAATCATGGCACTAACTTACCAAATTGGCCAGGATACGGGAGGTTGTCCTGCTCTCACAATAATCTAGGAGGACTCCCAGAAATTTGGGAGTCTCCCAGACATTCTGGGAGAGTAGACAACTATGTACAATACCATTTAAGCTAGGTAGGCACTACAGATTTTTCAACCGATTATCGTGCCAATCACACGATAAACGTCAGTTAGGTCCAATATCGCGTTGGTGTGTTAGCTCCAACGATCATGTTTTATCATCTCAAAGCACATCGTATCGTTTGATTTGATGTTGTGCCAATTCTGCAGTGTGTCACGACCATCTGTCAGACAATTCTGACAATAATTCCTCCAACACTGAGGCCTCTATGGTGGTTGCTATTTCAATGTATTATGTTGTCTCTTATGTCTCCCACGAGCTGTGTTGTCTAAACTTGAAGCACATGGAAATAGTGTTCTTTTCATAAAATCAATAATAAACGTTTTTACATACTCTATATGTCATCTCTGTGTTCCTGTAAGCAAGTGAATGCAACATGAATTGTTAACACATGTGAAAATACAAATATTCTCTGGTTCAGTGTTTGCAGCGATCTTGCCAAGGCGAGAAGCAACAAAGCACAAGATTTTTGTTTATCTGAAGGGGTTATCATTATATTTCAAAAAATCGTTACAAGTGTACAGTTGTGAACAAAGCGGCTGAACGTACATTACACACAAAGCTCATTAATGGAATGAATGGCGATGATGGTATTTCCTGTTTCTGGATGTATGTTTGTGTGCGCTGAGGTTTAGCCCTTTATTTAAATTAATTTAGCATATTGTTGCTGGGATGGCATATATCTGTACAGAGACCCAATATTTTGAGTCAATGGTTATGACAGACGAAAATCTCAGATCGGACGATAGATTGTGTAAAACGTGTATAGTGTGTATGCATGAATCAGCATGCTGATCGTGACTTTCAGTTGTTGGTATTGCATCGGGTGAAATTTTCTGTAGTGTGTACCTAGCTTGAGATCTTAAATCTATTAACTTGCACCACTGGTGATGACGATTGTGTATGCATGTTAGAAAATGTGGTTGCAATCAGGAGCAGCTGTAAAAATGCATTTTATGTACAGCTGACATTAATAACAAAAAATATATATATTTTTTAAAAAAAAATTGTTTTTCATTAATGACTATGGGCCTGATTCATTAAGGATTTTAAATGAAGAGGTATCTTATTTCAATCTCCTGGACACAACCATGTTACAATGCAAGGGGTGCAAACTAGTTTTCTGTTTTGCACATAAGTTAAATACTGTATGTTTTTTCATGTAGCACACAGATATCAACTTTACATTTCAGTGTACAAATAAGCTATGAAATATTTGTGTGCTACATGTAAAAACAGTCAGTATTTAACTTATGTGCAAAACGGAAATCTAGTTTGCACCCCTTGCATTGTAACATGGTTTTGTCCAGGAGACTGAAATCTGAAACTTCTTCATTTAAGATTCTTAATGAATCAGGCCCTATGTTATTAACAGGTGGCAATAATGTAATCCTTATTTTTTCTCTGTGCTTTTTTGGGAAATTCCCGGTATGTATTGGATGTATCCTGCAGTGTATTGTGTCTATCAAAGCAGAGCTCACCTAGACCCCTATTCAACAAGACACTTATCTTCAGATCTGCTTTCAGTTAAATAAGCATAAGCCCGAATTACGTGCATTTAAAAACCCCCCCCACAATTTACACTAGTTTTGCCTTAATGAATCAGGCCCACTATATTTATTTTTATTATGTTGTGTTAGTCATAGTCTCTGCATGGCCTACTGCATTTAATCATTATTTAGGCATAGGTGGCAATTGACAGTGTGGCATAATGTGCTATGTTGGTCCGGGAATACAGTCATACTTACAGTGTGAACGTGGGATGTGGATTTATGCAAGTGGTATTTTTACTAATACTGTACAAGTTGGCAGCTATACAATCAATTTATTTAATTTTCAAAGCACCAGTAATTTGGGTCTGGCTATCCATTAAAAGATTACCAACATCTGCAATATATTTATGAGCTCATCCTGACTGGATCTGATTTATTTGCAGGATAAATAAACAGCATCCTACCAATGTTCTGGTGTCTGTCACAAATCCTTAAAATTTCTGTTTATCCATACGGTGGTAAATAAAAACATTAACTAATAATACTAGCTCTGTTCATGCCTATGTTTGATGATCTGTATTCTAAATGGATCAGCAGAATATGGGATAGCAGAGAGAGGAAATGTTTAAAATTGATGGATAGTATGTTTTATGTTATCCCGCACTTCCAAAGGACCGTAGAGATTTAATGAATTGTTTATTCTAAGAAGAAATGCTAATAAAAACTTGAAATGAAGAAGACAGTTAGTGGACATAGCTGTAGGGGATGGGATATCAGAAAACGAAAGCACATACTATATAAAGCATCTTTTAATACATGTGCAGTAACAGCTATCTAGATCCTCCTGGCAACTCTTTTCTCTGCCAATCAGTGGTAGGCTAGGGCCTGGGCAGTGTCTAGTCAAGTACGTGTGTGTGTGTGTGTGTTCGTGTGTACTTACTGTAAAGACTAGCCACCAAATTGGAGGTCTGTTTATACAGTAGTCAACTGATTAGAAGTAAGTTTTAAACACTAGACAAATACTGGAGGTGTGTTTGAAACATTAGCAAACAGAGCTTAGGGGCTAGATTTTTACTAAACTGCGGGTTTGAAAAAGTGGAGATGTTGCCTATAGCAACCAATCAGATTCTAGCTGTCATTTTGCAGAAAGTACTAAATAAATGAAAGCTAGAATCTGATTGGTTGCTATAGGCAACATCCCCACTTTTTCAAACCCGCAGTTTAGTAAATATACCCCTAGGTCTTCTTTAAACCCTTTTCACCAGGCAGGTCTACTTTATATACTGGTCATCTGATATAAATGTATATATCTATCTGTGAACATGTATATATATATATACATTCATTGCTATGTTGACTCTGCCTCCCATGCTCCAATGGTACCTGGTTATCTCATAACTTCAACGGCTAACATGTCTCAGTTTTGTTGTAACCCAAAATACACTTTAGAAACAGTGATGAATACTTTTTTATGCCAATTGTCATTGAACAGACATATTGATTTAATACAGTTTGCCTGTATGAATAATTCATAACCTGGTAAATTCCTTCTTAAATGCATTGAAATGAGTAAATTAGTCATAAGTTGACCTTAGACATATTAACAGAAAGATATATGGCTATATGACATCCTAGCGATATTAACTGGGAGTTCACCTTAAGGGGAAATTGTCTTGAAAATACACAAAAATCTTCAGTAAGATTTCCGTGAAGATACATATGCAGTTCTCAGTACAACACTCGTCCTAGTTTCTATTTCTGCTGTGCGTGTACGCACTTCTCTTCACCACAAAGTGACTGGAAAGAATATTGTCTGCTCAATGCAGGGAGAGTCATTATTGAAGTCACAGTCCACCTCTCTCTTTCAGCCTTATGAAAATGCATGCCGTTTTTGCCGCATTGTACACTTATGACTGAAAAGTGCAGAGTGAGGGTGTCTCTGCACTTTTCATGGTTTTTCCTTATATTTTAAATTTAAGGTTACTAGCACCTTTGCCTACTGACTGTGGAATTGTACCTGTCAAACCAAAGGGTTTTATGATAGCAAAGGGCATGGGCCAATGTAAATTGCTTCATGCTCTGTTCAAAACATTGCACAACAATTCATTTTGGGATATTGTTAAAGGTGATGACATTCTTATGTTTCATGGAGTACGTCAAAAGTGTTCATTATCTCAGGTGTTACTCATCTTGACATAAGAGCCTTTGGCATAAATGATTTGGAGTGATGCAGATACTTAGTTTCCCCAGCTACCAGTCAGTGGGAAGTCTCTCAGGACCCCAGAGGCTGTCCTGTGACATGCCCAACTGTCATCTCCTGGCATCACAAATCGCAAGGCCATACTGTTAATTAATTTTAAAATCCCAGAGAGATGTACACTATAATATAAAATGACAGAAATATGCCAATGTTACATAAAGCAGGTTTCCAGCTACATGAAGCGAATACTGAAGATATCTATTAACTATATAAAATGCTTATTTTGTGATAATCTCCCAATGTCTTTGGGGAATTTTACGGAAAATTTCCAATTTCAAAATTAAATGTGTATGTACACTATTGATGAATGCATTTCAAGAAGTTATTAAATGCAGAACTATTTATTGATTTAAAAAAACTTGACCATTACATTGGAAATGCTATACCACAAAATATTCCACAGAACTATTAAAGATTGTATGCTGCCTTATCAATTCCAAATATGACACTGAATGACTCAAAGCAAAATGGAAAACTATTTATCAAGATGATCACGTCTGGTGCGGATTTCTGCTGTGCCATTCGAAATAATATTTTTAAGTGATATAAATGGCTAAATTATGCAAATTAATCTATAAAAAAATTGCATACTGCCTGCATGACTCCATGTCAAAATCATTATATTGATGCAAAAATATAGACTCTTATTTTAGGCCTTACAATAACTTAATCAAGTTTGGTGGTCCTGCAGAAAAGAAAACATTTTCTATTAATGACCACCTAGAGTTAGTAGAAACTAATGGATATCTCTTCTCTCACGTCACAATACATACAGAATGAACATTTTGACCAAAAAGAGATTGATTAGCAGATGACATTGAAAGCAATAATTTCTAGTAAAGATATGTTGAAGACTATTCCACTACTTGATATATCAATTCCAGAGGGACATCCAAATCTACTGCCCCTTAGGTCTCCATAACTGATGTAGAATGCACTTTAAGCCCTTCATATACTAACTTGCCACAGATGGTGTATGCTGCTATGATAATCTGGACATTGCATACATAGATAGAATTTTTGGATACTGTTTAACAATTGCCAAATGACAACAAACTGTTTCTCTAGTTTTCTAAACAAACTTGTGGCTTCAGTATAACTGGTGATAAATTATGATGTCACCCTATACTGCATTGCACCTTTAAATCCTAATATGCGCATGGCTATATGGGACAATACATGGATTTACGTGTCAAGAAGTCATCCACTTAGGAATTGTGTAAATCTCCTGATGGGTGATCTGAAGGTAGGTGTTTCTTTTTCAGTGTGGGCTAAGCATAAGATATACATTAAGATACACCAGATTTACAAAATGATATTTTTGTTTTATGGAACAAATTACATATCTGCAATGATTTTACACTGCAGATCATTCACTGTGTGCCTGACTTTATCGGTTGCTACAGGAGAGTTTTGACATCAATGCAGGTGGAGTAACATGCAATTACCTGTCCCCATAGCAAAAACATTTTTGTGAGATGTGATATTTTCCCCTCTAAATGTCTTGTGAGCATGTGCGACAGATGGCGTTTTGCCCAATTTGTACTTTCAGTCATGAAACTGTGTATGTGTCAGCCCCCACACATGCTAAGATGAGCAGAGCGGAGGATGCTGTATTCCTGGTTTCCACAAGCAACACACTCCTTGACTATAATTCCATCCTTGTCGTCCATTCCAGTTTATTCATTTGGCACACAAAATAAAGGAAGCACCATTGAGTCAAGCTATGATAGAAATAAGGTGAAACAAATTGTATTTAGGATTAAAATGGGAAAGTTAAAAATAAGAGGAGAGGATCTAACATGATGTAGGCAGCTTGCTATTCATTATGATGGAAATGTGCATGCCTTATTCTCATATGTTTCCAGGGTCCCACAAAATGTTGGAGCTGACGGGAACGTAAAGGGCAGTGGCAAAACTTCTGTGGCAGTAGTATTTTTTTATTTATTAACATATATAGTTGCCAACATATCATAGCTTTACAATTGGGAATAAACATAGTTATAAAATTAAATAGGGTATTAACAAATAGACAAAGAGGTAAGAGGGCCCTGCTCACAAGCATACAGCCTAAAGTAAAATAGGAGTTGAATGCATGAGGTTCAGTGGCACATAGTATTAATGAACCATCTAATACATATGACCATACATATCTCTCCTCTCATTGGGTAATAGTGGGGAGGAGAACAATTCCATATATTTTCTTACACAGATGACCAGTATAGATATAAAGATGACCAGAGGGTAGTCAAAGTTAGTTAGAATGCTGAAAAAGTGAATGCATGCATGATTCAAAAAGAAAAATTAAAATTAAAAATTATGCACAAAATATAAATTGTAAAAACGTATAAAAAAAATCACCATCCTGTGCTGTTAAGAAAGTCCTAGATGTATAGGTCGAAACGCGTCAGTGATTTTTTACTCCATACCCGTGAAACACAGCGCTGTGTGAAGAGCCGAGGATTTTCAAGTTGGAGGAGAGCGTCCCATTCTTCACTATATACATGCTGTTTGGAGCATATTATAAGTCATCAGTGGCTCTCGGGAAACCAAGGGGCGTATACCTTTCGACGCACAGACGGAGGAACGTCCCAATGCTTGTGCATTCCCCGGATTGCAGATTCAGCTTGAGTAAGCTCCTACTTGTTCTATCTTTGGAACTTTAAAGGACAAGACTAAATCATGTATTAAACATCCTGGCTACATTCCAGACCGTGGATTGAAGTTGGGTAAGCCCTATTGTTATTTGATCACTGAAACGTACGGGATGATATGAAATTGTCTCATGTGGTCTCTCTCAATACTAATTGCATGAACTACAAGTGGATATCTGATGTAAAGGAGATTTGGATGTCATCCATTACTTTCATGTAGGTGGAACTGCATTCTGGTTAAATTTTATTTGGACATACCCCCGTATCTCTTTCAAGTATTAATCAAGAGTGCATAACAGCACGGGATGGTGATTTTTTTTTATACGTTTTTACAATTTATATTTTGTGCATAATTTTTCATTTTAATTTTTCTTTTTGAGTCATGCATGCATTTACTTTTTCAGCATTCTAACTAACTTTGACTACCTTCTGGTCATCTTTATATCTATACTGGTCATCTGTGTAAGAGAATATATGGAATTGTTCTCCTCTCCACTATTACCCTATGAGAGGAGAGATATGTATGGTTATATGTATTAGATGGTTCATTAATCTTATGTACTAATTAATGGTGTTTCATGCTTCTATCTAGTGACACCCTTATGGTTTTTATATTTTATACACTGTGTGAATAAAATTCTGATTGTGATTTGGCTTATAGGTGTCCCAGCGCTTGACTTATTCTATACACTTTTTACTACAACGGTTTGGTGAACCGCGTCTGAGCTGCAGGGTCACCTATATATCATATGTTTACAATTAGTTCTATCGGCTGTTAGCACCGGGGGGATCCCCTAGGGGATCACTAGCCTTGTATCAGTGGCACATAGTGCATATGGGTACAGCCTAAGTGCAATGGCAAAAAAAGTGCTTAGTGGGGCTATAGGTGTGCTGGTGCAGTTTTGTATGTTAATAGCAGAATGTACAGCAAAATACAGGCAACTACTGTAGAAACATTTTTCACATTTCTGACAATCAATAATATATGAGATTTATTACACATATATTCTACAAGGAAGTTCGGCATGCTTTTATTGTTGTATATTTTTTAAATGATAAATACCATGTAATAGATCCCATTTTAGAGACTGAAAAAACACTTGCATTATAAAACATCTTACATAT
Organism: Mixophyes fleayi; assembly: GCF_038048845.1. Classification (NCBI taxonomy): domain Eukaryota; kingdom Metazoa; phylum Chordata; class Amphibia; order Anura; family Limnodynastidae; genus Mixophyes; species Mixophyes fleayi. The sequence continues at coordinate 194,403,566 of NC_134405.1, forward strand.
ACTTAAGAAAAGTTCAGAGAATTCTAAATGAAATATATTTGCATAACGTCTTGTTTTGATTAATTATGACTTCTTTTGAGCAAATATTATTATGAATCATTTTTATTTTTAGTGAACATCCCTTGATCCCATTTATCTGAATTTCACTGAGCATTTTGACTTTTAGTGCTCATTCATTTATGTCCTAAAGCAGCATTTATTCTTCGCAATTGTTGGTGGATGGCAACAGCACACACTAGTAAATCCTTTCATTGAAAAACGGAACGATAAATGTTTATGAGATGTTTAGAAATCCTGTTTATCAACGCCAGGCTTCTGGTCTCTTTATAATACTGCTCACTGCTGTCTAGAGCGGCTTTTGTCCATCTTTAATTATGCATGAAACTACAACATGCAGACAATAATTGATAGTGATTATTTCATTGTTTTACACCAAGCTTTATCATCTTACAATAAGCTTGGGTGGGAAAAAAAAACCTTTTATTGCCATGTTTAAGATATTATAGAATGTGATATTTTTATTCTTCGAAGATCTTCCTTTACTCAAAAGAATAAGAATAACCTTCTCCTGCTAAGGAAGATAAGCAGCTTGTTCTTTTGAGATTGTTGTTAAAATCAACGAGGTAACAGAAAACCTATAGCTTATTTGTGTGTTCTATTGTTTTATTGGTGATATACATTTCAGATCAGCTCCCAAATAAAAGCAATGGTTGGTTGCAACACCCGGGACCTGTATAAGCATCAGACAAGTCACCACTTTTTATCATGAGAACTAATAAAGTGCTGTGCTCATAGATTGCATTTAAATATTTCTAAAGACCATATACTAGAATGCTTACGCATTAGCCTAACAAAAAAAAAAAAGACTTTCCTATAAATGGCATTCCACTGAATCCATTCATCAATGTATCACACAATACTATGGAACCCTAGCTGTTTGCACCTAATTGTAATCTCTGTCTTTCCTTCTCCATTATAATCTATGCAGAGCTGTAAAGCACTCATGTGGAGCTGTTAAATGCTCATGAGACAGGAACCCATCATTTACATACACTATATTAGTAAGAAATGTAGAGATTATAAACAGCAAATTTAGTAACTTTAGCTGCACAACACTGGTGTTGGTACTGCTGTGTTAGATTGACCATACTGTACATAGAGTAAAAACTATGTAAGCTGGAAACATTATCTTTTTAACCTCTAGTATGTGTAAATTCCCAATTGGCTGGAGGAGTAGGATCAAAGCCAGCCAATGGTCATAGTTGCTAAGAGGATGGCACAGACATGTATGGCTATGGGTTATTCTAGCTCTGAAAGAGATTACAGATCATTTACATTGTCCCATATGCAAGAACCTGTGTAATAGGCACCGCCTTCATTATACAACACCTTTTTACCAATTACATTTTAACCTACAGCTCCAGTAGAGTCATTAACACATAACAGCTACATGGAGAAGCGTTATTTGAGTGGACGTCTAATAATACAGATTTCCTGCTAAGCTAAATTTTCTCAAAGGAGAAAAATATAACATTTTGTGAGGGTAAATAAATTATAGAGAATGTTACAATTAATCAAACATCTGAAATCTATTCACTGGGAGTCCAAAGTATTTATACTCATAATATTCCTAATATAACTATAAATTTATTATTTATTTATGTGCTTGATTGAAAAACACTGACATCAACAGTTATGTTGTCATATCATCTGTTGTTTTTGATATATTATTCATTATATTATCTGAGTCAGTGGTCAAAGTGGAAATTTAGAAGTGGTGGTATGGAAAATGTAAGTGAATGGAATGTAATAGTTTTACAATAAAAGCAGTTGGAGAATTGGAGGTATGTCATACCTCCATATAACAAAATAATAATAAAGAAAAGCAAAAAAATGTCCTGTGAAAGAAATGTTTCAGCTAGGCAGTAAATGCAGTTATACACAACCATAACTACTGGATTAAAATTTCCATTTAAATTCAGATAAAATTCCAACATTCAGATAGCGTTTTGCACAAGTTATAAATATAATGGACCTGATTCATTAAGGAAAGGAAAGCAAAAAAAAAGAGTAACTTTGTACTTTGGCAAAACCATGTTGCAATGGAGGGGAAGCTAAATTTAAAATGTTAGGACAGATTTCTAGTTGGGGTAAGGCATGTCCTAGATTAACTTTAAATTTCAGTGTAAATATAAAGCTATCAAGTATTTGTGTGCTACATGAAAAACTAGCCAGTATGTATTTTATGTGCAAAATAAACTAATTTGCACCCCTTGGATTATAATATAGTTTTGTTCAGGAGAAAACTTACTAATTTTTTTCCTTTGTTTACTGAATGAAACAGGCCTAAAATGTCTACATTTTTGGTATTGTTTTTCATATAGTCTAATTTTATATTGTGGTAAAACTGAATTGAAATGACCTTCAGTTATGTTCTATATTTTTTGCTCCAGACACTTCTCTTTAATTATGCAAAACATTTCCATGAACATTTAAGCAATACATCCCTTCTTAATGAACATTCACAAGCCTAGATTGTTATTTACAAATTAGCAGTAACATCGGTACTCAGTTTTATTATGTGCAAACTCAGCACTTTTATCAAATGTACCACTCATTCTCTGTGAACGTTAATGTATTTTGCTTACCATTACAATAAAAATAATCTTCCTAGGCTCATTGAACAGACTATAACTTCCACAAGATGTCTGCATTTTAAGAAGCTCAGTAGCTTTGTAAAGTGAAAAAAATGTCTACTTATGCAGATTAATTTTATCAACATGTAACGATATATAGTTGAAATGTATTTCTACTATACAGTCCATGCATTGTATTGTTTTACAGTCAGATTGTATTTTAATGTTTTATATTAACACACTGTCCCAAAGAAAAATATAATTATATCTCAAAAGAATCCCAAATTGGCAAATTTAGAAAAAAAATTTACTATTCTGTTTGTGTCTTTTACCAGTCTTTGTAATTTGTCTGTGAGTAAATATATACTTGCTCTGGCTAGTGATTATGAAAACAAAATAAAAACAAAAACACACATTAGTTTGCTTCATAGAGCAGATGGCGTTACAAGGCACCAGTTGGCTAGAATTCGGTGTGTACAATTAGGTTAGGCTATTAATGTGAATATATGAAGATGTAAGGAACTGCTTTGAAATTATTCATCAGGATCATATTAACAGTATGTGGATTTTAACAAAACAGTTTGGAACTAAAATTAGTTCTGCATGTGTTCTAAATCATAAAACTTATATGCTGTATAAATTAAGCTGATACTGAAAATAGGATGCCATCCAATTGTTATTACCAATGTAAAATCCTCCATGAAAGAATACAGACTGCTGCACGGTGGCTTAGTGGTTCCAGTGTATGACCCCAGTGCTGAGAGGCATATGCATCCAAAATTGAAGCTCTAAAAAGACACATGTATAAATAATGTCTTGGCGCCCATATGCTGAGGCATACACATCACAAACTACATCTAGCTATGCATCAGTAGCATGTGTGGCAGGTTTACATTAAGCATACAATCACAGGGTCGGACTGGGCCACCGGGGGGCCGGGCTAACCCTTGGTAGGCCCTGACCCTGATCGCTCCCCTCTTCGTTGGTGGGGGGGAGCGGGTAACTTTAAAAAAAAAACATAACCATGGCGCTCCCCGACTCCTCTCTGCTCTGTTCGCACTGAATGTTGGGCATGATGTCATCATGCCCTACGTTCAGTGAGGAGCAGCGTAGAGAGGAGTCGGAAAGAAGAGAGAAGACAGAAGAAGAGAAGAGAAGAGAGGAAAGAAGCCGATAGAAAAGGTAAGTGCAAGAACGGAAGCAAGGGGGAGTAAAGGCAGCATGGCAGAGAGTGAAGGGGGAGCACAGACAGCATGGCAGCGAGTGAAGGAGCAAAGGCAGCATGGCAGATAGTAAAGGGGAGCACAGACAGCATGGCAGATAGTGAAGGGGAGCACAGACAGCATGGCAGCGAGTGAAGGAGCAAAGGCAGCATAGTAGAGAGTGAGAAGATGCAAAGGCAGCATGGCAGAGAGTGAGAAGGGGCAAAGGCAGCATGGCAGAGGGTGAGAAGGGGCAAAGGCAGCATGGCAGAGAGTGAAGGGGGACCAAAGCCGCATGGCAGAGTGTGAAGGGGGGCAGGGCTGGTGCTAGGTCTGTAGGCGCTCTAGGTCTCAGCCTACCGCCCTCCCCCCCTTCCCTCTGTGAGGTTCATACACACAATTGGTTTTTTTAAATTAATGAATCAGAATTCTACATTTATTATTAGTGTAGCAGCTGTCACTCACCGGACTGTGAGTGCCATTTCTCCTGTGTTCAGGAACCGTGGCCGTCCGCCATCCTGAGGGTCTGCGCATGTGCAGCCCTTATCAAACCTTCAGTACCTGTTGCTTTTAATTGATTGGATGATCAGGCAACCCTCCCTATTTAAACCACCTGTGATCATTACCTGGGTGCCTGATCTTGGAGTCTCATTCCCCATGAGCCTCTGAAGGTGTTCCTGTGTTCCTCGTGTATTCAGCTCCTGCTGATTCCTGTTTACTGCTATTGTGGTTTCCAGACCACTTCAACTCTCCTGTGTTCATCGTGCCTGCACTCAGCTGATTCCTATCCGCTGCCTCTGTTACTACCACAGAGTTCCTGATCGTCTCAACTCTCCTGGGTTTATCGTGTCAGCTCTCCGCTACCTCCATTACTACTACAGAGTTCCTGATCGTCTCAACGCTCCTGTGTTTATCGTGTCAACTCTCCGCTGCCTCCGTTACTACTACAGGGTTCCAGACCGCCTCTACTCTCCCGTGTTCAGCGTGCCTTCTCTCCGCTGCCTCCACCACTACTACTGGATTCCAGACAGCCTCAACTCTCCCGTGTTCTTCATGTTTCCAGTTCCACTTACTACTGCTTCCTGAGTATTGCTTCGTTGATTCTGGATTACCTGCCGTGCGCTGCACCAACCTGATTACCGCTTCCACCCTCCAGTGGTCTCTCCTCCTGCCGGCCTTCAGCCGTTCAGGTATCCCTGCACGTCTCTCTTACAACCTGCTCTCCTGAACCGCGATATGCATACTTTCCATTGACTTTGCTTTTGTATTGCATATCCATCTGGAATGAGTTGTGTTCTCCTCCGGAGCCTCCTATCCACTGAAGCTATTGTTACCATTGACTTTGTTTCCTATTGCCTGGATAGCTATTGTGACTTTGTATACTTCAAGCAGTGCTTGTCAGTTATCGATGTATTGTGGATATCATCGTGGGATCCAGTTCTGTGTGCCCCGTGTATACTCTGCTTAACATTCATCTCCTCGTGCCCTTCCTCACATATACATAGCAGTGGTACAACTTGCTGACGCAGACCACTGACTCCTGTTCCCTGTGACACCAGTTTTAAGTATCCTCTCACATAAGCAGTGGTACAACTTACTATACGCAGACCACTGACTTCCCAGTTACCTACTTTCACCTGGATTCCATACCTTCACTATAGACAGCGGTACAACTTGCTATACGCAGACCGCTGACTCTCACTACCTCCTCGCTACTCCTGGACATTCCTCCTCACTATAGCAGTGGTACAACTTGCTATACGCAGACCACTGACTTTCCTCACGTTTCCTTGTCCATCTGGTTCCTCGTGTACATTCATCTACTCATTACCAGTTGCTGCTAGTCATAGACTTTCCTTGAGCATTCTCTCACCATCTGCTGTTTCTCCTGTTCCGTTGTCACCCTGCTACCAGAGAACCATAGTACCAACTATATTACTCTGGTAAGTCCATCATCTGGTGATATCCTGGGCAAAGACTCCTAGTGCCCGTGACAGCAGCTTTACCTGGTTTTGTTCGGATCACCCGCCAGTCACACCCCTTCTTCAGCAACAATCTGTCCATGCCGCTTGAGTCTAGTGGAGGAAGCGCAACAATTACTGGAGTGCAATAATCCGTAGGGGAAGGAAGGGGGGTGTCCGAGGTGACGGGCAGAAGTAGAGACCGAGCACTCTACTCCTATTGCCGACACTTCGATTTGCTCTGGGCCTGGGCGCAGGGCTACAGATATGACTTTCAAAATATGGGGTAGAAATTCTACCCCATAGTTTGCAAGTCAAATATAGAGCATGGGGTGGCAAATAGAAAAATACTTTATAAAAATATACTATTTGCCACATCATGCTCTATATTTGATTTGCAAGCTATGCGTGAGAAAAATGACTATTATTTGGCACGTCATGCTCTATATTTGATTTTAAAACTATATGGAGAAAATGATTATTTCATTGGCACCTCATGCTTTATATTTGACTTGCAAATGTCAAATATGGAGCATGACATGCCACTTCACCATAGTTTTACAATCAAATAAAGAACATGAGTTACCAAATAATAATCCAACCCCCCCCACAATTTATTTTTTTTAACTCTCCACTTCCTTATTGGGCTTTGTGCACGCCTTTTTAAAAAAAAAAAAAAAGAACAACATTCTATTTACTTAGTTATTTTTCTCTTGTCAGCAAATGCAGGGGGCTCTTCACACTTCTTCTGTCTTCTCCAATGGCTGCCAAAAGCCACACAGCGGCGACCTGCAGGACCCGGCGCCCTAAGCAACTGCCTAAGGTTGCCTAATGGAAGCGCCGGGTCTCAAGGGGGGTCAATGCATGGCAGAGTGTGAAGGGGGGTGCCCGGAGAAGGGAGGGGAGCAAAAGCAGCATGGCACAGTGTGATAAAGAGGGGCCAGGAGAAGGGGGCAGCAAAAGCATCATGGAGGGCACAGTGTGATCATAACGAGGCACAGCATGGTGATGAAGGGGCACAGTAATGTGTGTGTGATGTGTGGAAGTCAGTAAATTGGCTAAAGTCATTTCAATTAAAATCGAGCAAACTTGGTTGTCTTTGTCTGAAAAGATGCGTATGGCACGCTACGGCGTGGAAGTGCGTACGCAGCCGCAACACGTGGCAACAACAGTATTTACACTTTTACATACATTCGCACCAACACACACATTTGTAAAATAGTACACATTAATGGTAGTTGCAACACATAGTTATTTATGTCAAAATATAGTAGTGTTTATGTGTAATATTATAAGTTATATGCATATTAGTGATACATATGGTTCAGGTTAAAAGAAATGTGTCATGTCTAATATCATATTAATCCCCTTTACATCAGCAGCTGTTCGGTGCATTCGGCGAAGAGATCGCACAATGCATACTCTAGTTATTGATGTTAGGGAATAAACCTTTAATATAATATTAACTGTCAAATGCAAATGGACTGATTGTAATTGGAGTGTGGCGGGAAGAACAGAGCAGTTTGGCGGGAAGAACAGAGCTCATCACCTGGAGAGACTCCCACCTATGGATTCCTTAGATTGAATCAGCCTATGATGTGTAACCCCCTGGACCTTGCTGATGCCTGGACCAATAGAAGCAAGCTATACCACCTGCATTGTTTCACTGTATCTCTGTTTGCATATAAGCAGTAGCTCTCATGTAGTGTTCAGTCACTTGACCACAGACTTCAGACCTGAATGACTGTACACTGGATCCAGAGCCCCTGCGATAAGTAATGGCTGTTCTTATTATTATTTCGCTTGAATATATTCTGCTACTTTTTGAGAATAAATCTTTGTGAAACACAAATCGAGATTCGACAATTGTTATTGGATAGCGACAAAATGCTCATAACAGATGGCAAAGGGGGCTTGTAGCAATGTAATGTATGCGTGGTTGGTGGTGGCTAACTAATGGGTACTATTTTGTTTGTGGGGTGATGGTGGAGAAATTTAATTTTATAGTGGGGATTATTAATTTAAGATGGAGTGGTTTGTGTGCTATTAATTGAATGCGGGCTGAGTTTGAGGAGCATGAGGTCTATTTATTAAATGTGAATATGAATTATTTAATGGCAGTGACAGTTGTGCCAAATAGGAATATTTATTATACGTAAATGCTATTAATTTATTGCTGGGGCTGTCTGGATGGAGGGAAATATGTTTATTTATTAAATGGGAATACTATTACTTTAATGTTGGGGCTGGAGGAAGGCCTAAGTATTAATTGTGGGTCCTTTGATTTAACTCCAGGGCTGGTTGGAATTTTCTAAATGTACCCATTTTTTTCCAAATAGGGCCCCCCAACATTCCAGGATCCAGACAAGCCGCAACTAAAGAAACCAGCAGCCACAGGTGGTGAAAGTGACAAGAACAGGTAGGACAGTCTGTCAAATGTTCTGAGTCTTGTGGGACAATCCCGATTATTGGTGACTGCCCAATCTAAGGGGCAGGTCAAGAATGTGTATTCTTTATATACACACTGCATTCTTTATATACTACACTATGTTGCTAGCTGTCCTTCGTGGGCTGACCACTCCCCCTCTAGTGTCTGGTCTCCCTTCTTTGATGGCTGGCCACACCCCCTCTAGTGGGCCCCTGGCGTTTCAGTCCCTCGATGGGCCCTTTGTGCCCCAGTCCAACATTGTACATACACCCAGATACACTTGTACACACAACCAGGTTATATTCACAAGAAAAAGTTTTTAACATTTGTTTTCATGACGAAATGCATTGACACCATTATTTCAGTGATATTATGAGGCTGGCAGTAAGTTCCTCCAGCACCATCCCCAAAAACCTATTTAAGAAGTAATGCCATTATCACTGAGGTAGTCAATTATTGTTCAGGTACTCTGGCAATATTTTTTTTAAATTAAGCGAGTTTATCTCTGTGTTAAGCGGTGAGCAAAAATCAGCCTTATCGCCACAATCGGGTTCTATTGATTAAAAGTTTCCTATATATACTACTGGATTAAGTACATAGAGAAAAATGGTCTTGAGATTAAATTTCGTACTGCTACTACTCTACACCTCTCAGTTTATTACAGCACCGGAGATGATAAGCTTGTGTACTTACAGCCCATATCTTGACACTTTCACGTTTATTCAAAGACTGCTGTGGAGAGATCTGGGACTGCTATTGTTAACCTGTCACTTCTAGTTTTCGTATAGAGCAAACTTGTAGAACTCCCCACTGAAGCCCAGTTTCTACGATCATCTGGACCCCAGAATCATCCTAGTAGTCCCGGACCTGCTCTGCTGTCCACCAACCATCCATTCGGGCACTCCTGTCCTGCCTGCTCCGTACCACTATCTGGTTCGACACTTGTAATCTAGGCTGCAGTTCGGGCCTAGTCACCGCTAACTACCTTGTTGCTGGTCTGGAGCTTCCTGGGCCCTGCTATTATCGGAATCTGCCTAGCTGTCCTACTGGGCCCTGCTTTCACTGGAGCTATGCATCTCTACTTGAGTCTTGGGTTTTGAGCGGTGCTTCCTGCCTGACTGCAGTCCTTGTGCCTCCTTCCTGTACTCTAGATATCCTCATGTACTGCATAGAAGGAACTACGTTGTGCTGCTCTGGATCTTGTCTGCCTTCTCATGCCTAGCAGTTCTCCTGGTGTTTACTGCAGCACAAATCCAACAGGTGATCCCCAGCTGGTGCCTGCATAGAGAGCAGATGAATTACCTGTCATTCATCTAGGCCCATGCACCATTTAGGCCCATGCATCATATAGGCCTATTTATCATCTAGGACTTGCCATCATCCAGCCTTCTCCACGTCCTATACCTGACACCATGTGGACCTCTACACCTTCTAGGCCTCTGCAATGTCTGGACCTTCCTGGACTCTGCAGCATCTAGGCCCCTGTACCATCATGGCCCTGTCTAGGGCTCTGCATCACCCTGACCTTGGCATCTTGCAGACCTCTGCACCTAAACGGACCCCACAAAGATTACTGTCCTGCTTGCTCCTATTGTCTTTCAGACCCCCTCCCTTATGTGTGGCTACACGAGTCCCGATATCGCAACATCAAGGATTTCCGTAGGCACCCCATAGTGTTGAGAAGGCTAATCCACAATTTTGCATTACCGTATTGTCACTTTACAGCGCTTAACCGCACCTTATTGCAGACCAAAAAGCTCATTGAATATGCCCCTTAGAATCTAAGCTCTCACAGGCAGGGTCCTCTACCCTCTTTTCATGCCTGTCCTGTCCCTGTCTTCCTTGCTTGTCCCTGTCATGTCACATACAGAATTGTTTTTGTATGCCATGCAATTTATTCTATTAATGGAATTCCTGCATTTGTTCTGCTTATCTGCACCCATGTAAATGTTATTGTTCCTGTCATTATCCTATGATGAATTATTTTAAGTTGAATATTTTGGTAAAATTTGGGTATTTATACCCATATGTTGCCATATACATCTCAAGTTCTCTCCAGTTCTGCACCTGTAGTATGTATGTTAGGTTTACTTCAAGCTTCGTTCAGGCATACATACACCCACATACACATATACGCAACCAGGTCATAAGCACAAGAAAATTTTGTTAACATTTGTTTTGATAGAGAAAAACACATCCGCTATTAGGCTTGATATAATACTAACAGACATAATAATCATTGTACAAATGAGAGTAGCAAAAAAGTATTTTTAAATTACGCCTGCAAAGTCTTATAATATATGCACAATCAATAAAGAAAGCACCTTTCAGCTTCAGAGGTGAATTCATAATCAGCCAATCAGAAATGATAGCTAGGGCTGGCGACCATCATCAGCAGCAGCATGTATTTGCCCCTACCCTTTTGCAGCTGCATAAGGTATGACTCTGTACTGGTCTACCTCAGCCACAACTACATGAACACACTCCTATACTCGCTCTATTTTAGTCCCTCCCTCATCCCGCAGTAAGGAGATGCAGGTGTCAAATGCAGACATCTATGCGTGTGCGCATATACATGGGCTCTGTTTGTGGGCATGAGCAGTGCACATTTTCATATTTTATGCTACACAAACTGGCATAAATTCCACTCACCATTAGGCCTGTTGATTTTAAAATGTAGTGTATATATTATATTAGAATTAATATTTGATTATTGATTTTTTACAAGCCTGAATTCTTTATTATTTTTTCAGAATGCATACATATGTGTACACATTAAACTCTATAGTGTATTAATACTTTTTATGATATAAAATAGAAAGCAAAACAATAAACCAGTTCAAGCACCAGAAGCCTTCAAATGAGATTTGACTTGGTGGACAGAATTTTACAATGAGTTATGATGGTAGAGCATAGCATACTTTAGAAGGCAACTTTGAGGTGTCAGTATCCACTATTTTTCAATTAATTTCAGCACATATAAACCAATGTACTGTTTTTTTATAAAATGAAAAGCATGGCTTTAGAACTAAAGTTAGCCAGGCTGTCCCTTTACTTTCCTCAGGTGTTTAGAAGATAGATTAGGGTCATGTAAACAACAGAAAAACATGTTAAAATGAAAATGCTGGTAAGTTCAAATCTGATAATAGTTGGTGCTTTTAGCTTTTATACCTCTGCAAACAATGTATTCTTGAGCCACAAATGGAAAAAAAACCGCAACGATTGTGAAATAATGAATGCAGCTGGACCATGAGATTGCTCTTTGGTGCAGGAACACAACAGGAGAAAAAATGCACTGCATTGATCTATTTTCTTGCTTCTAAAATTTAAACCATTGTAGTTTGAGATAAAAAAAATTGTAAATGGTTCCAAAACAATAAACACAGCTAATCTACAAATGCCTGAAGGAATAAACACAGAAGCACATTTTTTTTAATATTTGCTTACCTGGGCCACAGGACATCTTCCAATATGAAGAAATTCCAGGGAGAGTATCCTACTTATTGACTGCATGACTGCAAAGCTGCCAGCTGACTATAATTTCCAAACATAAGGCCAGGTTTTGTCTCTGGAAATGTTCTCCCCTTAAGATGTCCTGATTGTTCTCTAGAAATATCCCTATTTTTATAATTTAGATGCTTTTCTCACTATTGTATTCTCTGTATTAATTAAAAGGCATAACTTAAAATGTAAAATTCATTCTAAATTCAATTTTATAATTTTGTAAGACAGTACCCAACATGAAAGGCTAAATATACTTACCCATTATTCAAAATGTTTTATTTTATTTTATTTATTTACAAATAATTAAAATAAAAAAGAAAGTGTCACTGGAAATTATTTGAATATGTTGGCAACTATGTGAATGTATACATTCTGTCTCCTGAGGTAGAGTGTGCCTCTACTCACAAGGTAAAGTCAGGTAGAGTGTACCTCTATTGACAAGGTAGAGTGTGCTTCTATTGACAAGGTAGAGTGTGCCTCTATTGACAAAGTAGAGTGTGCCCCTAATGACAGGGTAGAGTGAGGTAGAGTGTGCCTCTGTTGACAAGGTAGAGTGTGCCTCTATTGACAAGGTAGAGTGAGGTAGAATGTACATCTATTGACAAGGTAGAGTGAGGTAGAGTGTGCTTTTATTGACAAGGTAGAGTGTGCCTCTAGTGACAAGGTAGAGTGTGCCTCTAGTGACAAGGTAGAGTGTGCCTCTAATTGACAAGGTAGAGTGAGGTAGAGTGTACCTCTATTGACAAGGTAGAGTGTGCCTATATTAACAAGGTAGAGTGAGGTAGAGTGTGCCTCTATTGACAAGGTAGAGTGAGGTAGAGTATGCCTCTATTGACAAGGTAGAGTGTGCCTCTACTCACAAGGTAGAGTGAGGTAGAGTGTGCCTCTATTGACAAGGTAGAGTGTGCCTCTATTGACAAGGTAGAGTGAGATAGAGTGTGCCTCTATTGACAAGGTAGAGTGAGATAGAGTGTGCCTCTATTGACAAGGTAGAGGGAGGTAGAGTGTGCCTCTATTGACAAGGTAGAGTGAGGCAGAGTGTGCCTCCATTGACAAGGTAGAGTGTGCTTCTATTGGCAAGGTAGAGTGAAGTAGAGTGTGCCTCTATTGACAAGGTAGAGTGAGGTAGAGTGTGCCTCTATTGACAAGGTAGAGTGAGGTAGAGTGTGCCTCTATTGACAAGGTAAAGTGAGGTAGAATGTGCCTCTATTGACAAGGTAGAGTGAGGTAGATTGTACCTCTATTGACAAGGTAGAGTGAGGCAGAGTGTGCCTCTATTGACAAAGTAGAGTGATTTAGAGTAGACGAATCTTAATGAGTACCCCATACCACAGAGGATCTAAAATAACTAATGAAACCGTTAAGGGAAAAAGAAAAAAGGAACTGCACATGCTCCCCTAAAAGTAAGAGCTACAAGTGCTTGTGTCAGTGTTACTTAGTATTATTTATTATTCAACGAGATGAGGCCACATTTCCATTCCCATAAACCAGTATAACTACTAGTAAAATATTTACAATGCAAACATTTTGATATGTGTTTATACAAATGTTTTAGAGATCACTGGAGGCTACCTGATCCATTTAAATGTGGAAAAGGCAAATTATGGAATAAGTAGTATTCTGAAAATTGCCGCTGCGCAATGCGACAAAACGCAATGCAAGCAAAAATCCTATATGGATATGGTATCACTAGAAGCAATGGTGTCTATTGTTCTAGAAGTCGGACATTAAAATGCAAAAGGCCTTATTGTCAAATAAAATGTTGACAGTCCTTTTTACCTGAAAATGTCTTGAATTGTAAAATAAATGAATTATCTTTTGAAATATTTAGATCAACATTTAAATATTTTGCTGCAGATTAATAAGACATATTTAGATCAATGTATAATTATAGATTCTTATTAAGTAAAGAAAGCTGGAGTGCATTGGCAATTGCTCCCACCCAGTGGTAGAGCCCAGGGTCAACGGCTGTGTTACATTTTTTTAGGATCGGGTACAGGATTTTTTAGGACTCCGGGTATATAATTTATTTGTCTCAAAGCATAAACCCCATAATATCAATGAATGTATTCAATAAAATCACACTCTTCAAGTCGAGTAAATTGTCTTGCTTAAACTTGAACACACAAATTGTTTATTGGTAACCGACAAAGGCTGCAACTGCTATAGAGTATAAATTATTTGAAATTTCATGATCAAGCTCAATGCATTACTTCTAAATACAACACAGTAGTAGAAAAGGGAAAGACAAATTATTTTTCATGTTCAACATGTATTTTCTCCTTTTCATATGTCTAAAAATTATGTCTCGATAGAGCATTTAGATATGATATCACTGTTGCCTATCTGATTGCAGTCTCCTGTATTTATTAAGTAATTTCTGGTGTTCTTTTTTTATTAGCTCTATTTATTTCTTTACCTTGTCACATTATTTTGTTATCAGTGGAATATCTGATGACTCTTCCTATACAGATGTAAAAAGTACCTTCTTAGTAGAATAACATACATTAGAGATCACTGGCTTGCAGTCATATCACCAGTGACTGCTCATTTCCTACAGGATATTATAGACCATCTCATGGCAGAACTAAACAATGTGGGGTACTTGCAATTTAAATTATGGGAACTTGCCTTTCAGTTGATGAAGCCTAATTTGCATTTCCATTTGTTATTAAGTAATCTAATATAAGTAATTGTTAAAGGAATAAAGGAAAACTATCACTAGACACTTTCTAATGTCATGCTTACAATCAAATGTAATGGAGTTTATTTTCTGGGAAAATATATATATATATATATATATATATATATATATATATATATATATATATATATATATATCTTCCTAAATAAATAAATAAATAAATATATATATATATATTTATTTATTTAGCATTTATTTGAATGCTCTGCATTTTTACATTTTTTTGTTGTTTTTCACACCACTTGCCAGACTTCAAAGAAGGTTGAGCTACTGTGTAGATTGGCAGGCCAAAGTGCCAGTGGTAGCAGCCCGTCTGCTGCTATTGGAGTATTTCAGTGTCCTGCTTTCATATTGGGAGCAGGAGGAGAACAATCTTGAATTAAAAAATTTTTGTTCATCATAGTAAAACTGTTTCTAGGTCTGACTACTGCCTATATTAAATTCCTGTAAAATTGGTTTCAATTGTGCCTAGTGAATAATCTTAGTTCTCAGGAATGACGCAAACCCTGGAGGCACTCTAGACAGGCCCCACCCCTCTCCCGGTAATGGCGTCACCCACTTGGGCTTTGCACCCTTTCCCCTGCTGCTTTTTACATTAGTTAGCTGAAGGTGGAGATGGCATCATCAATTCCTTAGATTGTCAGTGTAGGGCTTGGCTGAGACATCATAGCCAAGCAGATCACTCACAGTGTAACACTGTTATGGAGGAGCAGCAGCCAACTGAATGTAAGAAACTGTTGGCTGCTTCTTCTGCATGTTAGCTGATTCTCCTTTATGCCACTCATTCAGTGTTTTAGGTGCCCCTAATCATTGGTGCCCTAGGCAACAGCCAAGATTTACCTAATGGTAGCACCAGCCCTGTTAATTTTTTTCCTAAAGTGGCAAGCTTTGCATTTTTAACAGTGTAAAGTGAGATAAGTACTGTCCATATTAATTACCAAAGTAAAAAAAAAATGACTTCTAATGTTGCTTAGGTTACTTCAAGCATACCATTTATACTATGCAATATTTGTTTATAACTTTTAGATACATATACAAATGTGGGCTGGACAGCCTTTATTTGCCAGTCCTGTTTTATTCCCAGTCCAGCCCTGATAACCTATTTAAATTTACTATATAGCGGAGAGGGGGTGAACTATATACAGTACGTCTATAATTATTAATAAGCTACTGTTATCCTCAGGGCCGCCATCAGGGGGGTACAGGGGGTACTGTTGTACCGGGCCCGGGCTCACCAGGGGGCCCGGCCAGGCCCGGTACCACAGCCAGCGCAATACCGACTTAACTTACCTGTCTTGCAGTCCACGGCATCTCCGCTGATCTCCGCTGGTATCTGCAGGTCTCCGCTGGTCTCCCCTTGCCTCCGCTTCTCTGCACTCATTTCTTCCGCCTGGCTGTCACCGTGACAGCCAGGCAGCAGCACCAGAATATGATCGCAGGGGAATGATCCTGCGATCATGTGACAGCCAGGCAGCTGCCAATCATGATTGCAGGGGATCATGTGATCCGTCCTGTCAGTGATGGTGTGGAAGTCACACCACTGTTCCCGCCGCCGCAGAGGAAGCAGCAGAAGCAGGGAGAAGAAGGAAAATGAAGGAAAAAAAAGAAGGAGAAGAAGGAAAAAGAAGGAAAAAGAAGAGAGAAGAAGAAGGAGCAGCAGCATCTGCAACACTTCTAACTGTAAGTACATTTTAAAGATTTTATTTTTCAGGTTTTTCTGTTTGTTTCAAGGGGCTGCATTACTAAAAATGAAAAATGTGATGAATCTGCTTCCAGAATTTATTTATTAAATATATTTTATATGGAATTCTACATTTCAATTTATATACTTTGCGCCCAGAATTGTACTCCTATATTTCTATTTAAAATATGGGGAGGGACACCCCATTATTTTATCTGGGAGCTGCATTGTATTTAATCCTTTCGATGAGTGCATATTGGAAGGTGTGTTTTTATGTGTTTTGGCAGAACTTCATATCCTGGCTTCATACCCATTTGATAACTGTTTTATTAATAGATTATTGTATTCAGTTATGAGTTTGCATACGTACCTATGTTATTAGGCAATGTTACATAACGGTTATAATTTAACCTATATACTTGTTGCTATATCCTGTATAATAATTGTGATCTCCTATCAGTGCACTGATTTTTACTTGTACCTTGACATTATTCCTGCACATTGACATATATGCTTCCAGATTTTATGTATTAAATATATTTTATTTGATTCTACCTTTCAATTTATATACTTTGCGCCCAGAATTGTACTGCTATATTTCTATTCAAAATAGGAGGAGGGACACCCCCTTATTTTATCTGGGAGCTGCATTGTATTTAATCCTTTTCAGCAGCGCATATTGGAAGGTGTGTTTCATTGCTTGTTTGTCATCCTTTTTTTCGTTGCTCAATATGCATAAATTTAAAAGAAATTTACTGTTAGAGAGAGGTTGATTAATTTTTGTGTTTTGTCATTTTCACTTTCCCAACCCCTTTAAGTGCACATTGATTTTGACTGAAAGGCTTTTTCACATTTGCCTGTTTCCCTGTCACTGGATAACCATTGACACCATATAGCAGTGGATCCCAAACTTTCCCAGTTCGAGGCACCCTTAGGGTCTCCATAATTTTTTCAAGGCACCCCTAAGCCAAAATAATTACCAAGTAGTCCCCTGACTTGCTTACAACTGGCCTTGGCCAAGGCACCCCTGTGAGATCACCGCGGCACCCCAGGGAGAGGCGGCGCACAGTTTGGGAACCACTGCCATATAGTATAGGTTTATTTCCACTCTTCTACATCTTATCATTATTGTGTTGATTTGAATCTTTTTTAGGTTCACTGTATTAGCTATGATTAATGCCATGCACTTTTCTTACTCATCTCCTGGAGATCCTCCCTTCTCCCTGATGGCGTGGTGTGACCTGACGTCACACCACTGTTCCCGCCGCCGCTGAAGAAGGAGCAGTGAGAAATAAAAATTACAGCAATGTTGAAATAATATAAAAAGATTGAGGTTAAAATACAATATGCATAACACTGGGTGGTTACTGCAATATAAGCAACAGACAGACTGAAGTGTTTGAATAAAAAACAAACCACAGTGTCACAATAGGATTAAAACACTGTACTTCCAGCCAATACAGTCCAATATCTTGGATTACTATATGAGAGGGTCTAAGATTTCAAACCAATGTTCATTGTGATGAAAAACTGCTCAATGTTTCATCACAATGAACATTGGTTTGAAATCTTAGACCCTCTCATATAGTAATCCAAGATATTGGATATTTGCTTTTATTCAAACACTTCAGTTTGTCTGTTACTTATATTGCAGTAACCACCCAGTTTTATGCATATTGTATTTTAACCTCAATCTTTTAATATTATTTCAACATTGCTCTGATTTTTATTTCTGAATTTCATTTTGTATTAATGCAGACCCTGTTGTTATTGTTGAATAAAATCTTTTTTTTTTTTACTGAAAACATAATAGGTTTATGGTTTACCATTCAGGTTTGGCAACCAGTTTACAATTGGACGTGTATGTATATATATATATATATATATATATATATATATATATATATATATATATACATATTTACATTTGTGTGTAGGTATATGGGATTATTTGTAAAGAGATATATGCATATTTCTGTTGCCTTATCTGTCTGAAGTTTGTATGTTCTCCCTGTGTTTGCGCCGGTTTCCTCCCACACTCCAAAAACATGCTGGTCGGTTAATTGACTGCTATCAAAATTGGCCCTAGTCTCTGTCTGTATGTGTATGTTAGGGAATTTAGACTGTAAGCTCCAATGGGGCAGGGACTGATGTGAATGAGTTCTCTGTACAGCGCAGAGTTAGTGGCGCTATATAAATAAATGATGATGATATTGTTGTATTAGTTGAATACACATTGTTGCACTGCTGTGAGTGAGATAGTTGGAGAAAGGGATTCCACCTTCCTAGTTTACAGTAGTAATTTAATAGAGAAGTCCTGTCACCATGTAATATCGTATAAAAGTGGTATCAAAATCTGTTTTTTGTTTATTCCTGATTATCACCCAGATGTAGTTAAAATATGAAAATCTGAAAGGTTGAAATACATTTTACGTTATATATTTTAAAACATAGTGGAGATCATTGACAAAGCGTACTGAGGACGCACTGCAAAATATCCTACTTTTTGCACGGGTGCGCCCCAGACGTCTGCGTGGCGCACACTAATGTTCCCACCGCCACTGTAGGAAGAAGGAGCAGAGGCTGCAAGTAAAGTAAATTTTTTTACTTGCTAATATATGTATTTGAACCTATGTCATTCTTTTTCTGGCCAGAAATTTCCCTGTATAAGACAGATAGAGGCTACAGCAATCAACATCTTTGTAAGTAATTTTTGGTATCATCTTCTATTGTTTATCTTACAAACACATTACTTTCATTTATATGTAGCATTTTATGTACAATACTCAGCATCGGAAAAGGTCATTAGCTTCTGTGGATAATAACAATTTCCTCCTGATTTTCATTCAGTGAGACAAATACGTCATCAAGTGATTTTCAGTGACTTTGCAAAGGCATGCTTAGGTAAGGAGTTTTCTCTGTGGGGTAGAATTCCACTTTTAGAATTCTCTGTAGGGCAAGCTCCAAATGTTTTGTGTGACCTAGATGTGAGAAC
The DNA here is from genome assembly GCF_038048845.1 of Mixophyes fleayi. Taxonomy (NCBI): domain Eukaryota; kingdom Metazoa; phylum Chordata; class Amphibia; order Anura; family Limnodynastidae; genus Mixophyes; species Mixophyes fleayi. The sequence continues at coordinate 194,422,677 of NC_134405.1, forward strand.
TAAGAAGATAATTCAACTGGTATAGAAACAGTCATTATATATCTCTTAAAATGGTGCAGTATTTTTATGTTAATTTATTCACAATCTACATTACTCATTTTTATTGCTATATTTGGCTGATTTACATGTAGATGTGCTATTCACCATATGGGGAGTACAGGGGTACTAGCATATGGTGCCCAATATGTGGACCGTGGTGCGGGCTCACTAGGGGAACCGCTTGTCCACCGCTGCTGTGTCCTCCCCGGCGTCGCCATTGCTGCTGTGAGCCTTGCAGTGGAAGGCAGTTGTCAAACGGCGATCCAAGAAGAACGGCAGGGGAAAGAGCGCTCCATTCACCAAGGTAATTTGACCCTCATGTCACACTCATCTTCCCGCGATGAGGAAGGAACGCTCTACTGTCAAGACAGAGGAGAGGCTGCAGCAACATTCTTTCTCTGTATTCTGTGTGAGTAATTTTATTTTACATTTTATAACTAGACGGGTTGAAGAAGTTTAGTGGTGCAGTGTTATTTCTTTTTTATTTTTTTTTAAGGGACTTGTTCGGTGCTCTGACAAGCAAGTAAGGACCATAGTGGTAGATATGTGGGGTGGTCTGATGGACATAAAAATGGCATGTGTAGAGATTATGGTAAGGCGCATATGGGGGCATTTTCGGATCAGTGATGTGGATGTGCCAAGGTACAGTTTGGATGTATATATAATATAATGAGTGATCTTATATACTGGGTTCAATTATTGGTCGGCTTCCCATATCTAATGTGCCTATACATTTTCCAAACAGGTCCCAACATTCCATCCAGACAAGAAACCAGCAGCAGGTTGTAAAAGCTGAAATAACAGGTAAGGGATAAAAACACAGTCCACCAACAGCCTTGTCCTTTAGCCCTCCTAATTTTTATTCAGAACATCTCATGCTAACTCTCTCTCTCTTCCTCTATCTCTCCCTTGCTGTCCTTTATATGTCACCTTCCTCAATGTCCTGTCTATTCCCCTGCTGTGTTTCTACCTTCCATCTTACTCACATCCTCCCTGCCACCTTAACTCCTTTTCATTCTCTCCATCCTTACCCTTTATTTATTTATTTATTTTAGCTTCGTGGTCAGGGTGTGGCGAGACGTGCCCCCTGGCAAGGGCCCAGGGGCCTTGAAGTCCTCCAGGGTCATTTACTTGCTGCCTCGGTACAGTAAGTAAGTATAAATACATCCCTTCCCAATCTTTGACCTGCCTGCTGAGAGCCCAGTCACTGACAGCAGGAAGGCAACTCAATCTATTTGTGGACTGTTACTAATAGTACACACTGACCTGATCCCTATTCCCTGACTACACAAGATTCACTGTAACATCAGTAGCCCATCACAGTGACCACACTGACCTCAGCAGACCACTAGACCTACACTGATCCCAGACCCAGTCACACATCCTTACCCAGCACAGACACCTGCACACCTTTTACAAAGTTAATCTAAGTGTGACCATGCTGTATCTTTCTAGGTCCCTGGTCCAGTGCCAATTTTGAGGAGAAGCAGAAGGCTCGGCTGTCACACAGACTTCCCTGTTTGTTGAAGCCTTGATCCCCCTGCAGAAGACTGCAATCAAGCAACTGTGATCAATAATTCATTTATTTGAACTCTATTTGCATAGATAGTGTTCTGTCTATTGTTCAAATTTTAATTTTCATAGTTTACACAGTTTAGTTCTTCATTTCGTTTGTTGTACTTTGTAATTTGTTATTTCATTTTTAGCTTTCTTGTTTGCACTTAACGTTATTATTTACAGTTTATTGATCTGAAGTTTGTTGCACATTTTATTGCCTTTTACATTTTGGGTCCCTGCCAGATCTTTCACAATGTATCACCATAAATCTGGCTCAGTCAAACGCAAGGAAAGGAAAGAACGTGAGCAAGAAGAGGAAAAGATGAAGAAGAAGAAAATGATACTACAGTTCTTCAAAAAGCCACCCCCTAAGCAGCAAGATGTGGTGGAAAAGAATTTATCAGCTGTATCAGAAGCCGAAGTCCCTAGTGAAGTTGTAGAAGAGGAGAATCCTTCTTGCAGTACATCTCTTTCTCAGGAGTCTACAACTACTGCAAATCTAGAAGATACATCTGAGGTAGAAGACCCCGCTTCAAGCAGTGCCTCTGTAATTCAAGAAAATGTTCAAGATGATGTATATTGGAAAGATCCAGCACTGTGGCCAGATATACTGAAAGACAAAGACAGAGAAAGAATCGTACTCAATGGCCTAAGCAAAGAAGATGAATTAAAGGAAATGATTAAATTTCTTCCAAAGGATTGTGAAGACCGTTCGTTTAGTGATTTTCTTTTATATGCAAAATCATCGAATGGACGTGAGTTGGTTATAAGGGACTGGCTTCGATGGAGCAGTAGGAAACATGCATTGTATTGCATCACTTGCTTTGCATTTGCTTCAGACCACGGCAAGGCTTCTAGTCTTCTATGCAGAAAAGATGGATTTGATCCCTCAAAGAATAAATGGCATCAACTATACAATAGACTGCCAGAACATGAGAGGAGTATTCAGCACAAGCAGCATTATTGGAGCTGGAGAACACTGCAGATGTCTCTTAGTGGACATGGGCTGGACTCTGCCATACAAAGAAATCTGGAAAAGGAAACTGAAAAGTTTGCTGCATTACTTGAAAGACTGCTGGACGTGACCTTGTATTTGGCATCAAGGAATATGGCATTCAGAGGAAGCTCCCAAAGGATTGGAGACTTGAACAATGGAAATTTCCTTGGTACACTGGAGCTGGTATCACATTACGATCCTCTTCTACGAGAGCACTTAGAAAATGTGAAGCACAGTCAGCAAGAAGGGAAAAAAATGCAAGCACATTATTTATCGTGGGCCACCCAAATCAAATTTATAAATCTATGTGGAAAACGTGTACTGGACACCATACAATCAGAAAGGGAAAAGGCAATCTATTTTTCTGTGATATGTGATGCCACGCCAGATGTTTCACATACAGAACAGAATGTGATTGTTCTACGGTATGTCCTTAGAGATTCAGTGACAGAACGTTGGATCATTCAAGAGAGGTTCATTGAATATTTTGACTTTTTCAACAAAACTGGAGAAGAGGTTGCTGAAAAGTTGTTGTCAAGATTAAATGAACATGGCATTGATGTTAAGGACTGCAGAGGTCAAGGCTATGACAATGGAGCCAATATATCTGGTAAAATTAAAGGAGTAAGAGCTCGTATAGAGGAGAAGTATCCAACAGCTACATTTTGTCCTTGTGCTGCCCATTCCTTGAATCTTGTGGCTGTGCATGCAGCATCGTGCTCTTCTGATGTCATGACGTTTTTTGGTTGTGTAAATCGTTTGTATGTCCATTTCAGTTCAAGTCCGGAGAGATGGCATATTTTGAAAGAAGAAATTGGAGGTTCCTTGCATGGCTTAAGTGACACTAGGTGGAGCGCAAGAGTGGAAGCTGTTCGCCCAATAACTCAGAAATTACCAGGTATCATTGAGGCATTGAAGAAAATAATTTTGACCAGAAAACTTTCAAGTGAAGCCCATTCAGAGGCAGAAGGACTAAAAGATTACTTCTTGAGTTTCAAATCCATACTTCTGTCAACATTTTGGATAAAGATCTTACAAAGTTTTGAAGAGAGGAATAAGATTCTTCAATCAAGATCTATTTCCATGGAAATTGGAGCAGCAAACATTAAGGATCTTTCTGTAGAAATGCAAGCCCTTCGGGAAAAGTGGTCTGTTATACTTTCTGAGGCAAATCTCATTGCTGATAGTATGGAAATTCCTAAAGACCTGAACCCACGTTACTGAAAGATTCAGAAGAGGCACAGCAGAGAAGACCTGTGTCAGGAAGTAGATGCTGAAACATCATTCAAGATAAATGTGTTTCTTGTGGCACTTGATTCCATCATTAGTGAGCTGAACCAGCGTTTCAAATCGATGCAAGATATTTGCAATTTGTTTGCTCCAATTTTAAAATTGAAGACTCTGCCAGAAGAAGAATTGGTGACATCCACTGAAGCTCTGGTCTCCAAATATCCAGAAGATCTTACACCATCTTTATTCAGTGAACTTCAGCACCTTCGAAAAGTCTATGATGCTACATTTCAGAGCCATTTGGGTCCACTTGACTTGCTGAATAACATATACAGCCTACAACTTCAAGGAATATTTGGAGAAGTTTGCATTGCTATCAGAATTTTCACCACCCTTCCACTTTCTGTGGCTGAAGGAGAGCGAGCATTTAGCAAACTGGCCTTAATTAAAAACTATCTGCGTTCGACAATGAGTGAACAACGTTTGAACAGCCTTGCACTTCTCTCCATTGAACACGAACTTGCACAGAAATTGAATTTTAAAGACTTAATACAAGATTTTGCATCCAGCAAAGTGAGAAGGTGGTCAACTAATGTGTAGATGTGAAAAAAGAAAAAGAATGATCATAAAGGGCAATCTAATGGATGATTATGTATAGTATATTATATTATTCTTTATTTCTGTTAAATATATCTTTATTCAATAAATTCATTATAAAATCTTTCTAGTAGTGAATCTAATCTGTAGAAGAACCTTAAAATTTTTAATGGAAGTTGGGGGAGGTACTTGGTCATCGTGGGGGGGGGGGGCCCTGCCTGCGTCATTTGTACTGGGCCCCATGATTTCTGATGGCGGCTCTGGTTATCCTGCACATAATATGCGGGCTAATGCAGGCACCACTGTAATTTGGGTATTGAAAGTTGCCTCAGTTTTCTGTGATCTGCATAAATCATTCTGTTCACAGCCGTGTACTTTTAAATGATCACAAAACTCAATGATAATGAGATCTCTAATATTCATATAATTTACACCAAAACATCCCATATATTATGTGCTAGATAACAATAACTTTGGTATGTTGTTGACATATATTTATAATGGGACTATATGATATACTGGTCATTTGAGCTGTATGCTTTGCAGGAGAAAAAGATCCCCTGGCTCAGCTTGTACTACCAAGAGAGAGTAACTTCTAGCTATACCACTAAATGAGTGTATTTCTGAGTGATACTAGTATATGCCATACCCAGATAGCACTGAAAATGCTGTGTACTGCATTTTGGCAAAATAGCTAAATTAAATGAACACTCAGCTGTAATGATACATATTTTGAAGCATTTGTTTCCTGTTCTATGTAATTTAGATGCACAGAGCTAATGCATGGGCATTTTGCAGAGCATTCATGATAAGGACATATAGTTGACAAGGGTAAATTTCAATTCAGTGGGGACCAGGGATATATAGCGCCTATTAAGACGAAAAGAGCACAACAAAGCTTTAGGAATTAGTGAAACGCTATTATTCAGTGGTACCTTGCATTTAATAGCTGAAACAACTATCTCATGCAAGACATCATCTTTAATCTATGCTTACATAAATATAATGGTAGCTGCTATACAATTACTATTAGATCCAGTTTACATTGAATTAATTAGTAACACAAAAAAGGATAACGATCTGGGCAACTCCAATGATGGGTATGAGGAATTGATTAATAAAAGATTAAAAGTCATCCAAAAATAAAGAAAGAAGCACGCTGCAGAAAGATCTAAGATGTCTATTTCAGAAGCTGGGAAACTATACAGTGCAGGCGTATGAAATAAATACATATATTATCTCACAATGCCCATGGCATTTCCCTACTTAATGCTTTATTTAGCTGTGTTCCTCCCAGTGATTATGGAAGGAAGTACATGGTGATTCCCTAGTGTAATATCACTGAGCAGCATACATGCAGTGCAAGGCCACAAGGAAGCCTCGGGTTCCAATAATATAGAACATGGTAAGTAAAATATCCGATATATAAAGGAGCACGTTTTATGCAGCCCTTATCAAAACAAAGTGAAAAGTTCTGACTAATAATTAATCTTGTTTTCTACTTACTCTACCTTTTTTTTTTAATATGAAATTAGCTGTAAAATGACTGGGCTCTGAAGCTGTAACATTTTCAGGTTTATGAGAATCCTATGTTAATTTTACCTTATTTGGCTCCCAGAAGAATGCATGGGTGAGGTTGGTTGGCAACTGACACTGCATTAATGACATTGCAATGACCCTGCATGCTAAATGCAGTTGTGTTTTAAATGTGGTGGTAAAATCTTTTTCAATTTGCAGTAAGGGGAAAAGGTCAAAGGAGGACACTCCATTAAGCCCTGCCTTCACAGAGCACACTGCTTCCAAAAAGGGCGCCACAAGAGCAAATACTAGTGAGCATGGGGGTCATTGGATCCAATGGCTTTATAAGTTTTAACTAGAGTTGGCAAAAATTGTTAAAAACAGGTATTTTGACAGCAGTACTTAAGGGCCATAAGGATAGATGAACAAGTCCAGGTGAGATGGTTGTCTATGTTTTCTGTTCCAGCTGAGTGCCTGGGTCTAAGTCAATTTAGGCAAATGAAGACACATATATGATTGATTGTTGTGGGTTGCTTCAGATTTGTGCATTCATTTTGCTGACTCAATGGTCTTTGCTAGTTAGAATGACCCATATTGGTAGAATGCCTATTACTGACAACATGCTAACTTCGCTGGCCAGATAGATGCAGCATTTAGGAAAATTGCTCCATGTTTACCATGGTTTAGAACTCTGATGGATTTACTGAGTGCTAAGTAAACTTCTCAAAACTTTAAAACCTTTTTGTGGACCATCTCACAACAAAGGGTTAATTAACTCTTCTCAGATCTCATGAATGATGTTCACTAATCTCCCAACATTGGAAATGTCCAAATATGGATACAGTCGAAAGAGGGCGTGGCCGCATCCCGTTAGGGGACAGGTCCATATTGAGGTGGACGTTGCTAATGCTTCCAATTTGATATGCCACCCCCAAACCCTCTCTCTATATATTATTGAATTGCTGTAGGCACCAGAGACACTAACCTGGTGTGCGTGGACATACCTCCCAAATTCCTGCGACTCGGGATAAGCATCCTCCCCTGAGATTGCGACTGATCCACAGAAATAGGGATGATGGGAAGGTATGTATTCTAGTTACCCCACTTGAAAAATGAAACAAAAATGTTGAGCTCTATGAAGGAAGTGAAGAATCTTTATTATAGCCAGCAGCAACTTATATTACTTGTTGTATTATAAATACCATTGATTTCAAGTGAGAATGGTAATAAAATAAAGAACATAACATTTTAAAAAAATGTCATGACAGGGAGTATAAATTGGCAATTTTATGATTTGAGAAGATGTAAATATGGACAGGATGAAGCAAAATACGCAAAAAATGCACTCATTTACATGCATTAGTATTTCCATTCATTAAACAAACATGTGCCCTAGGTATGTTAATCTGGCTGACATGCAATGATTACCAGTATAGCAAAAATCATCTATAATTATTGTAATCAGGTATATTTGCTGGAATCTCATTAGTTACATTTCAAGTAATTCTATGTATTTTTCAGAAACACTTCTAAGGCTAAGCGAGAATAAAATCTAGAGTTACATTAAGTGCATTCTTGCTACTTAAAGATGTGTCTTGGTGAAGAATTGCCTGCGTATGCACGCAAATTGTGTCCATATTTAGCACTGCACAAATGTTGCACTTGCTGCTCCATATGCTTAGAGTGGTGGCTCAGGCATGTTAACGTGCAAATGCAGTGTAGTAAGGACATGTCACTTTGAGAAGCCTTCCTCTTTAGTTACATGGATCTTGAAATACGTTAACTACGAGATGTACATTTTGCAACTGCATAAACCAGGTGCAAGTTTTTGAGTTGATGATGATGATGGTCTCTGCTCCAAAGGACTCTATACAGTAGAGTTAGGGTTGTACGTATCTTAAGACGCATGTCACTCATCTTTATGTTCAACTTTACACCATGCTCTGATGTAAGTGAATAAAACTTGGTAACATATCCTCTATAGTACAGGTAATAAATGTAGAGTCTGTAAAATACTATGATCTATTGTTTACAATTCTGTGTTTCTGTAAATATAAATAATGTTGGTATTAATGGGGCTTACTGATATCATCAGCATTGCAGCATTAATGAGCATATTTCAAGTCACCTCCATTGTCCAATGACTTATATCACACACTCACTGCTTCTTTATGGTGAAATAAATCCCTGTGATGATTAGTATACTTATAATTTTATATTTTGGATATATAGTGAATACATTATTTATATATTAACATATATCATATCTGTTTTTTTACTATTTTATATACATTGTTTGTATTGGTAGCAACAATCTTGTAAAATATAATAAATGTCTGTTAGGTGATATTGCATGAAGACCATCAGTTACTTTTTGACCCCCAGGGAGTCACATACAATGCTTTCAGAGAAATAAACATGAGCAAAATTTTGTGCAAATGGTTTCTCATGGTGGAGCAGGCTGCTTTGTACAGGTGTAAAGTACCTACCATACAGTCAATGATTTCCACTTTTGCTTCTCTTTTCTGCAAAATGACATTAATGACAGTAATGAGTGGCACAGTGTGTTGAGAGAAAAAGTAATGAAGGGAGACAGTAATAAGGGGGACAGTGTAATGAGCGGCACAGTATAATAAGGTACACAGCGTGATGAGGGGGACAGTAATGAAGGTCACAGTGTGATGAGGGGGACAATGTGATGAGGGGCACAGGGTGATGAGTGGGACAGTAATGAGCAACACAGGGTAATGAGGGGGACAGTGTGATGAGGGGCACAGTATAATGGGAGGACAGTATAATGAGGAGGACAGTATAATAAGGGGCACAGTAATGAGGGGCATACCATAATGAGGGGTACATTATAATGAAGGGGACAGTGTGATGAGGGGCGCAGTATGATGAGGAGTATAGTGTGAAGAGGGGGACAGTAATGAGAGGCAAAGTGCAATGAAGGGGACAGTGTAATATGTGGCACAGCAATGAGGGTTACAGTAATAAAGGGGGGACTGTGTGATGAGAGGAACACTGTGATGAAGGGGAGATGGTGTGATGAAGGGGTGCAGTAGTATATCTATACAATTTATATAAAAAGTTTACCAGCAGCCCCTGGTAATGGCTGGTAGTTGATTGGTCATGCTTCTTATTTGTCACCACTTCAATCTATTGATTTATTTTCAATAAATATGTCCTTATTTATTAGTTACATTAGAGAACACTTGCTAAGGGCAATGGTTGAGGTAAAGTTAGCAGTGGAATCAACCACTAGGCAACTTTATTGCAGGTTATGGATCGTTTTTTATTTTTAACCACTTCTCTTACTCATATAAAAAATAAATAAATAAATATGCATAAAAAGGGGCAGAAAGTGGATGATATTTTCACTCTAATACAAATAAGAGGTGATATAATGTTTGCCATAAATTATATAAGAGAGTGAAGCACTTCTGTAAATAAAAATAAATTAATTTAGAGGTGAAAATCATAGCAAGCTTTTAAGGCTTTAAGTAGTGTCATAATTACCAGACAAATGGTCCTTATAGCATAAAAGCTTGCAGTTATTTTCACAATAGTTAGACATTAAAGGTTTAATCGTTATATTATTTTGTTATTTTTATCTACAAAAGTTCTGAACTCTCTCAACTTAAAATGCAAAAAGTTTGTGTACAATGGGCAAGCATATTGTTCTTATTGTTGTCATTAACAAATCTTTTGTTGCATGTTAAACTGACCACATATTTTTTATATATTTTATAGCATGTCAGAAGGTAAATTAGAGAAAATCTCTGATACAAGTGTCAAAGTAACAATACTTGTATTTCAATGCCTGGTTTTAATTACTACCTGTCAACTAATTATTCTGTGTGTTTAACAAAAACTAAACAAAAGATAGAACAAGCTTCCCACTAGAAATTGTGGGGCACAGTACAAACGAAACAAGCAGGGCCAGGTGGATGCAGAGGTTTACGGTTTCCATACCTGTGGCTGCTGGTGTTCTAAGGTCAGTTCCTGCTTGTCTGGATCCTGGAATGTTGGGGCCCTATTTAGAAAAAAGACAGGTACATGAAAGCCCCAAACAGCACCAGTGTTAAATTAGTAGTACCCGACTTCAACATTGAATTAATGATATATCCATTTTATAAATAAACCTATTTACCTCCCCACAAACAGCCCCAACAATAAAATAATAGCATTTACATTTAATAAATATACGTATTTCCCACAACCTTTCCTGACATAATATAATGAATAATTCATATTCACATTTAATAAATAATTCACCTTCACTCCAAACCACTACAGCATTAAATTAAAGGCTCATCACCCCAACTTAATAGCCCCTATTATTAAATTAAATAGCCCCACCATCACACACAAATAAATTAATAGCACACACCATTAAATAATTAGCCCCCACCTTTACCCCAACATTAAATTAATCTCCTAACCTAAGTTAACCTAATCTCACACATATAAAGATTCCTCCCTTCCCCCACACTTACCTTCTTCCATCCGCGCTGTGTTGGAGAGGTGGTCTCTTCTGCCTGCCTCTCTTGCGGTCTGCTCACATTTGACAGTGCATCTGTCATCTGGTGCATGTCCCATATGAGATGTGTCAGCGATAAAGATAGGAAGAGGGGAACACACATAGGGGAAGGGAGGGAGGGAGAACGGATTATACGATCCACGGCTGAATGAAGTAAGGTGAGAGGGTCTGTGAAACTGCTCTCAAAGTCTTGCTTGGGCAAAAGGTTATTGTGGGCAGGAGCTGCTACGTTGTGGAGGTATCCAGCCTCAAAGTAATTTTAAGAAGAAGGGACATCTTCATTGTGTTGATGTATGAATGATTTTGGGATTATGACTAATTCAGTTGCTCACTTGGGACAAATATTCAGGAGCCTTCTAAGTCATCTTGATTGATTTATTAAAGTAAGTATACAAATGGATGCAAAGGTTGATAGATAAGTCAGTGGCCTATGAGGGTTAGGGTCCTTCATACCAGTTCATTCTTATATAAGTCCCATTCAGCATAGAATTGTTTAGGATATTCTGATGTGTAAACTTCAGGGGTTTCCAATGTTAACCACCAGTGTACTTGTCCAGATGTTGCTGTTCACAGTTCAAACTAGACCAATATTTGATCAAGTAACACACAGCGAGTTTACTTATATACTCCGGTGATGTTTGCTGGGACTTCCTGTGCTGCTCCTGGATTCTTATCCACCTTGTGAGAAAATATACAGCGGTCAAAAGCAGTGTCCTTACAGTCCTAATATTTTAAATCAATAAGTGTCAATCCACACGCTGTTTCTAACAAGAGCACAGTTCAGAGTCTAATTCGTAAAATGCGCTCCACAGTGGAATGCACCCCCACTTTCAATGCTGCACGTATCTGATCCACATCCAACAATAGTATGAAGTAAGGTAGTTGGTCCGTCCCAGATAAGGGGACAGCCAGCAGAAATCATACAAGGACCTGGGCCAAAAGAGGGAGGGGTTTCCAGACAACACATCCCATCTGTACAGCACAAACATTTTTATGAATAACTGGCGGGCCCCCTAGTCAGTCCGGGCCGCTATATAAATAAATGGAGATGATGATGACGATAATTGGAATACAGCATGGTGGCTTAATGGTTAGCACTTCTGCCTCACAGCACAGGGGTCATGAGTTCGATTCCTGACCATGACCTTTTCTGTGTGATTGTTCTCCCCATGTTTGTGTGTGTTTCCTCTGGGTACTCTGATTTCCCCCACACTCTAAAAAACATACTGGTAGGCTAATTGGCTGCTATCAAATTGACCCTACTCTCTCTCTCTCTCTCTCTCGCTGTCTGCGTGTATGTTACGGAATTTAGACTGTAAGCTCCAATGGGACAGGGACTGATGTGAGTTCTTTGTATAGCACTGCAGAATTAGTGGCACTATATAAATAGCTGCTGCTGATAGTTGCCTTATTACCTCATCCATAGAATACTATGGATGAGCTGTAAATAGAATGTTGGACTGTGCTGTCTGATCTTGGCCTGCACCTGAGACCTAAACACATTTTTTAAAAATCTATTAATAGAATAATGGTCAGATATGATTTTTTCTGTCTTGGTGTTTATTTAGTTTATCAGTACTACTTACATATTGTTCTCAAGCCACCATTTTATAGGCAACTTATAAATAATACTAGGTTTTATGTGATGACATTAGCATTTAAATATAAAGTACTCTATGACAGCTCATTCTAGGATCTACTGTATTTTGATAAACATGCCTCTAAATTACAAGTATCAACCCCCAATGGGATGTTTGTTTTGACACTAAGGTATTACAAATAGCAGAACCTGTATTTCTACACTTTCAAGGGACTGTTAATTTTATGCTATTATTATTATTATTATTATTATTTTTCATTTATAGGGCGCCACTAGCTATCCATAGCGCTGTACAGGGACAGACAGAAACACGATACAGGGTGAGACAGCACGGTACAGTTAACAAAAAGCACAGTAACTCCGAAGCTCAATATACAGCTAGATGAGAGGTGAGAGCCCCAAGCGGGGTAGAGAGAGGGGTAGAAGGGCAGGAGGACCTCGTGGAAGAGACAAGGAGCTGAAGAGCAGAGTTAAGGTGGTGGAGAACAGAAGGAGAGTACAATCTAAGGGGAGGGTAGGACGGACAGAGACGCAATGGTAGGAGGAGGGAATGGGGAGAACAGAGGCAGAGACGGAGAGGGGGGAAGAGGAGAATGAAAAGGAGGGAGGTAAGAGGGGGACAGGAGGGAGGGCAGGAGTGGGAGGGGGGTAGGGGGAGACTGGGAGGAGGTCAATTAGGTGGGGGACTGGAGAGCTTTAAGGAAGAGGTGGGTTTTTAAGGCCCGTTTGAAGCTGGACAGGTTGGGGGAAGTTCTGATGGAGCAGGGGGAGCTGGTTCCAGTGGAGGAGGGCAGCGCGGGAGAAGTCTTGGATGCGAGCATGGGAGGAGGTAACCAGGGGGGAAGAGAGGCGGCGGTCGTTAGCCAAGCGCAAAGGGTGGGATGGAGCGTGAATGGAGATTAGGTTGGAGATGTAGGGAGCAGTGGAGTTGGAGAGGGCCTTGAAAGTAAGAGTTAGGAGCTTGAACACGATTCTGTAGGGGATGGGGAGCCAGTGGAGGGATTGGTGGAGGGGGGAGACAGAAGAGGAGCGGTGAGAAAGGAAAATGATCCGAGCGGCAGCATTGAGTACGGAGCGAAGGGGAGCGAGATGAGAGCGGGGGGAGGCCAGTAAGGAGGAGGCTACAGTAGTCCAAGCGGGACTATTGAATTATTAGAGCATTGTTTATTTCTTTTAGCTATTGTTTCATTAGAGGATGCTAGTTCTACTTAGATTTAAATTGTTCTCTCCAAGGTACATTAAAGTGAAGGTGTAACAGTCAGGGGCAGGCTAGGTTGGGGGGCAGGGGGGTATCTGCCCCCAGGCCAGGCCCTTAGTGGACTACCTTGAGCTGGGTTACTGAGCCACAGAGTGTTGCTGAGCTTCACCACTTCTTCTTTCTTTGCCTTCTTTGTATGTTTCTTGCTCCTTCTTGTTGTTTTCGTGCCAGCTCCTCTAGTCTCTCTGTGTTCTGATAGCATCCTGGCATCATTTTTGCATGTCAGGGCAATGCAGTGACCTACCACTTTCCTTACTGCACTGCCCTCGCTACGGCCCTGGTGTAAAATACAGCTTTACCTCTCTTTTAGTAGGGCAGTGTCACGGTTCTCAAACAGAAGTACAGCTAGGAGTCATGAATTCGGTGAAAAACACTGTGTTTATTTGCAGAGAGGTGATAACAGGTAATAACGAGCAGTGATAAATACCAGGTTCCAGCTGATGCAGCAAGTAGCATGAAATGTCCAGAAACAATCAGGTAAGGACAACAGGAAATGACATCAGGATTAGGACAACAATAACCAGCAATGTGAGCTGGGGGAAACAGGTTTAAATGGACCACACCCAGGTGCATAGAATGATTGGTGAACAGGAGGGTTAACCCCTAATGCACACAATAGCAGCACCTCTGGTGAGTGGAGGTACTGCCAATACAAAACAATAATAGGACAAAAAGGCAGGAGCTGCCATGCAAAGCAGCATGTAGCACATAAGCTGAGGGCAGATCGTGACAGTATCCCCTCCCTTAAGGGCGGATTCCAGACGCCCAATTATCAAAAATGTCTGAATTCATCGGAATCATAATCCAGAATTGGGGGCCCGGCAGAAAAGTCCTCGTCCAAGGGCGGAAAGGCAAAGGAGACCATGCCAGTTGCCAGTTCAAGAACTGCAGAACCTCCTCTTCTCTTACGTCCTCCTCTCTTACGGGACTTTCTCGGAATTGGGGCCTGAGCCAACTGAGTGGAGCACAAAGGTATCTCTTGGCCAGGTGAGATGGGTGGACCTGCTGACAATACAGAGGCCCCGTAACAAGGCATAGCGGGAGGTGTTGGTGAAAACTTGTTGATCACTGCCTCGACAAATAGTTGTAAGTCAGAAAGAATGGGGTGATCAGACTCAACAAAAGGGTTTGCCCATTCCATAGCCTCTCCTCTAAAATGTGTTAACAAAAACAAAACTTGCCTCTTTGGGTCACTGGCAAGGCTAGGTACTGAGGGGAAATAAGAAGCACAAAACCTCAGTAGAGCACTAAATTGAGAAAGGTGCCCCTCAAAGGTAGATGACAGCTCACACTTGGCACCCTTGGCAACGGATGGTTCGGACTTGGTAGCAGGCTTGACAGGAGACCCGGACTGGGTGGCAGGCTTGGGAGCAGGCCCGGACTGGGCGGCAGACTTGGGAGCAGGCCCGGACTGGGCGGCAGACTTGGGAGCAGGCCCGGACTGGGCGGCAGACTTGGGAGCAGGCCCGGACTGGGCGGCAGACTTGGGAGCAGGCCCGGACTGGGCGGCAGACTTGGGAGCAGGCCCGGACTGGGCAGAAGGCTTGCCAGCATGCCCGGACTGGGCAGAAGGCTTGCCAGCAGGCCCGGACTGGGCAGAAGGCTTGCCAGGGACAGCGCTTTGAGAAGCCTGAGAGCAGACAGCGTTTTGAGAAGCCTGAGGGCAGACAGCGCTTTGAGAAGCCTGAGGGCAGACAGCACTTTGAGAAGCCTGAGGGCAGACAGCACTTTGAGAAGCCTGAGGGCAGACAGCACTTTGAGAAGCCTGAGGGCAGACAGCACTTTGAGAAGCCTGAGGGCAGACAGCACTTTGAGAAGCCTGAGGGCAGACAGCACCAAGTGGTAACTCGGGCTGAACCGCATGGACTGGCAACTCGGGCTGGACCGCATGGACTGGCAACTCGGGCTGGACCGCATGAACTGGCAACTCGGGCTGGACCGCATGGACTGGCAACTCGGGCTGGACCGCATGGACTGGCAACTCGGGCTGGACCGCATGGACTGGCAACTCGGGCTGGACCGCATGGACTGGCAACTCGGGCTGGACCGCATGGACTGGCAACTCGGGCTGGAGGGACAGAACCCCCTCTGGAGCAGACTGTATGAGCAGCGCCCCCTCTGGAACAGTCGGTAAGGGCAGCGCCCCCTCTGGAGCAGACTGGAAGGGCAGCGCCCCCTCTGGAACAGTCGGTAAGGGCAGCGCCCCCTCTGGAGCAGACTGGAAGGGCAGCGCTCCCTCTGGAGCGGACCGGAAGGGCAGCGCCCCCTCTGGAGCAGACTGGAAGGGCAGCGCCCCCTCTGGAGCAGACTGGAAGGGCAGCGCCCCCTCTGGAGCAGACTGGAAGGGCAGCGCCCCCTCTGGAGAAGACTGGAAGGGCAGCGCCCCCTCTGGAGAAGACTGGAAGGGCAGCGCCCCCTCTGGAGAAGACTGGAAGGGCAGCGCCCCCTCTGGAGCAGACTGGAAGGGCAGCGCCCCCTCTGGAGCAGACTGGAAGGGCAGCGCCCCCTCTGGAGCAGACTGAAAGGGCAGCGCCCCCTCTGGAGCAGACTGGAAGGGCAGCGCCCCCTCTGGAGCAGACTGGAAGGGCAGCGCCCCCTCTGGAGCAGACTGGAGCTCAGGAACAGAGAAAGCGGCTGAAAACTCTGAACCGGACACAGTGGCAGCAGGCTCGGGACCGGACACAGTGGCAGCAGGCGCCAAGCTGGAGGCAGATGATGTGACCTCAGAGCTGGAGGCAGATGATGTGACCTCAGAGCTGGAGGCAGATGATGTGACCTCAGAGCTGGAGGCAGATGATGTGACCTCAGAGCTGGAGGCAGATGATGTGACCTCAGAGCTGGAGGCAGATGATGTGACCTCAGAGCTGGAGGCAGATGATGTGACCTCAGAGCTGGAGGCAGATGATGTGACCTCAGAGCTGGAGGCAGATGATGTGACCTCAGAGCTGGAGGCAGATGATGTGACCTCAGAGCTGGAGGCAGATGATGTGACCTCAGAGCTGGAGGCAGATGATGTGACCTCAGAGCTGGAGGCAGATGATGTGACCTCAGAGCTGGAGGCAGATGATGTGACCTCAGAGCTGGAGGCAGATGATGTGACCTCAGAGCTGGAGGCAGATGATGTGACCTCAGAGCTGGAGACTGGCACCTCGGCACAGGAGACAGAGGCTGGCACCTCGGCACAGGAGACAGAGGCTGGCACCTCGGCACAGGAGACAGAGGCTGGCACCTCGACACAGGAGACAGAGGCTGGCACCTCGGCACAGGAGACAGAGGCTGACACCTCGGCACAGGAGACAGAGGCTGTAGGTGCCTCAGGACAGGCGGCTGGAGCTGGCAGATTGGGTCTCTTTGCAGAGAAAAGAAATGCTGGAGCATAAACAGATTTGGAGTGCCGAGAGGAAACAACAGGAGATGGTTCAGTAAGTTGACGTGGTCTACGGACAGGACAGTCCTGCAAGAAATGTGCACTGCTGGCACAGTAGAGACACAGTTTGTTGGTTATTCTGCGCTGTCGCTCCACTTCGGTCAGATGGGGGCGTGGCCCACTTGTGAACCGGGCATTAGTTAAACTGCAGTTGTTAGTTAAATGCAAATTTGACATGGTATTATTGCAAGGTGTTGGCGGCACGGATTCAGTAGCAGACAGAGTTGGCTGGGTCAAATCAACAGTATCAGATTTCAGTGAAACAGTCTCTGATAGTCTCCTGAGTGGGTCCAAAAGCAAAGTGGAAAATTTTGCCAGCTGGGAGCGTAACAATATAATGTCCATTTGTAAGGTTTGTAGCAGTGGTAATTCCATGATTGGTAACACAGACATGTTGCAAAAGACAAATGAAAACTTGATTGCAGCAAAAAGTCCCAGAATAAAACAAAACTTTCACCTGACTCCAAAGCTGTTTTTTGGGCTGGTTATACTGTCACGGTTCTCAAACAGAAGTACAGCTAGGAGTCATGAATTCGGTGAAAAACACTGTGTTTATTTGCAGAGAGGTGATAACAGGTAATAACGAGCAGTGATAAATACCAGGTTCCAGCTGATGCAGCAAGTAGCATGAAATGTCCAGAAACAATCAGGTAAGGACAACAGGAAATGACATCAGGATTAGGACAACAATAACCAGCAATGTGAGCTGGGGGAAACAGGTTTAAATGGACCACACCCAGGTGCATAGAATGATTGGTGAACAGGAGGGTTAACCCCTAATGCACACAATAGCAGCACCTCTGGTGAGTGGAGGTACTGCCAATACAAAACAATAATAGGACAAAAAGGCAGGAGCTGCCATGCAAAGCAGCATGTAGCACATAAGCTGAGGGCAGATCGTGACAGGCAGCTTGTATTTCTGCTATGATTATAGGAAGCACTACATTTGCATAAAGTTCTTCCATGTTTGTTATTTGAATTAGGACTAATCAAAATGACCAAATGCTACATTACTCCACATAATATCCAATATTATTAATACAATTGAAAGTGCTTGGCATATAAGAAATACAAAACTTAAATATAATGGAAAGTATATTTTATCAGAACATTTACGTTGAATGATGGGTAAATCTGGAACTGTAAATCTCCAGGCAGATTTGCACGGTTAGGTTTCTCCTCAATCTGATGCAAATCCATTTTTCCACAGTAGAGAAAAAGTTCTTTTCAATTTAAATGCCAGTGAAATCTTATTCAGGGCTTCAGATACTTCACAGCAGATTTACTAAATCCATCTAAAAATCAATAAATCCAGTGAAAGCTCCTTTTCAGCTCAGTTTTCCAAAATCCTACTGACTTTTTAACTTTTTAGTACTAATACAGTGAAATATCCTGGCAGCAGCTTAGCATGAGGTGTCCTGGATCTAAGTAAACCTGACTACTGCAAATGTACTGGAAGAAAATGTCTGAAAATACATTGTTGTATTCTAACATTATTATATTATTAATATAATTAATAATATCAATTTTCTGTTCTAAGAATCATCATTCATTGACTTATATTTTTGTTGAATTGTATATGTGCTTAATTTACTTGTAATTGAAGAAAAAACTACACACAATACATATGTAAGATTTGTTTTCTGCAAATGATTAGTAACACATATAACTTTGTACTCCTATTTTACTCCCTAAGAAAGCCATGGAAAATTGTTTTCAAAATAAGTCTGTTATTAGAATAATAATATTATCACTTTTTTTTATCATTATCACTAAAATTATTACTAATGTCACTTTAATCACTTAAACAGGCATATTGTTGTAACATGTAACATACAGGGCCTTATTTAGAGGTAGGAGTAAATCCAGCAAAGCGATGCGTATACACCTGGACAAACCATGCTGTGGTGCATGGGGTGCAAATACAATTATTTTTGCATGCAGGGCAAATCCTGCCTGCTTTTGGATGCAGCAAACAAATACTGGGCAGTTTTAATTTAACACTGCAATTCAAATTTGAGCTAGTAATCCCCCCTTCCAACTCCAATTTGTACCCTCTGCAGTGCCACATGGTTTTGCCAAGGGTCACGATTTCACTTTCTAGCTGTTTTTGCTTACTAACTCTAAATGAGGATGATAATGTATAAATGTCTATGCAATAGATACATGATTGGAATATATTGACCATAATTGAATATGTATAGATGTATAGTATATATATCCCTCAGGGGAGGGCAAATGTGAGGATGGAAGAGGGCGGGGCTGGGTGAATTGTGTAATTATTGCCCTGTCCCCATGCCTTAATGGTGCAGGGGGCAGGGCCAGAATGACGCAATTCAGCACAAATCACTTTACTAGGAAGTGGGCTGGATACAGGAGGATTGCCTGCTCTCCAGGGAGTCCGGGAGACCTACTCGAAATTCTTGAGTCTCCCGGACATTCTGGGAGAGTGGACAAATATTATATATTTATATATAAACAGTGGTCGAAGCGGGGGTGTATACGGTGGTATGCCATACAGCCACTTCTCCCACCGTCTTCATTGTAAAACTATTAAATTACATAAAATTTTCCACTTCGACCAATGTATATAAATATATAAATAAATATGGGCAGCACAGTGGCTAATTGGTTAGCACTTCTGCCTCACAGCACTGGGGTCATGAGTTCAATTCCCGACCATGGTCTTATCTGTGTGGAGTTTGTATTTTCTCCCCGTGTTTGCGTGGGTTTCCTCCGGGTGCTCTGGTTTCCTCCCAAACTCCAAAAACATACTAGTAAGTTAATTGGCTGCTATCAAATTGACACTAGTCTCTTTCTATGTGTGTGTGTTAGGAAATTTAGACAATAAGCTCCAATGGGGCAGGGACTGATGTAAATGAGTTCTCTGTACAGCGCTGCGGAATTAGTGGCGCTATATAAATAAATGATGATGATATATTAATTTTATTGCCAATCTCAAAGCCAACCACACAGTCGTACGCAACTGAATAAATAGGATCCTTAAAATACTTCACAACATGCTGTTACCACACAGATGCCATACATGAATCAGATGCCAAACACAAAAATATATTTATCAAAGTCCCATTGTCCTTGTACATATAATATTAAACCTATTATAACATATTCTAAAACTCAAGTTGTATATGTTTACAAGAGACACAGGGCACTTTACTTGCTTATCAATGACACATGGTCCTTCTGGAGAAGTAATCAAAAACAGTGAATATTTTTTAAGCTAATTTGGCATTTTGTGGATGGCATACTATATTATTAATACGTACTGTATACACTATTTCTTTGTCAGGGTCCTCTTGTATGAGTTTTCAACCCTCTGTTGATTTGATGGATTTATTATTCATTTTTTATATTTATTTTTTCTAATGGTTATTATGTGTAATTTAGGTGTTAAGGAAAAAAACTTTCTATACCGAAATCAAATATGTATATGTTGTATTATTGCTTCGAAAATTGTTGCACAGCGTAACTAATGTTTTAGCTCTCAAGAAGAAACTGTAAAGTGTTAAGTCTTTAGATTCCAGAAATGGTATTAAAGCCTTTATTAAAAAGCAGATGCATTTCCCTGAGCAAAAAAAAAGCTATTGATTTACCTTGAAGGAGCTTCAGCACATCACAAAACATTGTAGCTAATATCATACTGCTTCTAGTAATATTTACCCTGATTTTATGAAATGGACAGTTAATATTTCCTCTACCTCAACCCTCCTTTTGACATTTACTCTAATCTACTGTACACAAGAATAAAATCAATATGTAATCTCCTTCACTTTATTTGTAAAAGCAGGGACAATACATTCTACTCAGAGGGAAGGGGAAGATTTAGTAGCATTAACTATGTCTGGTTGCCAGATGGTTGTTACCTATGATGACTATTCCGCATCTATCTGTAGAGAGAGAGCGTCACCGAAGCTGACACAGAGAAAGGTGATGGGCTCAACCAGGACAAGACTCCATAAATAATAATACCATTCCAGTAATGATTAGTTTTATTATATGGGGCAAGGGAGGGATGTTGGAAAATATGAATATTGGAAAATTAAATGATCAAATACATTGTTCTACACTTCACTATATTCTCGATATGACACACTTACTGTAAATACGTCCTCTGAAAGAAGAAATCCCTATACATATCGCTCGCTAAATAATTCTATACAGTTTCTTCGAGTAAGAAAGTATAATACCAAATTATCTCATAACTGATAAACACTTAGTTAAACAAAAGGAGGTCATCCAGGGGGTCATGTAGAGTTGGACCCAAGTATGATTTGCTGAGTATAAAATACTGAGCACAAAGGACTAGTTATGTTGCGGCTATATGAAGACTGAGTTGCAGTTTACACTTACAACCACTTGCAGACCCTTTGATTGAAGAGGCAGAACAGGGGAAGGATGTGGTGGGTAAGTGCAGCTAAAACACATTATGAGCATGTTTGCACAAATGCAACTGATGTAGAATGAGGCTCATGCGCCTGTCAGGAGATGGGAAACTTGCGTGTGTGCGACCACTGTTATAAGTTCCGAACAGCTAAGATGCATCCAATTCAACACACCCATGTAATACGTTTTTTTTTTCAGATGCAATTTTCATCTGCATTTTAGATACAAATTGCACCCCCAAATTTTATATGTTTGGTTTCAATATCACTTCCCTTATTGTTCTGAAAGGGCGATGACTTTATATTAAATTCCAGTTTTTATCTACAACTGTTTCTTAATCTCTCTCTTTGTTTGCTGTAGCTTGAAAGTTTATACAGTGCACTGTTTTAATGTTATTCAACTAACCAGGACTTTTATGTCTTTGATATTATTTTTGTGGTTGCAGCGAGTGAGTCTTTAATTGGTATCACTTATCTGCTCCTGATGAGTTCTGATTTACCAGAACACATCTTTTAGGCACTCTCCTCCTGCTCGGGGTAGACTGGTCTCTGAAAAGTTGTAGTTCAGCATGTCCTTCTTGCAGTTTTTGTGGATGCTGTCTATGCTGCAACTGGTTACTGTCCCTGCTCCTTCTCTCTCACCAGCAGTTTACTCTCTTTTACTTATTCTTACTCCTGCACTCACCAATTCTCTGTTATTTTCCTTTTTATGCTATCTTGCCTGTTCTTGTTTCTCTCTATGTGGGTTCTTCTTTTAACTGCCTATGTTTCTGACCAACTGACCGAAGTCTCCTCTTATCAGATTCTGTCTTGATACCTCATTTAATTTCTATTTCTATTGGTAGCATGACCATAAATTCCACCCTGCAAGCTCGTTGCCTAGGTGTAAACCTTGACTCGCAACTATCCTTTGTTCCCCACATCAACTCTATATTTACATCATACTGCATACATCTAAAAAAACATTTTTAGAATATGTACATATCTCACACAAGACACTGCAAAAACTTTAATTCATGCACTCATCATCTCCCACTTCGACTATTGTAATTCCCTCCTTACTGGTCTTCCCAAAGTCAGACTAAAGTCCCTACAATCTATTTTGCATGCAGCAGCTAGATTGATTTTCCTTGCAACTCGTTTTTCGTCTGCTGAGTCACTGTTAGTCTTTACATTGGTTGCCTGTTTCTCAAAGATTCCAATATAAAATTGCTCTACTAACATACAAGGCCATCAATAAAATTGCATCGACATACATCTCCTCACTTGTTTTAAAATATTTCCCAAATAGACACCTCCGTTCTGCACAAGATCTGCGTCTCTCTTCCACTGTCATTACTACCTCCCATTCTCGGTTACAGGACTTTTTTCGGGCTGAACCCAATTTATGGAATTCACTCCCTCGCACCACAAGACTTTCCTCTTCAAACCTTCAAGCGTTCTCTGAAAACTCACCTCTTCAGACAAACTTATAATATTCCTCTACCACCCTCTTAATCACCCTCTACACAGCTAACACAAGACAACAACCCTCTGATCAACATAGTTGTGTGATTGAGCATACAGCCCACTAAATACTTTGTAACCTTTGCTTTCTAGCTGGACAAATATTCAATGTGATGTAGCACTTACAATTGTGTATCACACCATTGCCCCACAGATTGTAAGCTTGCGAGCAGGGCCCTCTTACCTCTCTGTATGTATGTATTACCCAGTATTGTTTTTTTACTGTTTGTTCCCAATTGTAAAGCGCTACGGAATCTGCTTTCGCTATATAAATAAATGTTGATGATTTTGATGATGAACTCACTTCTTCTTATTTCTCCTTCACACTATGTGTCAGGCGCCGTCCTGCTCCTGCCTCCAGACGGGCACCTGCCTCCATGCGATGCCTGCGTCCCGTTGCATAGCGACGTACATTCTCCATTCTATTCACATGCGTACGATGAGCTTGGCTAACCCTTGCTTAGCGACTGGAGACTCTCTTCATGTTTACGATCCATATGCATGCGCATGAAATCGGTCAGTCGCATAGCGACAAAGTCGGCGATTGATTACGCTCCTCCCACGGTTTGTGGCAGCACCAATGAGAGATCTCTTTCCTCTATATTAAGAAGTAGTCAGAGTATTTGGTCTTCAGCCTTACTCCAGCGTTTGTCTCTGTGTTATTGTCTATTTGGATTCTGCCCCCGGCTTGTTCCTGATTTCTCCTTTGGTTCCTGATTTTGGTTTAGAGTGACTCTTGGTTCTGACTCGGCTTCCTGACCACTCTACTGCTCCTGATTTGGCTGTGCTGCGTCTCTCTGGTTGTAACCTGGCTTGCCGACTATTCTGTGTATTGCTGCTTCTGGATTACCTTTCTGGATCCTGGTGCCCCCTCACAGCTGCCTCATTTGATACCTCACCAGCTAACTGATACTGAGGGCCACTTGCAGGGACCTCCTTGCGGGGGTCCCTGGTGAAAACCAGGGGCGTATTAGACTCCGTGCCTCAGTACTCAGTAGCGCCAACGGCTGGTAGGTGTCACCAACTTCATCTTCGTGATTGTAACACTCTGTTGTTTTTCACAAAACTGCTCTCTTTAGTTAGCATCACCTTCAAACTGCTCTTCTCCTCAGTGGTTCCTTCTGTCTCCCATCACTTTCTTAAACCATGCAGGGGAAGTTCCTCCTATTGCATACCTCTCATCTCTGATTGGTTGGAGTATTACTTGATGTATGGTATTATGATCTGATATATGTTATTTGGTATATATTTGTTGTTTTTTTTGTAATGTTAGATTGATTGATATAATGCTTTGGAGTGTGCTTAAGGCTCATTTTAAAGTTATACATGTTTATTTTTGTTACAGGGTTTTCCTATAGTGTCATTTACTCACGTTCTTGTATAGGAAAGGGACTTGTAAAAAATGTGCATAAGTATAGGAAATATGTATGATTGCATATTTTAACAACATTTATTTTACATACATTCAAATATCCATTTTACATTTTTAACTGCCAAAGCCTATAGTAACGTAAATGGAAAATGACAAGGCATTTTGCAATTGACCACATTGTTTTAATGTGCTAAACAGTTTATTCAATGTTAAATGTCTACACTTGGTGAACACACAATGAAAATCTTCATCTGAAAAGTAAAATTAGACTTTGCTAATTAGTAAAATTTGCAAACCTGATTAACTTTGTGTTATTTGAATAAACATATTGGACCTGATTTATGTTTGGACATGAGTCCATTTGCATGCCTTATCTTTCATGAAATAGCACATGTTCTGATACGGACCTTACACCAATGAATGCAACTGCATGCAACTCATGTCCGAACGCAAATAATTTGACTGCCTACGACCTGAAGGAGAACTGGGGTGGGACGTATGTACAGTAAGGGTGTGTCGAGGGCGTGCTGACACAGATCTGACCTATTCAGGTCCTGGGTTTTCAGACATGTCATTTGAATCAGCTACAGAGCAGTTGTAAGTGTTGACTGATAGTGATGACTGCCACTGCATAGTTTATGTTTGAAATAATACATGTATGCATGCCAGTAGGTAGCACAGAACATGTGTATGCAAGTAATATAGACCATAAAAACTCCTTGTATGTACAGTACAAATTAAGATAGCCTTGGTTTATGTATTTAATGTAAAAATAAATTTGTAAACAAATTTTTAAAACCAACCTTATTTTTATTAATAATTATACTGTGTAGAGTTGTTCATTTATCTTGTAACATACAGGAGATCACTGTCCGGTTTCAGAACGCTCCTTTTTCCTTCTTCATTTAGCATTAAGTTTTGTGTATGGTTTGTATCAGTGGTCAAAGTGGAAATTTAGAACATATGGAAAATGTATATGAAATAGAATTTATGATGGTTTTGCAATGAAGGCAGGAGGAGAAGTGGCAGTATGGCATACCAGCATATACCAGCCCACTTTGACCACTGATCTGTACAATAGTAAGTTCTTACTTTCCAACTCTCCCGGAATGTCCGGGAGATTCCCGAAATCCGGATAGGTCTCCCGGACTTCCGGGAGAGCAGGCAAGAATCCCTCATACTGCTATTTGATGGACAAAATAATGCGATTTGCGGTGAATCGCGTCATTTTGGCCCTGCCACAAAATGTCGGTTTTGACCACGCCCCCCCCTCAAGCCCTCCAACCACGCCCCCTGCCCGGGATCACCCAGAATTCAATGTTAAAAGGTTGGCAAGTATGAGTAAGTCCTGCATTAGTAAAACCCTATCTGCCAACTGTCCTGTTTTCAGGTGGTCAAATTGGGCTGTGTCTGCTAGAGAATGTGGCCTTTCTGGAAAAGGTTCAAGCGAATCAGGGCATGACCTATATTATCCCAACATTCATGCAGTGTACACAAACTTCTTGCAACACTTGCATCAATATACATTGCAAGAAACTTCTGTACAGTTACATGACAGTACAAAATAATGTATCTGGTTAAATGTAGTGGTGTAAAATCCAGTTAGAGAGAATAAAAGAAATTGGGGACATGAGCCTAGTGAAATGAATTAAGGTATGAGGTAACTGTGAAAAAATTTTAAATTCAAGGAAATTGTAAGATCAGGCTATGCAGCAGGTTTGACTGCCTATTATATTTCCTCTTTGGTTGACTGATTTGAATACATAGCAGTCCACTGACAATAGGTTTGTGTCTGAAAGCTCCCCAAATACACATGGATTCTAGTAATGCCACATGACATCTTCTGGTTTCTGTAGCATTCAAATATTCAACATTTCATGTATATAGTTTGGCTGTGAACAGCCCCAGTGGCGCATTATAATGAAAAGGAAAACATCTATTAAGGCAGAATGCTTTTATTGTGATTGATTGCAAATATAAAACAAAAAACACACTTCTTTACAATGACAACGCTGTTCCAAAATATGGGCCGAAGGAGCAATAAGAAATTACAGGAATGATTGTTGCTCAGAAAAAAAATGTATTTTGAATAAATATATGGACACGTTTTTGACAAGAAATGTAATTGAATTTTTTTAGATATTTTATGGGATTTATTAGTTTGATGTTTCCATTCTGTTATTACTTTTTCTGATCATTTCCTTTGTGAGATAGCTCTGATAGGATGCAGAATCCATGCATGTACTGTATTTCTGCTTGAATTTCTTCCTATATATTAACACACTGATATAGACCTCTTGCTTTAACAATGCTAGGAAATTAAATGTGACATTTTATTACAGGATGGGCTTTTCCCAGTTTGTATACATAATGATTTGAACATAGAGCATGTTAACAAGGAATGTATATTAATTGGATTCCTAATTCTTGTATAAAATGTTAAGTAAATAACTTTTTATGGTTGTGCCCTCCCTAATGCCTGAATGTAATGCAAAATCATTCAGATGATTACAATTCATAATGTTATAGATATATTAGGTTAAGTATGAACGCTAAAGTGAGTATGAAAAACAAAATTGTATATTATTATAAACAAAACAAGACACACAAGAGTAATTTTCTAAGTGTAGCACATGGGATTGTTGGTCAAATTCCTTTTTTTGGGGATAGTATTCCAGACCCTTGACTTTTAGGGCATATGCTGGGAGAGATTATAAACTTTAATCTGTTCAGATATTGCTTTGCATTTAATTAACTCAAAGTCATTTTGCCCAAGTCATTAAGGAACATATGTGCTGATTTTGAGCGTATCCTATGCAAAATCCCTTTGCGTATACCCAAAACCGGGACATACGGTACCCTGGCTGCTGCGGATGCAGATGTGACGCACTCTTACTATGTTTACTACACTTATTATAGCTTACAATTCCAGGGGAATGAACTGGGTGAGGAAGGAGTGCTTGGCCGTAGTCAAATATACAATGAGGGCATTCCCGTGCAGCAATACCCTAGTCAGGTTCATGTGCACTCACGAGCAGGCGGGTTTCCAAATGTAAGGTCTACAACTGTTAGGGGTCTAGTTTAAATCTCCACTGTCAATCTTAACCAGGTGACATTTAATAGAATTGTGAACTTTGCTCTCTTCACCTGCATACACTCCTCTTATGAAATACCATTATATTATGATTCATTTGAGGATGCTCACTATGGTGCCATTTCAACTATGGTGCCAAAAACAACTTTTTTTGGTTTAATGTTTACTCATACATTTATTCCCTAGTAATATGAATCATTGTTAATCTTTTTTTTCAATGTTATGTGCCTGTTTAATAGTAGTTTAATTTTTTTTTCTTGTTGATTTTACTCCTTACAGTTCCTCCAAGTTTTCCCAATGCATTCTTAATTTTTCTTTTTTTATTATTTTGTTGAACATTTAGATAATGAGTCAAGCCCACTTGCAGGTGTAATATTTGCAATCTTTAATGTTCAAACGGGTGTAAATGTTTACAAGCCGTCCTTCTCTGTCACATATAGCATGTCTTTGAAAATGGCCGAGGCTCAAATAGCAGAACAGGAGGGCAACACGCGTCAACCCCTCCAAAACCAACAACTGGTCCATCGTCACCAGCTCAGGGAACGTGTCTACAGGCCACGAGTCAGCCTCTTTGGGATGTCAGATGCTGGGGTGGTCTGTCTCTATCGACTCCCACTTCATGTGATCATGGACCCCCTGTGCATTGTGCAGAGTGACCAAGAGCCAATGCGTAACATCCCAACTGCAATACAGCCATTGACCAAACTGTTGGCTGCATTACATTTTTGTGCAACTGGCATAACATATGGGGAGTAGATGGAACACACGTGGCCCTGGTCCTGTTGGGTGGGAATGCTTTGATTTATTTGAATCAAAAGCATTTCCACTTGATAAATGTCCAGGCTATATGTAATCCCTCTCTCCTCATTTGGGACCTGGTAGCTGTGTGGCCAGGGAGAACATATGAGGGTGCAAGGACATTTAAATTTTGTAAATTATTTTTAAATAAGCATTTTGTGTTAGAAAGGCCTTGTTATATGATGTACTTCGACCTGGAAACCAGACCATAATTTGTTAATATGTACACCGTTGCCAATATATAGCATGTAACAATGGCTATTTTTATTGGGTTTGTATTGTTTTTAGGATACTGACATATTAGCATGTAGCAGTCAAATATGCTTGACCCTTATTTTTAAGTGTGATGTTTACTTAAATATACCATATATATTCCCAAAAAAAGTCTCAATATTTCAAAAAGCCTCCCTATTTGTTTTTTTTATAATTTGGTCCTCTTTGCTTCTCTGAATGAATCTTGCCGCTATCTTGGAATAGAAAAAATGGCACTATTTGTAAACCAACATGTTATGTTGTTTTTTTTGTTTTTTTGGGGGGGGCTAGTTATTTGTCATTAATATTTTGACCTTTGTCTTTCTAGTCACCCTTTGAAGGAGACAACGCTTACCCGTTTCTCCCTTGGCTCTTCACTCCTAATTTGAATCCACACATGGAACAGGAGGTGTCATACAACTTGGCACATACAGCCACTAGATCAGTTGCAGAGCGGGCAGGGGAAATGCTTAAAACATAAATGAAAAAATGACAGTAGTTGCTGTGAAATGCAGGAGCAAATAGAAAGTCAAAAGTAAGTTCAAAAGAAAAACACGTGAAATTTCCAGGGCAGAATTTACAAGGTAGGAAGCAAATTAAGAGGAAGCAGACTATATATAATGATCTGGCAGGGACCAGCTACAGAGGTGTTGGAAGTGCTTTAACTCTTAACCTGCTGGAATGTACACCATAGTAACTACAAAAAGGATCACTGGATCCTGACAGCATGCTCCCCTAGACTAGATGACTTCCAGGTACCTTACAGATCCTTGCAAAGAAATCATTACTGGGGATATCTGAAAAGAAGACTTCAGACCAGATGCAGGATCCTCTTGGAGAGAAATCAGAAATGTGAGTGCGTGTGTAGACGTGGGCACCCCTGGGGTTAGACTTTTGTGGGCTGGCCACTCTGAATCTAAGAAAAGACATGTACAGGCTGGGGGCTGAGGGTGCAATGCTCCTGACTTGATCACTTTTTATTGAGAAAATGGACAATGTTCATAAAGAATATCACTGGATACCGGTCTGTCATTTTCAGAAAGCAACAATGTTATGGATTTAACAGGTATTTTTAAATGTGTTATGTGAAATCTGCTGATTCATGATATTGGTTATTGTTAAATTACTGCTTTGAATTTAAATACATCTTTATAAATCAGTTTTTAATATTATTTGCCTGTGGGGTCGTCTTTGCAATTATTCTATTTGAACCGCAGAAACAACTCAATCCCAATTTTTTTTCTTGTTTAAGAAATACTAACCACTTGCATGGGTTAGTGTGTATTTGTGTCTATGCTCTAGTCTATGCAAATAAACAGACATAAGAAATTGGCTAAAGAAACACTTTTGTTTATCTTAACCTATGGTCCTTCTCTAAATAGTAGTTTTTAATAGTAGTCCTCCATTTCTTACGCCCATATTTTTACATATTTCTACACCCCCTACTGAGCCTTGGTCAGAAATAATTCCTGTTTCTTGTGTTGGTGCAGGTCTGGTCACGTGATCATGTAGCAGTCTCTTTCAAGCCTATTGAACAGCAGTGTAAGTTGGTCACTAGGGTGCAATGGCAACTGAGACAGATCTTGCTGGACAAGATAAACACCAAATAGGGTGGACTTTTAATCAACTGCAGGCAAATGTAATATCCAGGGATTAGGATAACAAGTTTGGCCCAGGGGCGGATCTAGAAAATACTTCTACCCGGGGTGATTTAGGGAGGGGGGGGGGGGTTTAGGCCCCGCCCCCTTTTTGACATCTGAGGCTGCCGACGGCTGCATACTATGTGCAGGTCCATTCAGCAGTGACAGGTAGGGACAGTGTGCTGCCCAGATGCTCTGATTGTGTTTAAAACACAATCAGAGCGGCCGGGCAGCACACTGTCCCTGCCTGTCACTGCTGAATGGACCTGCACATAATGTGCAGCCGCCGGCAGCAAGCCCCTACTAGGGGGGGCGATCGCCCCGATCGCCCCCCCCCCCCCCCCCCTGGATCCGCCACTGGTTTGGCCCCTATGCTGTGTCCCAAAAGTGGGCACAATTGTCTAATAAGGATACCAAGAAAGTGTCCTTTGGAAAGACTCATTTGTAGCAATGAAGCAAGAAGTGATGCGTTACAGAGAGAGCATAAGCTGCAATGGTACACCCCCAGAGGTGGAACATGGAAGGAATCTAGTGCTGGAAAACCTGGTGGTCACATGATGGCCCATGGGGTGGAAGACACAACAGGATGCATTGTCAATTTGGACAAATTGAATGGAGAATGTCCCATTGTAGCGGGACAATTTGGAGTCAAGGACAAAGATATCTGCTCGGTACGTGATTACATGTGACTACCATGTCGCAACAGGGATTCCAACAACACACTTGCATTGAAAACATGAACATGAAGAAGACAGGAACATGGGTGATGTTGATTGCGACTGATAACCTTCCCATCCCTGTGAATGGATAGGCCTGGATGGACATAGAGCTCTGTGGGCAGCCCCTGGGAAAGAAAGGCATTATTGTAGTTGCTGGCTCCAATCTCAAACATGGTCCAGTACTAGTGGGAATAAACATCCTTTTCAGACTAATCCAGTTGCTTTTCCAAAAGAAAGGACCCATTATTGGTAGGACCTGGAAGTCCAGAAGTCAGTACAACACGTTCTGCAGCAAGTTGTCCAGTGATGTGAACAGAACTAAGCTGTGCACCTAGCTGGGACCCTTCAACTTATCTGGCTAGTCATTGAGTTTAGAACTTCCTTCCCGACAAGAATTGGTGATGTACTTATACATACACACCAGAAGCAGGAAGGATTAAAATACCTCT
Organism: Mixophyes fleayi; assembly: GCF_038048845.1. NCBI lineage: Eukaryota > Metazoa > Chordata > Amphibia > Anura > Limnodynastidae > Mixophyes > Mixophyes fleayi. The sequence goes on from NC_134405.1 coordinate 194,453,676, forward strand.
TCCAGCCTGTTGTAAAAGATGATCCCTGATGTCCCACACATTGGTCATCATCTATGTTAGTGTACCGGTTTGTCTGTGCAATGTGTGTGACAATCCACAGAAGCCTGCATGACCCATTCTGGCTTGAGTTATCCCTATAGTAACCAGCACCACAGGAGTCACACTGCATGTCGAGGTTACCCCAGACCCCAGACACAACAAAAGAAACCCACTCCCCTGTGGAATGGCGGCGTGGTTCTTGAACAAAAGAAAGTTGGATGGACTTAGCTCTGCAGACATAGCGAAGCTAGAACAGCTGCTATGGAAGAGACACTATACCTGCTCTTGCCCTAAGGAAGACAGAAGCATAAAATCCACATGGGGACACCCCTGCCATACAAAAGCTGTACCGGCAAATTCCTTCTAAATAATATCATGTTAATGGTGATGTTGGATAATCGAGAGATGGTTAAGAGGAAAAGTCTTTGGGTGGCAACCATCATCTTGGTGCAGAAGAAAGGTGGGGCACTTCTATTGTGTGTGGATTATCATTAATTCTACAATTGTACAGTACAGGATACCCCGCATTGAAGTATCTCTTGCTGCTCTTGGATGGGCCCAATATATCTTGACACTCGATCTAGCAAATAGGTATTGGCAAATGCTGGTGACACAGAAGCATTGAGAGAAGACAGCATTCATGCCCCCATAGCCCTGCCTGAATTCTGTTGGATGCTCTTTGGCCTTATCAATGCCCTGGCAACATTCCAACGGTTAATGGTGCAATGCCTAGATAATCTCAAGTTTGATGCCATTTTGAACTACATGTTTGTCCTGACTTTGGCAGAACATCCGGCTCAACTAGACATCATCTTGCAATGGTTGGAGGAGTATGGCCTGAATCTGAAACCTCAAAGATCCTATGTCTTGAAATTCTTGGGATATATGATACCTTGTGGCAATAGATGGGGTGAGATCTACCAAAGACATAGTGGCTGTGGTGTAAGAATGAAAAACACCCAGCAAGACCACCGAATTACGTACTTTCCTCAGATTTATGGGATACTACCAGTGATTTATCAAAGATTTTGACCCAGTGTCTAATTCTTTGCATGAGCCACAGAAGGTAAAAGAAATTGGGCAGTTTTTTGGGGAACAGCACAAGAGGCCAAGTTCAATTGACCAGTACCAGCGTAGGTAGAATTTGACAAGCCTTTCATCCTGTATACTGACTGAAGTCTTCAAGGATTAGTAGCTGTCTTAGCCCAGATGCAGGAGCGCCAGGAGTACTTGATTGATTGTGCTAGTCGAAGCCTACGGGAGCCGGAGAAGAACCCAGGCATTTATAGCTCATTTAAACTTTAATAGCTGGCTGTGATTTGGGTTGTAATTGCGAAATGTACAGAATGTAACATGATAATGACTTATGGAATTGTCACAGACATCAATCCCCTGGTGTATCTGCAAATCATCAAGCTTGGAGCCTTAGAACTATGAAAGGTCACAAGATTGACCATGTTTTGGTTCTGGATTCCAGATCAGGCAAGCATAATGGGAATGCAGATGCACTTTTTCCTTTTCCAGTTAACACCCAGTTGCTGTGGGGATGATTGAGAAAAAATTGAGCTCCCTGACCTCACCAAGGTGGCACCGCGGCTCAACACACTTTAGGAGAAGAGAGCACACAAAATGTAAATGATAAAGTTGATGAAAACCCTTCCTGAATGGGCCTGTGGACATGCATCTTTTGGGCAACTTCTGCAGAGCTGTGCGGAGACATGCAAGGCTGCTGCTAAAGTCCAGCCAAATCCATTCCATGAGTTAGCTAAGAGTAACACTGAGGTCCAGGAACCCTGAGAGAGGGCCCCATTCCCCTCACAAGGGGAAAATCACAGACAGCCAAATGGAAAAAGCCTATAAATACTATGCAGAAAATCAAATGATATTTAAAGAGAGCTCCGATATTGACAGCTAAACAGTATTATACTAATAAAATAAACAACATACATGACATGAAAATAATAAAAATAATAACTGACCCTTAACCAAATATGAAATCTGGAGGATACCAAAGGACATAATTGTAGTATATAAAAATGATCAATTAATGAAAATATAGATATACAATGGATATAGGAGACAAATAATGAAAGCGAAAAGGTGTGTCTAAATGGACTGTAAGATGTCACATTCTGACTTCTTTCTGAAAGAAAAAGTGGGCAAGAGGGGAGAAATAAGGTGCAGATGAGACCTATAAGATGTTTCCCACATGCTATGAAAGTAACAGACTGGTAGTGAGACCTGGTAAACAAGTTTTGTGAAGCCCAGCATGGTCACAGTAAGAACTAAGGAAATCACTATGAGGCGGTAATGGGGGAATTTAATTATTTGGTCATCATGTGGACAAAGATGCCAGGCCAAACAACCATTCATTGAACTTGCCAAACTCCAAGCACAAAACTCAGTTTAACTCCAGTAAGGTGACTAGGGTGGGCAACAGGTATGGAGATTGGTCCAAACTGCCAGCCAACCAGGATTCAGAACAAATTAGCCCACTGGTAAAGCACAGGACACTCCAGTATTACATAAAAAATTTCAACGCAAAAAATGACCTATTTATTGGAAGGAGTAATGGTATTTTTCTTCTGTGTGAAAAAGTAGCGGTGCCATAGTAATAATAAGATGACACTTAGGGGGGCATTCAATTCAGCGCAAAGTGTCTCGCGGGCATTCCAGAGACACAAAGCGTGTGTATATTTACTGAAATGTCTGTTCATTTTTACTCGCACCTCTAGTGTATATTTTTTACCATAGTAGCAGTAAAACTGCGTAGCTGTGATGTTTCTGAAAACATCTAGGGTAATTGAATTCACACGTTAAACTACAATATTTTTACATTTAATTCAACAGTCCTACTAAGACTACAGTCTCACCTTGAAAATATTTTTGTTCCTTCAGAAAAATCAAAGATGTTGTTACCTATGTTTCTTATCATTACTCTCAAATCAATAGCTCTTCTTAAGTCAGACAGCTAATTCTCCTTTGCAGAGGACAATTTGATCAGTATTTATCTAGCTGATATACATTACTCTATATGTGTTAGCTCCAAACCTTAATTCATTAGGAAAGAATTGTGCACTATATGCCCACATTTATTTAGATGTAAACAATTACTACAAAGTATTTAATAATTAATATTGATTTATTTAAAATATTACAATTCTTTAAAATAGGTTTAACTGCATACACTTAAAAAGGTACTACCATGAACAAATGTGTTTGTGTTCTGTACTTTTACATACATGAGGGTGTTCTGTTATCAATGGTGCAAAACTAAAATATGCAGTTGTGTACAAACATATGAGCACTTCTGGTCAAATTGCATGCTTCACTGAATCTCTAAACAATAAGAAGCAGGGTACAAACATAAGTATGACATACTTCTTCACATTATTTTATACTAATCACTATTTATTTTGAATTTAACAAAAAATAAAAGAGTGAATCTTGCATGTGCAAAACTTTAAGGACCCTGTAAGTCAGTACTTGGTATACCTCCTATAGATGAAATCAAAGCTTCTGAACATTTCTTGCTGTCACCTAACTTTCTAATCTTACTTTAGGACTTTTTTGTACACTTTTTGCAGAACTCTCAGTATTTCAATCTTCAGTCTTTATTTACACAGTATTGGGCTGCCACAGAGTGTGACGTACATCAGTTTGCATACCATATCTTGCATAAAATCTCTCTGTGCATGCCCAGATGGTGAGAGCATTCAGATGCTCCTATACAGACTTGCCTGATTCTTACTTAAGCCCAGGGCATGATTAAGGTTCTGACCGCCCTAGACTAATAAATATCCAATCGCCCCCAGCCACCACCACAACCATCACAACCACCAATGTATAGAGGTAACGGAATACTACTGAATATGAATATTCAGAGGCACTCTCCAGCATTCAAATGTAAGAAGATTGCACCGTTGTCTCTTACCTGTTCTTGCTGTTCTCTCTTGCTTGTTCTTTCAGTATAGTTGTCTTCTTGCAAGTTGGGGTTCTGTTTTGAAAACATGCAAAAAGTGTATTATAAAGCAAAATGTTAACAAACTGAATGATTAGGCTCTTTAGATCAAGCACAACACTCCAATATGGCCAGATAAAACTACCCCATAGCAGAGACATATATAAGCAATATATGAGCAATAGTGGCTAAAGAGCTATAATCATATACAAACATCTACCTGCCCCATCTGACTAGTATTTAACATTCCAGTGACTGCACAGACGATAGAGAGCATCTTTGTAACCGCCACACAATACAGAGATCATGCCCTCCTAAAATTGCTCTTCTTAAATACCTCTTGTCAGGAATAGCCACCTCTAGCCACTCTCCTCACTACTTTACTGATCTTAAGTTGCATTTTGGAAACAGAATTATATTTGTCTATATAAGATTCAGCAAGCATTCATCCTTGTGTAAGGCCCAAAGCTGTGAACAGCTCCTTAGAGTCTCTCTCTGTGTCAAAAAAAACTCTCCTATGTCAGGATGCAGCTCACCCCAGTGGCCTTTGAAGATGCTCAGCTTTCCCTGAAAGTGGGGCTGTTATCTTTTAACATAGAGATGGGCTGGGCCACCAGGTAAATACACACCAGACCCTCTGACTTCACATTTTACACCTTAGTAGCTCAATTTATCAATGGATTCACTTGATTACCATATTTACCCTGCAGTTAGGATTAGGCCTTATCCCCCCCAGTTATGTTATTGGCTAATCCTTATAACTGTAATACCCCTGTGTTCACTACACCACCTCACCCATTTTCATTTTCCCCTTCAGCCATTTTCATTACCCCCTTTAGCTATTTTCATTACCTCCCCCTTCAGCCCCCCCAGAGTCTCTACTGTGTCAAGGGTCACAGGGTCAAGCTCCGAAAATGTAAGCTAAGCCTAAACCATGCAGAAAAAGGCTGTTTCTGCATGGTTTAGGGTTTGATAAATAGTTCCCATAGTCTGTACAATCCTTTTAAAATAAAAATATATTTACTTTGCTATCATCATCATCACCATTTATTTATATAGCGCCACTGATTCCGCAGCGCTGTACAGAGAACTCATTCACATCAGTCCCTGCCCCATTGGAGCTTACAGTCTAAATTCCCTAACACACACACACACACACACACACACACACACAGACAGACAGACAGACAGACAGACAGACTTGGGTTAATTTTGATAGCAGCCAATTAACCTACAAGTATGTTTTTGGAGTGTGGGAGGAAACCGGAGCACCCGGAGGAAACCCACGCAAACACGGGGAGTACATACAAACTCCACACAGATAAGGCCATGGTCGGGAATTGAACTCATGACCCCAGCGCTGTGAGGCAGAAGTGCTAACCACTTAGCCACCGTGCTGTAAAGAAGGCCATATATAGCCAAAAAGAAACAATGTTAAAACTCCCTAGGGTACCAAAAGTTGTTCAAAACAAATTATTTGTCTAAAAGACCCATAAGCAAAATTTTGAAATGTGTTCTGCTCATGGGGGAATAAAGTACACCCATTCATGAAGAGGTTAAATATTCTAACTGTAGTTTTAGCAAATTATGAAAGTACCAAAAATAAAAAAGAACCCTTCATAGTCCCTCTTCCATCCAATAAAATTACTTTAGGTATACTTCAAAGATTCATTATAGGAAACAGTAAGCTCTGTTTTCACTACAGTTAAAGCTGTGGTTATTGTCCGCTGGACATTCTTTAGAGCAATGCACCTTGGGTGGCTATAACACCATAGTCATACCAATACCAAAAGCGATACTGACAGCCCCTGATGCTTTCAACAATAAGTAAAACTTGTTGAGCACAATTTTATCCACAGATTGTAGCATGTTTACTGCAATTTTTTAACGCTAAATATAAATATATCAAAATGTTACTAAGTTGGTAAATTGAATAAATAAATAATTTACTGTAGCACATTTTATTTATTATCAATATTGACAGAATGAAATTGCTACATGGTTAGTCATACAACAAGCTGTCATGAATATACTTATGCAGTATTCTCAAGACAGTCCATTTTTTGCTACATAATCACTGTGGTCCTCAAGTGGTTAAGTGCTCGGTTTGTAGGATATGCAATTGCTGTGCAACTGTTTAGGTCAAATGAAGGTTAAGTTGCACCTTGATGGTACACTGAAATAATACAGTATTACCTGCTTAGTGATATTATTCTCCCTTCTCTGGCATATCCCTAGAGTCTGGAAGATAAGAGTCTTGCGGAAAAATGTTCAAAAGCTCCTGAGTTCACAGTCAGATCACTCCTTAGGGAGATTGTGTAAGAAACTTTCTTTTATGAAAAATCTATCCAAAGTTTACAAAGTTACAGCCAAATGCTTGGGTTAGGTAACTTTAAAGATAATCTATAATACGTGCAATAATGTATTGTCATTAGAAGCCAATCTATTTTATTAAATCTTTAATCCAGTATAATTCGATCAATTTACAATATTTTTTGTGTATGCGTTGCTGGATCTCTTAAATTCACAAAACAATTTGCAGTTATATATATTTCTCTGTTGTTTTTATTGCATTTTTCTAAGGTGTAATGCATTTACATGACTTTAAATGGATTTGTTATGCATATAAACTGTACATTGTCCACATGTTAAATTAGATATAGTGTGCCTGAGTCATTAATGAGAGTAAGGCAAAAAAAAGGAGTACATTTAATCCCGGACAAACCCAGTCTCAATGCAACAGGTGCAAATTAGTTTATTATTTTGCACATAAAGAAAATACTGTTTGTTTGTTTTTTGTTATGTAGCACACAAATACTTAGTAGCTTTATTTTTACACTGAAATTTAAAGTTGATCTAAGAGATGCCCTCCCACAACTATAAATCCATCCCCACATTTTAAATTTACCTCCCCCTCCAATGCAACATGGTTTTGCCCAGGTGCAAAGTTACTCTTTTTGTTTGCTTTGCATTTAAATATCCCAACAAGAAAACAAACTTCACTATTATTATTATTATTATCGTTTATTTGTAGGGCGCCACAAGGTTTCCACTACAATCCAGTTGTAGCTGGAGACAAAGTGAAACAAGCAATTAAATACAATGTAAAATTAATGTTTTCTTATTTTTCTTTTTTTTTTAAATGGATTAAATTGAATTCAGGATACTTTTTCCCCTATGCTGATGAGGGGTTTGAAGTCATAAACATAGTTCTTCACTTTCTCAAAGCACTTGAATAGCCACATTTGTAATAATTGATTTGTTGTATTAACTTTAATGGGCTTTAAACTTGTTCCACTAAGATTACATTGATTTTATTCCTTATATCATCAATCTCTTGAACTATACTAAGGGCAAAATAAAGTGTTGGCTGATATCCCCTAACATGCTTTGTCTTAAGAGAGTCATGCTTACTATTTTTTTTTCTATTTCTGTCTTTTACTTACTTTTCAAATATACAAATAAGTCCTTAAAGTAATTATATGGAATTTCAGTCACACTAATATTTATGTGTTTTTGATTTATAACTAATAGTATAGAATGTTGTGCACATATCGACGCCTCCTTAATTTGTCAGAGCCAGAGCTTAATTTATCCAGGAACGCAAAGAAACTCAGTTCCGGCACTTCTTTTGCCCCCAGTGTCAGACTGTGACATAAAGGGCCCATCAGGTGAATGCACTGGTTGGGGCCATAAAATAGTGTCATTAACACCTTTGAAGGGATGTAGCTAGCCTCCATAACAGTTAAAAGAGAAGCGTGGTCAGCCACTAAGGGTTCAATCATTGATGCGTCACAGTATTAGTCCAACATAGGCTACAGGAGCACTATGGGACCAATATTGTATCAGTGAATTAGAAGGACACATCAAATAATACCTGAGGTAGCTAAGTCAGTCACAATCATAATATTGGCCCTATAGGACTCCCATAGGACCAATGCTTTGTTAATAAATAACCTGACTGCATAGACCATGCAAAGGTGGCCTTTGGCTGCACAAATTACAACTAGGTCGGTCAGAGGCTGGGCCAGATCGTTCAATAAGGGTCTGGCCCATGGGTCATGGGGAATGCTAGGTATGTTGAATTTGTCTCATTTTTAGCTACTAGTTTTGGAGTCATTGTTTTATAAGTTGCTCTACATAATAGTTCTCTGTCTGTACATATATCTTTCTGTCCACACAGATGATAAACCCTGTGGTGTATGAATCTCATTTCTGTTGTTTAAAAGTTGGCATGTTTGTTACATATTTTAAGAATGTGGAGCCCCTTAAAAGTATGCACATATCATACGTTTTTATTTTATTTTCCTGCTGGCGCACCCATACTTTTTAAAGCATGTTTCTGCATGGATATGGATTGATGTAACTAGGACTACAATGTGAAGTTACGTTTTTTCTTTCAGCAGAATGTGTATCCAAGCCTCTAGTAGAACGAGGACTGTCATGATAGGTTACATCTTGCAGGTGAACAGAGAGTTGTTATTTCCCAGGCAAATGGCAGATAATAGGAAACCTGGTACCCATGGTGGGCTAGGGGCAGTGTGCCATTTGCCCCCCAGGCTGGTCCTATATTGGACTGCCTGGGCTAGCCTCAGCATGGGCAAACTGAGTTGCTGAATGCATGGGGGACTCTTATTCTCTGACCATTGCTATGCACCCTGGTGGCTAGCCCCTACTTCTTGACCAGCCTCCTCATTTTGAGTTTTGTGCTGTAGATCAGTCTATTATGTGTTCTGCACTCTCACCTTTTTACCTTTGTCTTATCTTCCTCACTACACCCCTCCGCTAGGTATCCACAATGTCTAAATCACTTATGGGAGGCAGGCAGAGGTGTCAGTTCTTTAGATGGCTTAGAAGGCTCAGTGAGAGGTAAAGTAAAGGAATCAGTGTGAGGCAATTGTATGTCTTTGCAAGAGGCAGGAGGTCTGAGGAGATGGCTCAATAGAGAGATCAACAGACAGCTGAGTGAGCGTCTGTGGTGTGATCTGTAGGAGGCATGAGAGTGATGCTGCAAGCCAAAGCAAATTTTAGACAGACAGGCGGTCTGTTTACGGAGAGTGAATTCTGTCAGAGGATTTATAATAGGTGAATATGGAAATTAGTATCACACATCTCACCTGCTATTCTATCTGGGATTACTGATATTGTGGTTTCCCTTAAATACTGCTACTGTTTAGCTTGCTAGGCGTTTCTTTCTGAGTACATTTGGCCGGTAGTTGCTGCGTATGTGCAAGCCCGGAACTTCTCCTGGATTCACATTGGCTGACCCTAGGTCAATTCACTATTTAAGGTTTCTCCTCCCACCTTCCATTATCAGACCTTCAGATCTCACCTCCTGTGAGTACGCAGTTCTCTCTGACTCCTGTCATCTTCTGTTGGTATTGTTTGTACTCAAGTTATCTGTTCCACAATCAGGCTTACCTGCAGAACTTTGTGCATCATCAACAGTGATCCTGCTTCCAGGCTATATCGCCTCTCAGGACCTCAACGCTTCAGTTGCCTGCATCTTCCACTTCTCTGTTGTCTTCGTGTTACCTGTCTCATGATCAAGACCTGTGGCTTACCTGAAGAACATTGCGCATCATCATCGATCCTGCTTCCAGGCTATACTGCCTTTCAGGACCTCAGCGCTTCAGTTACCTGCAGCTTTCACCTCTCTGTTGTATTCATGTTACCTATTCCATGATCAAGACCTGTGGCTAACCTGCAGTACATTGCGCATCATCATCGATCCTGCTTCCAGGCCATACTGTCCACCAGAATCTCAGCGCTCCTATACTCTGCAGCTCATTGTCTCATTCTCTGGTTTGGGTCATCTTCCTTTCAACCCTGATTGTGGCTTGTTCCTCAGAACACTGAGCATCTCCATTGATCCCGTGCTCTGTTACCTACTAGGATCTCCGCGCTCCAGTGCTCTGTTGGCAATCCATCTCGTTCCTCAGATCTATTCATGTATTTACCTTCTGGTGGTCCAGCTCAGCCTCTCATCTCATCTGTGTCATACCCTGCTCTGTGCCTCCTAGAGGACCGTGACCTGCGGTTAGAGAGCAGCCAAACCCATATTCCCTTGCAGCGATCCCTGGTGAATACCTGTCTTTCTGTTGGACTCCACACCTCTTGGAGGTTAGTCATCATCTGAGCAGGGTTTGAGGTCTATTCTAACATCTGACACCGTGACAATTAGATTTTGTTTAATAAATGAAAATTTTGGCAGCCAAATGTTCAATGATGATACTATTTAGTGTGTAGGTAAATTATAAGTTGGATGTTTTTTTGCAGATATACAGTGAGTGATAAGTTCAGCAAATGGTATTTTGCTGCCCTCAAAAATCTGTATGATGCAATCTATTAATCTATACCAAAATAGTAGATATTCCTTGAAGAGACAGGCAAAAAAGCATACAAATTTGTCATTCCATAGTCCTAGGAATTGATTAGCATAACTGGGCATCAGTGGTGCCCCCATTGTTGTGCCTCTAAGTTGTTTATGCAACCAATTTTATAACCCCAAGTAATTATGCTCTAATATGAATTGACCACTGTCCAAAGGAACTTTGGTCAGTAGATGTAGTAGATTTTGATCCATTTATAGACAGTATTCAGTGACTGTTATTCCTTGTGGATGAACAATATACATTTGATTTGATCTAATCATGCAGAATCCTCTCTTATCTATTTTTACCAGGATTGTCTGTGATTGCACTATTCTCATTATATTGTACACATCCGTATACTTACCTACCATACTTAGGAAAACCTTTAGCAACAATATGCAGGCTGCAGCAGTTAAATCAATTTATATTTATTTTAACTGTCGATTAGCTGGCTGGCTTTTTACAGCTGATAGTTAATACATGCAGAAATTATGCTAAATTAGTGAGGTGTGTGCACAGATATTATATTTTGGTTCTTCACTTCATAACTTGTACATAAAACACTGTGTATGATTTTAATAGGACATACCTTCATGTGAAACATATTTATTTCCTGGAAAAATACTTAAAAATATTGAAAAATATTTTCATTGGTTAACACTAATTTTGGGGTTAAAGGTTAGATGAAAGACAAATAAAATAAGGCATAATTTAGCGGCATAATTAGAAACTGTCCCTATTTTCTAGGGAGAGTACCAGAAATTAAAGAGTTGTCCCAGGCAATTTTTTCCCCTGTAAATGGCCACATATGTGAAATATACTTGAGGTGCACAGCAAAACTCCTCAGTTTTTGATTGGTACACCTGAATGCTCTGACCAATATTCATCATCACCTACTGTCCATTCATGGAGAGGTCTCTGCAAACTAAATGTGTGCATAGGTTTGCAGAGAGGTGGAAAAATCTGAAGAAGTGCATTATGCAATACTCCTACCACTTTATATCCACTCCCTTCATTAAACCTTTTAATTTTCTTCTAGATACTGGTCTGTTTAGCCTCATTTATTGTTTTAAATAAGCATGAGAGTGGCAGTAAATCAAGACCATTTCTATTACGTGTCACTAATTTTGGCAAATGAAAATGGCCATGCATATCAGGAAACTCAAATGAGGCCTATCCACCACCTTACCTTATTTCAGTGATCACACTCAGCAATATTAAAGCTCATTTTTGTACTGCCCCACAAAGCTAAGCAAGCCAGTTGAATACTTTGCAAAGAGCACATTCACCCAACTGCTCCTCTCGGTTCCTCAAGAATACCACCATTTTACTCTTCAAACTTATGCACTTTGGAAGAAATGTAGGCGATCTTGTAAATATCTCAGCACACAGCAGGACAAAAGTTAATTTTCACCATATATAGACTATTTTGCGCTTCCTGCGCTTGCCTTATTGCTATGATCCTCATAAATATCATGATGGGGATTGTAGCATCTAGCAGCAGTGTCACTAAAAATGTATTTCTAACGTTGGCAACTATGTAGCAGCAAGCCACTATCTTGTCTCTAATGGGCCCCTCACTAAATCGAATGAACTATATCAGGCAAAAACAGTGACAGAATTTAATTGGGCACTGTACTGTTTAACAAAGTCACCTGCTTGCTACTATGTTCCATTGATGAGAAATCATAGGTAATTGTTGCATTTCATTCAGCACCATATGTGTTATTTACTGACATAGCGCAAGCATGCAGTTACCAATAGCAACTAATCAACAATTACCTATGATTGTTCTGATAACAGGTGTAAATCAAGACTATGGATTCTTGTATATTTTAACATGGGTACAATATCAAAAGATAACCTTGCATGATTGTTTACCTAAATTTTTGCTAGTGCAAGACGGGTAGAATTTATAAAATTATATTTATGTCCCATGTAGAAGAATGGTTAAACTGTACATACAAGGTTCAACTCCATCACACAAGAGTTAATAATTGCAAATATTTATTTGATGTTAATTAAATATTGGTTTTAAATATTGGTTTAAGAAGCATTACAGACATAGCTAGTGCAAATAATAAGGATATATGTAAGTGGGGTCATAGCAATTAGATTGTATTCTACCAGTTAAATAAGCATCATAAATAAAACAATGCTTTTTAAAATCTTGTCATTAGGGGCATGGAATTTAATTAGCTTTTTTTATGTGCTTATTGTAATGCCTTTTTATTCTATGTTCCACCCCTGTGTATCCCATGTTCCACATAATGTTTCCTTGATTGCATTTCTGAATCCTTGGATAATCCTGTCAAAATTCTTGCTAATACATCACAGAATGTTTCATTAATACTATTCTCTATTGCCTTTCCAGGGTCAGATTTTTACTGGAGTCACAGTGTCCAGTATTATTGTGAAAATAACTCTTTGTATTTATGAGGCCTAGAAAAGAGTGATAAATCTAAAACATACATATATTAATATAAAAATCTCCAAAACGAATTGCTTTGTTACTCCCAAGTTCACAGAGCTCATCGTGCTAGAGATATTCAGGGTAATTCAGAGAAATGCTGTTGCTTATTAAGTAGACATTTAGGGGCTCATGTAGGGTCAGAAGTAAGTCTGATACGCAAGTACAAAATGCACTTTTCCTTACTGCGCATGCACAGTATTAAGGAAAGCAGACTCAGGTGTATCTCCTCGGTGCGCCTCTCTACGAGTTAGTGGAAGGAAGGGGCAGGCAGTAAGGGCATGTTAATGCTCCTTATGTACTATCTATGTACTACTCCTTATGTACTATCTAGAGTAGGAAGCAGCCATAGATATGCCTCTAAGATGTGTATCTGCTGAAGCTGCTCCCCGTGGTGGAAGATCCGTGTTATACTATGCGCATGCACAGTGGAGCTGAAAGAATTTCAGTTCCAATCAGTAAAAAAGAGGTAATTAAAAAAATTAGAATAAAATATGTAACAATATATATATATATATATAAGCCTAGCGGCGTGTGTTAGTCTGTGTGTGAAAAAAAAACAACAAGCTGCAGCGCCACCTGCTGGGTGGAGTTATACACTGAGCTACTACATTCTTAGCATTATCTAATATATAAAAGTAAACGCCTAGCGGCGTGTGTTAGTGTGTGTGTGTGTGTGGAAAAAACTATTTTCTCAGAAAGGACTCATCCAATTGACCTGAAATTTGGTATACTGACATTATTTGACAAAAAAATTAGAATAGTGAAGTCAGTTAACTTCCATCATCCCCCCTTCTCCCCGTGGGAGGGTTAGTAAAGGCTAAATTTATGAGTTGAGGGCTCAAACTCATTTTCATGAGGTAATTTTACCTCATGAACACACATGTGTAGCAGCGTGTGTTAGCGTGTGTGTGTGTGTGGAAAACACTATTTTCTCAGAAAGGGCTCATCCAATTGACCTGAAATTTGGTGTACTGACATTATTTGACAAAAAAATTAGAAAAGTGAAGTCAGTTAACTTCCATCATCCCCCCTTCCCCCCGTGGGAGGAGTAGTAAAGGCTAAATTTACAAGTTGAGGGGTCAAACTCATTTTCGTGAGGTAATTTTACCTCATGAACACACATTAAAAAGGGCGCTTGCGTCGGGAAGTAACGCTCTTCCCCTGAGGAGGCCTGGGCCCAAATGCATGACAAGAACCTTTGTAAGACCTTAAGTAGCTTGATTTGACTAGAATGCATGCACGGGTTAACTTGTGTGTGTGTATATATATATATATATATATATATATATATATATATATTGTGGCAAGAGCCCACTACTGCAGAAGCACACGCTTACAACTTCTTCCTTTTTATGGTTCTTTATTGTCAGGATGGTAATAATGTTTTGACACCGTATACTTGCACAGCAATTATGGAGACCCTCAATGCTTACTATACATAGTCCAGCTCTCTGTCCAGATCAGCCAGCTAGCCCAGCGTTGATCTTCCTGAACAATGAAACAAGCAGGGTTTTATACCTGACACTCCTCCCACAGGCCTAGCTTGATGGACAGGTGACACACCCACCTTCTCTTTAAAAGGAAACGCCCATCCCTGGCTCTGTTTAGACTATCAGACCCACCCTGTCTGTTTGCTGAGAGGAAGCAGCTTTTAAATCATGTAAGTAAACCAATTTTAAACTACACATATGTTTTTACCTGGTTTAATCTCCACCTAGGTACATAACTGTGCCAATGTTTTACTCTACTTCCCTGCTTTCTCTGCATATTGCCAGCTAAATGCCTCCTTTTGTTACATATCCCTTCCCCTAGCGTCTCCAAGTAGGGGGGCGCGAACTTCGCGAGGAGCGCATATTTTCGTGACAACGCATCTGCATTTTTGTGTAGAATCCCAGGCCTATGTTCTACTGAGAACTTGAAAGGTTGTAGTGCCAAGAACCAGCGGGTTACCTTGGCATTTACCTCCCGGTTGTTCTGCATCCATCTTAATGGTGCATGGTCTGTTATTAGTGTGAACTCTCTGCTTAGGAGATAATAGCGCAGAGCTTCTGTAGCCCATTTTATGGCGAGACATTCTTTCTCCACAGTGGCATATTTTTGTTCCCTTGGAAGCAACTTACGACTTAGGTACAGGACAGGATTTTCTACTCCATTCTTCTCCTGTGACAAGACTGCACCTAAGCCAACACCAGAAGCATCAGTTTGGAGGAAGAACCTCCATGTAAAATCTGGTGCTTGTAGAACTGGAGAGGAACAAAGAGCTAACCGAAGATCAGACCAGGCGGTTTCTGCAGAGTCAGACCAGGTTAATCTATCTGGACAACTTTTTTTTAACATGTCCGTTAGTGGAGCAGCTCTAGTGGCGAAGTTGCTTACAAACCGCCTGTAGTAACCTACTAAGCCTAAAAAGGTTCTTAACTGTGACTTTTTCTCTGGTCTTGTCCAATTTTTGACTGCCTCCACTTTGTCTAGCTGGGGTTTTACATGTCCTCGACCAACAATGTACCCCAATTATTTGGCTTCTCTCATGGCTATGGCACATTTCTCTGGGTTAGCTGTTAACCCTGCAGACCGTAATGAAGCTAAGACCGCCTCAACTTTGGCTAAATGTGATCCCCAGTCTGGGGTATAAATCACTATATCGTCCAAGTAAGCAGCTGCATAAGCTGTGTGAGGTCGTAGCAATTTATTCATAGCCCTTTGGAAGGTGGCAGGTGCCCCATGCAACCCAAAAGGGTAGGACTTTATATTGATAGAGACCATCAGGGGTGGAAAATGCAGTCTTTGGCTTGGCAGTGGAAGTCAGGGGAACTTGCCAATACCCCTTTGTTAGATCAAGGGTTGTTAAGTAATTGCTACCAGCAAGATTTTCCACTAGTTCATCCACACGTGGCACCGGATAGGCATCAAACTGCGACATACTGTTTAGGTGCCTAAAGTCATTGCAGAACCTAATTGTCCCATTGGGTTTCAGGACAAGCACAATGGGACTATTCCATTCACTAGTGGACTCTTCAATTACATCTAACTGGAGCATCTTCTCGACCTCCTTTCTCACGTCCACCCGTCTGGCTTCTGGAATACGATATGGCTTCTGCTTGACAATGACTCCTGGCACAGTGACAATGTCATGTTCGATTAAGGTAGTGCGCCCAGGAATGGAAGAGAAGACATCCCTGTTCCGGCAAATCCTTTCTTCAGTCTGTTGTCTCTGCTGAATTGACAAGGCTGGCTCTATGGGCACTTCAGACTTTTCAATGGCAGTACTCACTACCTGAGGAGAGGTTTCCTCATCATGTCAGGGTTTAAGGAGGTTCACATGATATATTTGCTCCTCCCTTCTCCTACCTAACTGGTGGACTCTGTAAGTGACAGGACCGACAGCCTCTAGAACTTTATATGGACCCTGCCAATGGGCGAAAAGTTTGCTTTCCTGGGTAGGAACCAGGACTAGGACCTTGTCCCCAGGCTTGAAAGATCGAACAACAGCACTTTTATCATAACTTTTCCTCTGTCGTTCCTGAGCCTCTTTTACATGTTGCTGCAAAATGGGCCCTATCTTTCCTAGCCTCTCATACATTTGGGACACAAATTGTACCAGATTTGGCTCCCTGGGACCTTGCTGCTCCCACCCTTCTTTTAACATATCCAAGATACCCCTGGGCTGTCTCCCAAACAATAACTCAAAGGGACTAAACCTTGTTGAAGCTTGAGGTACCTCACGGATGGCAAACATCAAATAGGGAATAAGAGTGTCCTAATCTTTTTTCTCTTGAGCCACTGCTTTCCTGAGCATGTGCTTTAATGTGCGGTTAAAGCGTTCCACCAAGCCATCTGTTTGTGGATGGTATACAGAGGTGTGAAGCGCCGTAACCCCTAGCAACTGGCACATGTCCTTCATCAGTTTATACATGAATGGAGTACCCTGGTCTGTAAGGATTTCTTTGGTATTCCCAAGCGTGTAAACATCAATACAAGTTCTTTAGCTATGGTGCTGGACTTTATGTTTTGTAGTGGAATTGCCTCTGGATACCTGGTTGCATAGTCAAGCACCACTAGTATATATTGGTGCCCACATGCGGAATTTTCCAGGGGCCCCACAAGGTCCATAGCTATCCGTTCAAAGGGAACTTGTACTATTGGTATTGGAATGAGAGGTGCCCTGTACATGGGTTTGGGACAGGTTCTCTGACAAATGGGACAGGACTGGCAATACTTTTTCACTGCCATGTGTACACCGGGCCAGTAAAACCTAAGCAGAACTCGTTCCCGTGTTTTATCCTCCCCTAGGTGTCCCCCACATGTGTATGTGCTGCTTTTAATACTAGGGTTACATGGACCTGAGGAACCATTAATTGTTCTACTTTTTCCCCCTGTACATTAGCAACTCTATACAGGAAATTATTTTTAACAATAAAATATGGTATACCTTCTGCAGGCTGGGCAGCTTTCGCTACCCCATTTACCTCAGTCACACTTTTAAAGGCATGTTCCAAAGTGGTATCATTAAGTTGGTCACGAGCAAAGTCCTGCAAAGGAAACAAAATTGGTATTGCGGACCAGTCCGTATCCTCACTGACAGGCGGGGTGGGCTCATCTGCGACATCACAGACCAATGCTAGTTTGGACTGTCCATATTTCCCCACAGTTGGATGCTTTTGTGGAACTCCTGCTGTGACTCCCAGGATGGCATTCCGGTTTGGCGGTTCCCAAAGATCGATGTCCAGATGTTGTGGATTCTTAGGCGGTTCCTTTAAGACCGGGCTTCCGACCATTAGATCAGTTTGCGGCATGTCCGGCCGGATCCACTCACCGAGGACATCATTAAACAGTGGGAAGTCTCGCCCCAAAATGAGTGGATATGGGAGTTTAGGTGCTATGGCAGCTACCACCATAACAGTTTTGTCTTTGAGTGTGACTGGTAGTATTGTTCTTTCATACTCCTCTGTTGTGCCATGTACGCAAAGAACTTTCACTTTGGGCAACCGAGAAGTAATGGTTTCGGGTAAAGCAGAGCTAGAAACCAATGAAAGTTCACTCCCCGAGTCAACCAAGGCCAGAACAAGGTTTTGGTTGATTAGCACAGTCTCCTGGAACAAACAAGGATTTCCTGATGTGGGACTCATGATAAAACAGCTTGGAAATGCAGGTCCAATATGTGCTACAGAACAGTCCATGGGTTCCTGTAGTTTAGGACACACTGCCTTAAAGTGGCCTGGCTCACCACATTCAAAACACTTCAGATTAGACAGCTTTGCACCTGGCCCTCTGTCCGTAGCAGTTTTGCCATTGGGACCTGTGGCAAGGATTGTCAAACCTGGCTTTTGGCGTGGCAGCGGCTTTGGCACAAATGCTGGTTCTTTAGTCATTTGCTGTAGTGCACAAAACCTTTCTACCACGGTGGCAAGCTCTTCATAAGTTTGTGGGTCTGATTGCAGCACCCACCTTTGCAAATCGCGGTTCAGCCCCCAGATGCAGTGATCTATCGCCAGAACTTCAATAATCCGAGAAGGCGAATTCTCCTCAGGCTGCAGCCACTTCTTTAAAATTTTAGAAAGCTCAGCCACTTGCGCTCTGACCGGTTTTTCTTTATCATAGTGCCATTGGTGATAGCGCTGGGCTCTGCCTGGCCCGGAAACTCCAATGCGAGCCAATATCTCAGACTTTAGACACATATAATCAGAGGCCCGTTCCTCATCTAGATCCATATAAGCTCGCTGAGCTTCACCAGTCAGATATGGCGCCAGTCTCTCAGCCCAATCTTTAAGAGGCCATTTTGACCTTTTTGCAATTCTCTCGAAAGACACCAGATATGCTTCTACATCATCAGCTGGTGACATTTTCTGGAGAACAGGACCAGGTGGTTCATTTCTGTCATGCCTCACCTGGCTTAACTCTTCTCTTAAGAGCCTTGTGTTTTCCACCTGTGCCTCAGCGACTTGTAGCATCTGAGCTTGCTGCTGTTGCTGCGCAGCGGCCACATTCACGAGGGTTCTCAGTACTTCCTCCATGTTGACGTCTGCACGGGTTGGGTAGCGGAGACTTGCTTCCCGGAGCATTCCACTCCTGACACCACTTGTGGCAAGAGCCCGCTACTGCAGAAGCACACCCGTACAACTTCTTCCTTTTTATGGTTCTTTATTGTCATGATGGTAATAATGTTTTGACACCGTATACTTGCACAGCAATTATGGAGACCCTCAACGCTTACTATACATAGTCCAGCTCTCTGTCCAGATCAGCCAGCTAGCCCAGCATTGATCTTCCTGAACAATGAAACAAGCAGGGTTTTATACCTGACACTCCTCCCACAGGCCTAGCTTGATGGACAGGTGACACACCCACCTTCTCTTTAAAAGGAAACGCCCATCCCTGGCTCTGTTTAGACTATCAGACCCACCCTGTCTGTTTGCTGAGAGGAAGTAGCTTTTAAATCATGTAAGTAAACCAATTTTAAACTACACATATGTTTTTACCTGGTTTAATCTCCACCTAGGTACATAACTGTGCCAATGTTTTACTCTAGTTCCCTGCTTTCTCTGCATATTGCCAGCTAAATGCCTCCTTTTGTTACAATATATATTTATTTATTTATTTTATTTAATTTTACCTAATTTTTATTCTGTTATTGCCATCCTGAGATGACAGAACAAGTAATGCAGTGGTACACTTATCGCCAGTTGTGATGGCTAAATAGGCTTCCCCATGCCTTGATCTGTCCACTGTTGTGACTAAGTAAGTGAGGGCAGGGTTGCATGTAACGGACAGTCATGAAAATAGTAATAGAGAGATAGTGGAAGAAATAGGGTTTCCAACACTCGAAGTATCAATATGAGTCTCCTGTCAAATTGCTGCAGGAAAATTATGCCTTCAAATGTGCCTTTTATTGATGAATTTCACACATCCAACTTGTTTATGCCAGGTGCTTTAGAAAATATTTAACCTTAAATCTCAGCTATACTTCATGACAAACAGTGCCAATTAGTGTGATTTTATTCAAAGCATTTTGTGAATGCTAAAAACATCCATATAAACTCTCTTTATATTTTGTTAAGGCTATTTTACTATACTAAAATAGTCATGTATACAAGCAGTTTGCTGGGATGACTAAATACCGACCTATTCCTTAAATACAGTCATTGAGATTTCAGACATTAGTGGCAGCTAACAATAGAGCTGAGGCAGGACCTAAGCTAAAAAGCCATTAATCAGGGTTCATACAAAGGTTTTATATTCGTGCATCTGCTTTAGAAATGGTGCCATCTGTAAAGCATGCTGTTTTCTTGGATCTACTATATTAAATTCCATGTGGCTTTTGTTATACTAAATCTATTTGTATGGTAGTAAAAAGTCATTATAGCCATTCAGAAGCACTCCTTGTTTTAAATTATCTGCTGTGTGTAGGATTGGCCATGCAGAAAATCCACTGTTCATTTTACAACATTTGCATTTGATAGTTCTACAAATAAAAAGCATTTTTACATATTTTTTCATCAACTTAATCACCAATTGGTAGACCACAATACTCAAAACCTTGATAAAATATATTGTTTGCCCAGCTGCAAGGGCAAAAAAAGTATTGGCATGCATAAAAAGGGGCATAGATGCAACGGAAGACAGTGTAATTTTGCCACTGTATAAATCGTTGGTAAGACCTCATCTTGAATATGCAGTACAGTTCTGGGCACCACTCTATAAAAAAGATAATTTGGAACTAGAAAGGGTTCAGAGAAGGGCGACAAAATTGATAAAGGGTATGGAGTCATTAAGTTATGAGGAAAGGTTAGCCAGTTTAGGCATGTTTACTTTAGAAAAGAGGCGTCTAAGGGGAGATATGATTACTATGTACAAATACATTAGGGGTCAATACGGAGAGCTTTCATGGGAACTTTTTACCCCAAGGACCATACACAGGACACGTGGTCATCCCATAAGGTTAGAGGAGAGGAAATTTCACAACCAGCAAAGGAAGGGGTTCTTTACAGTAAGGGCAGTCAAGATATGGAATTCATTGCCAGTGAAGGTTGTGATGGCAGATTCAATAGATATGTTTCAGAAAGGGTTAGACAAATTTTTAGCGGAAAGGTGTATCCAGGGATACGAATGTTAATTTAAAATAAAGGATAGTAGTGGATATAGGGTAAAAATTGGATTGCAATATTGAGTCTGGGGGGATTTTCAAAATTCAAACAGATTGGTTGCTTACTCTGGATTAATTTCAAATATAAGTGCAGGATCGCAGGAGATCCAAAATAGGTTGAACTTGATGGACTGGTGTCTTTTTTCAACCTCATCAACTATGTTACTATGTTACTAAACTAAAGTGAGTCTTTAATTTTTTTTAATTACTGTACTTCAATATGTTTACATGAATGGACTATACATTGCAACAATCTAGTTATAAAAACGAAATACATAAATCAGTCTATCTATCTATCTATCTATCTATCTATCTTAAACTTCTGCTCCACCAGACACCTGGAGGAGTAGTAAATTTCACAGTTAGGTTAGTCTCACCTCTTCTGAAAAGCATTCAATGGAAGAATCAAGCACAACATTGATGAAACATATAATTACCAATGACAGTGATAACCACTTAGAAAAAATTTCATTATGTGACTACTCACATTTACTTTGTGTGCTTAATGTGGCCGTATTGACATTTGGGGCTATATTTACTAAACTGCGGGTTTGAAAAAGTGGAGATGTTGCCTATAGCAACTAGAGATGCTTAGGCTCGGTTCCTCGAGAACCAAACCCACCCGAACTTAGCAGATCCGGCTCGGCTTGGTACTTTCGCGTGCCCTCGGAATTTAAATCAAGGCAAAACATCATCAGATCTCGTGAATTTAGGATTCTCTAAGTACCGCCCTCCACGGCGATCCAACACCATTTCACAGAGAGACACAAAAGGGGTAGCACAGTTCTTGGCCCTCTCTAGTGTAGTTGGGTAGCGTCAAAGCTAGAGAAGAAAGAGGAGGGGTAGCAGTGTTCTTCAATGTCTCCAGTGACATTCTACTGAGTTGTAGCTCACACAGAAACGGAGAGCTCCATTGCTAATTGTCATTGCTGAAATAGAAATAAAAGGGCTTGCAGTCTTGTTCTAAATCTGCACTCACATTGTACTGTGTTATATAGCTAACACACAAACAGGAGACCTCCATTGCTTCATTGCTAATTGTCATTGCTGAAACAGAAATAATAGGGCTGGCAGTGTTCTTCAAAATCTGCAGTCACATTGTACTGTGCCATAGCTCACTCAAAAACAGGAGAGATAGCAGTAATATTTGTGCTGAAACAAATATTGTAATAATAGGGCTGTCAGCGTTCTTAAAAGTCTCCAGTGACATTCTACTGTGCCATAGCTCATATAGAAAAAGAGGGATGGCAGTGTCCTTGTCACTCTCCAGTCTTCAGTCACATTGTTCTGTCACTCTCCAATCTCAGTCATGATGATACTAATCCCTCTACCCCATGTGCTAAAGCTTATGTTCAAGTGCATAGTGCTTTTAAGTCAGGGAAACAAAAATGTAAATAAAAATCTTGTACCTTTTTAAAGAAAAAAAACACCTCTCTAATAAAGATGAAAGTTGACTGTAGGAAAAAATAAAATTGCCAACAAGCCATTCTACCCAAAATATTACCAAGCACACCAGCATCAGCTAGTTCCCTTCTTTCAGCTAGATCTCAGCACCTGCAATCTACACTGTTATCATAGTCACCCTCATCAGTGTGTACATCATCCTCAAACAATACTAATTCATTCCCGCTGGAATCTACCATCACAGAAGTCTGTGTACTTTGATGTAATTGACTGTAATGGCCTTCCTCATGGAATTTGTAGTTCATTTTACGGCAGAGCTGTCATGATTTTTGGGCAATTCTTTTCAACCAGACCAAGGGGTAAATGTATCAAACTGAGAGTTTTCCAGCGGGTTTTAAAAGTGGAGAGGTTGCCTATAGCAACCAATCAGATTCTAGCTATCAATTTGTAGAAATAAAATGATAGCTAGAATCGGATTGGTTTTTAAAACCCACCGGAAAACTCTCAGCTTGATACATTTACCCCCAAATGTCAAAATGTTGTGCTCACTCATCTGCATCACCACTGGGCGTCTTGGGAAAGCTAAGTTTTTTCCAAGCAGCAGTTTCCAGAGAAACTGAAGGAGGAGACGTTGTTGTGTCATGTATCACTTGAGCTCGCTGACCAGGAGCTCATTGCATCTCTTGAGATCTGGGTCAATTGGAAAGAAAGAGAAGACATAGGTCTTAAACCTAGGATCAAGCACAGTTGCCAATATGCAATGATCCGATTTCAAGATGTTAATAATTCTTGCATCCTGGCGAAGTGAATAAAGTACTTCATCTACAAGTCCAACATAGTTAGCGGAATTGCTTTGTTTCATTTCCTCCTTCAATTTCTCTTGCTGCTTTGCAAAGAGTCTAATTAGGGGAATCACTTGACTCAACAGTGTCTGCACTCTCTTCACAGGTGACTACTTTGAGTGATTTCAGCACCTTGCACAACACGGAAAGTATTCTCCACTGTGCTGAGCTAAAGTACATTCCCCCTAAATTCTATTCTTCTTGCAGCTGATGCATTCTCCTACATGCTGTTGCAGAATGCCAAAAATGAGCCTAAATATTTTGGGATACAGACAGCATCTCCTGCATGTCACTGTAATTTTTTTAAAAAGTTTTGTACCACCAAGTTGATTGTGTGAGGAAAACAGGGAATGTGATGGAATTTCCCCCGCTGTAATGCTCTAACAATATTGGTGGCGTTATCAGAAATCGCATATCCTTAGACGAATCCAAGCAGGATAAGCCATGTTGCAATGACATCCCTTAGTTTTTCTAACAGGTTGTCAGCGGTATGTCTCTTGGTGAAGCAGATGTAGAGTAGCCTGCCTCTGAAATATCTGGTAGTGTTTGTTAGATGCTGCTGTAGACGATTTACCAACCCAGTGGGCTGTCACAGTCATATAATCTTTAGTTCTGCTTGTCCTCATATCTGTGGTTAAGTGTACAATGGGTAGAATGGCATTTTGTAGCCAAATAATTTTCTTTTTTGTAACCTCCTGTTACAGGTGAGGAATTGCTTGTCTAGTAAAATGGTGTTAAGATGGAATTTGGTAACGGGGACAAAGGACCTCAATTAACTGTTTTCTGGGCTGCATTAATATTGGATATTGGATGCAGATCTAATACTAGTATAGTCGCCATGGTGCCTGTGATCCGCTGTGCGACTGGTTGACTGTTGCCATACTTGCTTCCTCTTGCAAAGGATTGTTTAACAGTCAATTGTTGTAAACTACTAGTAGTCTTCTTCTTGGTCTGATTCTGGGTTGAAGATCCACCCCCAGCAGCAGGAGCCACAGCAGTGGCCCTAATGCTCAAGGAATCTTCAGAGCAGTCTTGGAAAGGGGAGTAATCATCTCGCCTTTGCAACTTGGATGCAGGACTAACCTTGATCACTTGTAAGGATATTGATGAGGGTTTTGGGGTTGTAGATTTAGCTGAGAGAAGGGAGGTAGTTGATGCTGGACTGCATGTTGTTATTTTTTAGCATAGGTTTCTGATTTTCACAAAAGATTTCCATGAACTCTCTTCAAATGGCGTAACATGGATGAGGTTCCTACATCTACTGACTGTGGCTTAAAATGCTACATATGGCTAGACAACTGTTGTCAGGATTTGTGTAAAAATAATTCCACACATAAGAGGTGGATTTTTTGGTCTTAAGCCCAGGCATGACAATGGCCTTTTTCTTATCACTGGCAAGAACTGCTTCCACTGGTTCATGACTTGCCACTGAAGAAGTTCATTAACAGCACTGTTTGCTTAGGTGCCTTAAGCCCATTGTTAGCTTGTTTTGTGGGGGCCCTAACAAATCAAGCACATCAGCCATAAAAGTTTCACTCCTTGTCGCTGGAGCACTTGCTTTGTTAGACTGTACATGTCCTTTTCAATACCTTACATAAGGGTGGGTGGGAGGTCCCAAGGACAATTCCATCTTGCACTACTTTTTTTTCCGCCACTGCTTTGTGGCAATGTTTCCTAGATGTGCTATGAACTGCCATGTGTTTGTGTCATTGCTCTTGCGCTTAGTTTCCAGCCAGCTTGCTGCAGTCTTTGTCTGAGAGTGTATGAAAATAATATTGTGACCTGTGAGGTGATTAAAATTGACTAGAAATGACTGGAAATTAGTGTTATTGAGGTTAACAATAACGTAGGAACAAAAAAAGAGCAAAATTATGTGATTTTAGCATATTTTAGCTATTTTTTCTTAAAAATACAGATCCAAAAGCAAAATCAAAACCAAAACACGCAAGGGCAGTTTTGCCAAAACCAAAACATGAAGTTAATCCAGATCCAAAGCCAGAACCAAAACACGGGGGTCAGTGAACATCTCTAATAGCAACCAATCAGATTCTAGTTATTTGTTTAGTACATTCTACAAAATGACAGTTAGAATCTGATAGTTTGCTACAAACAACAACTCCACTTTTTCAAACCTGCAGTCTAGTAAATACTTAGGCTTGCTGGTACACACCCTAAACTGGCTTAAGTCTCTTTAAGGAGACATAATAAAATGGAAAAATACAATAATCAGAATAATTTAACCCATTCCCTAAAAAAAAAAATAAGACAGAAAAAGATAAGGTTGCAGTATAGGGATCACTACAGCAACTATAATATTAAGACAATAATGAAGAATTACACCTAGCACCTTTATAATAAAAATGAAGAAGAAATTTGTCTCTTTCTCTTGAAGAAGATGATGTTGGTAGTAATACCTTCGATAGTGCTTATTGTTAGCAAGGGAAAAATGATGTGATTAGTAGTCACAAAAACTGTAATGACTATCAGTAGGAAGACGATACTGATGTGAGTAGTAGTAGTCCCAACAACAAGAATAAGCAAAGATGGATGTAGAATATTAGGGGAGGTGTAGTCACAGCAGTTCAATTCCAGACCTCTTGCTCAGACAGACTGCAGCACTGATGTTTAGCACCCTGTATCATACCTTGCAGTATGTGGTGGGTTGCTCACACTTACTAGGTGGCCTGGTTGGGTATCCCCTGGCTCTTCTCTACAGGCCACATGGTTGTAGTAGTAGTAAAATTATGCGCCTGGGAAAAGTGAGGACACCCTGTTATGGTTCTGGGCTCCCTCTGGAATGGACCTTCTCTTCCACTGGCAGCTTGCATTCCACTTCATTAGCTTACTTTCTAGCAATGGCAGACTTTCTCGGAATGGAAGTTAATTCTGTGATTCTGATAGCCCTCTCTAGTAACCTAAAAGCTCTTACTTGTCACGAAAGTCAGATAATGGTAATGGTCTTGACCTGTGCTCGAGTAACAGCTTACCCTCAAAGAGGTGCGGAAACTAAAGGAGGAGAAGTTTTCACCAGGGATTCCCACAAAGGAATATGGTCTTAGCTGCTCTCAACTGCAGTTTGCAGTCCTCTAGGGGGCGCAGAGCAGATAACGGGTGGAACCACCAAGCAACTGTAAGGCAGAAGGGAAGTAGTAGTGAAGAGATGAACTGCAGAGAGCTGGAGCACTGAGATCCACACAGGTGTTATGACTCTGGAACAATACCAATGATGACTGATGTTCTGCAGTGAAGCCACAGGTCTTGACTTGTGAGAGAAGCTAAACCAACAAGGCAGTGAAGCAATGAGCTATAGAGAGCAATAGCACTGAGATCCACACAGGTGTTATAACTCTGGAACAGGACTGATGATGAGCAATGCTATGCAGTGAAGCCACAGGTCTTGCTTGACTTGTGAGATAAGCTGAACCATGAACCGATGAGCTGCACAGGTAATGCCGGGAAACGATGAGCTGCACAGGTAATGCCGGGAAACGATGAGCTGCACAGGTAATGCTGAGAAGCGATGAGCTGCACAGGTAATGCTGATATGCGATGAGCTGCACAGGTAATGCTGAGAAGCGATGAGCTGCACAGGTAATGCTGATATGCGATGAGCTGCACAGGTAATGCTGAGAAGCGATGAGCTGCACCAGTAAACGCTGAGAAGCGGTGAGCTGCACAGGTGTTTGCTGAGAAGCGATGAGCTGCACAGGTATTGCTGGAAGTCGATGAGCTGCACCGATAAACGCTGAGAAGCGATAACTCAGTGCACAGTGTTTGCTGAGAAGTGGTGAGCTGCACAGGTGTTTGCTGAGAAAAGGGGAGCTGCACAGGTATTGTTGGGAGGCGATGAACTGCACCGACAAATGTTGAGAAGCGATGAGCTGCACAGGTGTTTGCTGGTAAGCTATGAACTGCACCCTCCACGATGTCAGGAACCATTGGAGTAGCTGAACAGGAGTCAGAGGAGATGCTACCTATCAGGTTGAGAGACTTGATGATCTGACACCCATTAAACGGATGAGGACCCTTATAAAGGGAACTGGGTGCAGCTGATTCAATCACCGCTGAGCAGAGCTTTGAAGGTTCCCAGGGTAGCACATGCTTAGACCACCAGGCAAGATGGCGTCCGATGAGAGAGGAACGCCAGGCTGAAGAGCAGATAGTGGTAACCAAGAGAATCCAATGAACACAATGAACCCCACGGAACTAAACTGGTGCAATGCGTGATATTACTGTTAGGTTGACAGCTCTTTCAGCAACACTGGCAGGTTTCTCTGTAAGACTGGCATATCTTTCTACAGCACCCATTTCCTTAGTACTCACTCTCTTAGTGACTCTTATGCTCCCTGGCAGGTTCCGTGGACTTAGCTGCAGTTTATTTCTCCCTCCATTGGGAGAGATGCACTAGTAAATCTTAGCAAGACTGAGGAGAAATACACTGATAAGACCTCAGTCTTACTGCCTGGTTAGACTGAGGTCTTGGCAATGGCCACACCTCCATTCTCTCTGGCCGCACTCCTGTGTTTCTCCTTCTTTGGTATGAATTGCTCTGCAATTGGCAGACTCTGATTTCCCTTCCCACTTCTTAGCTCCTAGGGCATGCTGCGAAGTGTAGTTTACAGTCCCTAAGGAAGCATTGGACTGCACCCATCTTGCAGCTTCTCTTCCTCTGTCTCTGCACTCCCGGAACCCTGCCTTCCAGGACAGGTGAGCGATGGGTTCAGGATTTACAGATAGATAGATAGATAGATAGATCAACAAATAGCATTATCCACTGGCCCTTCTGGTACCACTACCGGATGGCTAGTCGATAAAACTTTGTGCTTACTTTTTTATCACAAGGTTCAAACGCTTTAACTCACAATATGTGTATCATGAGGTTTGTTGCAGACATCTGAACTATAAAGTTGATTTTCTGTAAACCTTTGTCTAAGATAAATTTTACGTGGAGATAGTTTAACCTTTTTTGTATGTTTTATGATTTGGATCTCTGATTTGTGACCTGTTTATATTTTTGCCAGCTCTGTGCCATTGATCCATACAGTGTGTTTGACCAAGGGCCGACCCCATAAGAACATTGGAATTGTACCAGCACCATAACAATCAGCAATAGCTGTGAATTAGAAAAATGTGTACAAGCTACAGTTATGTGTCATCCTTAATTTCAATCACCTGACACATTGGCATACAGGTCAGCTTTTCTCTTTATCTGAAGTTGCAGATCTATTTTATACCAGGCCACGGTAATCTCTGATCATATAACCTATTTCCATTTTTCTCTTTTTCACTTCTTTCTTGCTGAAAAAGATTTCATTATCTTACCCACATTTCTTTAGCATTGTACTGCTAGGTTATGGTTGTGTAATGTCATGTTGCATTATATAAAGTGCGCAGTTGTGCGGCCATTTAAAAATATATAGCAATTGTAATTACGTTAGTAATGATATAAAACACTGCATGCCAAAGCATCATAGAAATACAAATCAAAACCCAGTGAATAGACTTTTTTTTATCAGCACAGTCCAGGATGCTCATATAGGGGCTATAGATAGTCCCTCCACAAGAGTATAAAAGCAAAGTGTCTTGTGTAGTATAGTTCAGAGAACTGTATCTATGCACCCTGTGAAGACAGGCATCAGGAGAAATTTTCTATCACAACATGACAGGCATTAGGTTTCTCAGCATGCTGTTCAGTAACATGAAATAAGATGACTCTCCTATAGGCAATTGCTATTTCCTCTTTATATTTTAATCATTGACCTGATCACTATGAAATGAGTTTTCAGGATGCCTCTCAGAAAAATTTCTATTCTTACTTCAGATATCGTGATGTGAAATGTGTACAACAGATTTTCCATTTACTGGACATCAGTACAGTAAGGGGCATTTTTACAAATGGTGGTAACAATGTTTTTATCACCTGGTGCCCTGTCGTACTTCCTTGCTATCCACAAGCTCCATCAGTTGACCTTTTGATCTACTGCACATTTCGTCCTCCTGACTCCAGCCTTTATGGGTATTATACTTCCAACGCTATATCTCCTATCCAATCCTATCCTAATGATCGCTATTTTTGTTCTCCACTTAAATTCACGTATTTGCTCATCTCTACAATGTTACCTTTGTCTCACAACAATTTATGTACTGCTCTACTGCCTCTATTTGTAATGCCATTATCATTGCTTGTATTGTCATAGTTTTATTGCCATTGTTTTATTTGATATTTTCATACTGCATCTCCGGCTCTTCTCAGCACTCAGCACCTCCCACTAATGACAGCTTCTGCCTACTCTCTACTTAAACTACTCCCACTGGTTCCATACGCCCTGCCTCTGCCCACTTCTGATCCAATGCCATAGTGTCCCTGCCCTCCTCCTTCTTTCTGCCTAACCTACCCGCACCAGTTGTACCCCATATCCCCTGCCCATGTTCTCTCCCTTTCCAAAATCCTCATCATGGCTACTGGTAAGATTAGCCTCATCTCATGCCCAATCCCATCCAAATTATCATTGCTCCCCTCACCACATGCTCGCCAACATACATTTTAGTAAAACCTCCCTCTCCTTCAAGCTCTCACTCACCTCCCCTTAACCTATTCACTCTGGAATGCTAGATCCACCTGGATCAAACTCACACCCAACCACTTTTTCAGGCATTTAGTCTTTACAGAACCCTGGATCTCCCCCTCTGACACTACCTCCACCAATGTTCTCTCCTATGACAGCGTCTCCTACACCCACACACTTCATTCTGGTAACCATCATGGTGGCAGAGCAGGCATTTTACTATCTGTCACCCTGCCCCCAAACCCTCTGTCTCCCTCTCCACCATCAAAGTTCACTCCATTCAGCTCTACTTTCCTTTTCACCTCCACATCGTCATCATCTACCACCTCACTGGTCCCCGTCCCAATTCTTTGCTGCTTGGCTTTCACACTTCCTCTACTCTATCCTCCTCACACTTATTCTCAGGGATTTCAACATCCCCATTGATTTTCCCATCAGTACTACCTCTAAACTCATCACACTAACCTCCTCCTATGGCCTCTCCCAATGGAAGTTATCCTCTACAAACCATGACAGTTACTCCCTCAAACTTGTCTTTTTCCACCTTTATGACCTCTTTAACTTTTCCAATTCAGCCTTCCTCTGATTGCAATCTCATTTCCTTCTTCAGTTCCCTACCTCCAGTTTCCCCTTCCTTGCTCAGAGTTGCGCAAATACAGACTCTCCACCACTCTGCCAGGCACAAATGAAGAACATCTCATTCTGATTATGGTTTTATCCTTTCTTTCTACTACACAGCCACCTCTCTCAACTTGCTTCAAATATCCACCCTGTCCAGCAACCCCGACAGCCTCTTTGTCACTATTGATTTGGTTCTATGTTCTCCCTAACCACTACAGCTCAATATTTTGCCATATACTTTAAAAACAAAATTGACACTATCTACCATGAAATCTCCTTTTGTCAGATCCACCTCCCCTGTCACAAAATAGAATTTCATCAGATCCACCACCTGCCTCTCACTCTTCTCAACTGGCACCCTCAGTTCTTTTCTTTTTGTAACTGAGTCTGAGAACCTCACTCTCCACTCTTCTTCTTCCTCACAAGCTTCCCCCTCAACCCAGTTCCCTCCAGACTGCTCTGCTACCCCTCCCCCAGTGCTGGTACCTAGCTCTCCTCTATAACATCTCCTTTTCCTATGGTGTCTTCCCCTCTGCCTTCAAACATGACTTCATTTCCCCCATTCTCAAGTAATCCTATCTTGATCTTCCTCTCTTTCTCCATCTACCGACCCATTTTTCTGTTCCCTTTTGCTTCCAGAATTTTTGAACAACTTGTCTACCTTTCTTCCACTGACCTCTCTTCCTCTTTCCTTTCCCATGTGTCCAACTGCCTCTCCACAATCTCCACCTGCATGACCCAATGCTTTCTCAAATTTAACATGTCCAAATCTGAGCTTGCAATATTTACTCCTGCTAATGTTACTCACCCTCACCAAATCTCCTTCCCAGGTGACAACATCATTCCCTCCTAATCCCCATGCATGCTGCCAAGTGTTATCTTTGATCCCGCCCTTAGCTTCATACCTCACATCCAGCACCTGTTGCAGTCTTGTCACCTCATCCTCTGAAACATTGCCAAAAATACTACCCTTCCTCACTCTGGAAATAATCAAAACCCTGGTCCACTTGCTTATTATTTCCTGTTTTGACTACTGTACCCTCTTCCTTGCCACCTTTTCCCATTCCAATCCATCCTGAATGCTGCGGCTAGACTAATCTTCCTCTCTCACCACTCCATACATCCCTTCTGGTTTCCCAGAAATATGTTCACACTACTTACCCTCACCTTTAAGGACTTTATTATAAACCCTTCCCCATACATCTCTGACATAGCATTAGCACTCCACTCCATCTATGACCTTCAACTCTCTTGCCCCCCTCATAACCTCCTCCCACCTTAAAGACTGCTCCCCACTTATGGAACTCCTTGCCTTGTCCTGCGAGACTCTCCTCCAACTTTCAGTTCTTTGAACGATCCCTAAAAACTCACCTCTTTATGCTTGCCTATCCTACCCCCTCCAAGACCTTTATGTCTACTTCTACTTCCTCCGTAAACCACTTCTACTGATGACTAATTTGTAGCTACTATCTCTCATTACTCCCTCCCTATAGAAGGTAAGCTCTCATGGGCAGTATACTCTCCACCCTATGTCTCATGTCTGTCTCCCCTGTATGACCCTGATGTATTAATCTGAAGCCTCCTCTGTCTGTACACTCATACACATATATTGGTACCTGTATACATGTTAGCTAATAATGCTTGCTAAAGACTATCCATGTATCTAGCAAATGTGACTTGCTTGTTGCCAATGACTTAACAATATGCCAGTCAAGGGTAGTTTTAGATGTATAAAAACCTGATATAATTAAGTTCATGGAAGAACATAAACAAATGTAAACGTTTAAAAAGAGTTTTTAATGTTTCAAAGAAAACAAGTGAGATAATGTGATTATTATTGTAACAAATAAGACAAATAGAGATCACAGCACTTACTATATTATGGAATATCATTTATTTCATGTAAAATGAGCACCACATCTGTATCCCTACCCAACATAATGTGTCTGTCTCTGTTACATGATTCATTGAAATTGTGTAATGTACGAGGTCTAAGACAAGTTATTTGCCAAGAAATATTTATTGTGATCCTAACCAAGTTTGCAGGAGCTATACGTGCTCATTCCTATACTTGTGTAAGCAATATTTTTCTATGTTTTTTTATATAAAGTATAATGTGATTATTCCATTGCAGTCTGTTTAACGTTGCCAGATAATTCCTCTCTTACAATATGGAATAACTGTGCACCATTGTTATGCTGTTCCATGATATATAGCATCTGTGTCCCCATATGCTGTCCCTGAATGTACTTTGAGTGGGAATACTGTGGGTGTAATTTGTTGTCTGTCCATGGAAGCTGTGCTATTTAGGTGCTTTGTATATGGTTGATGGTATGTGAGATTCTTCATGTTATCATATGAATACAAAATAAAAATGTCAGTGGGGTAGTAAAGATCACAAGTCACTATTGTTACATTTGAGCAGAAGCCCGTTTAACCCTACCCATAACCCTCTATTGCCACAAGTCAAACCCCTTATTGCCATTCATACAGATTGTTTCTACTCTTTTGAAATTTGAAAGAAGAAGAAAAATGCCCTCATTAAATGAAAACCCTTGTACACTGAAGTTTGATCAGGCCATAAAATTCAATCTATGCTTCCTTTTGGGTGTCAAATATGGTAAACCAGTTAAGGGAGCACATACTAACTTACCCTGTAAATTTAGGTGCAACAGGAATATGTATTGTAGGAGAAGAAGCAATCTGAATTAAAGAGAACTTGTCACCTTTATATTGCTTAATTACTTAATGCTTTGTGCTCATTGAACGTAATTTATGGAGCACCGTGTTAGTTGATAGGGTTTTGCACCAGAGCTTCTATATGGTCTGGCCAGTACATTACAAGGTTCATGCCTACTAAGTCTCTCTTGGGCTGGGAAAGAATATAGAAATAACTATTTATATACTCTCAACTGGGAGAACAGGGCAAAGTGGAACCCCAGTTGTTTTAAACTGAATAACTTTTTAAATCGGGGCTCTATTACATAAAAATTAAAAGTCCCAGTTATTGCACCTCGATGTTTGTGGGAGGGCTGATCTAATGTTATTTATTTAGCTCAGTGCTACAGGAAAGATAGGTAATCTGTGACTGTCCAGCTATTGTAGTCCCTATATGATTTGTAGCTTCTTGACAAATTCCAATCCCCAATTTGCAGAACCATTTACCTTAACAGTTGACACTAACCAGTTGCCACTGAATATGAAATACTGCTTGAGACAGCAATTGAAAGACCTCTATTACCTTAAATTTCTTCTGGAGCTGTGAATACTTGTACAGATCCCTGCATATAGTGCTGGATATATAACTGTTTTTTAGCGAATTGTTCTGGAGAGACTGCATACTGTTCCTAAACATATCCTCATCAGGCTTTTATCCATCACACACCGGCTCTCTCCTAAAAAGAACTGTTCGCATATGAACCCAGTGATACTAATACAACGTTTATACATGGTGGGATTAATTATTGCTCCTTATTGAGCTTGACTGAGACTCAACTAACTAACCCAATATATTAATTATCAGCTTTAATTCAGAAACTGTTTTCTGTTGACGACTATAAAATCAGCTAAGTTTCAGAGATGGTTATTCAGTGAGATACATAACTTGCTCTCATAATCTTGAAGTTCTAGACTGAGAAGTTGGTTTGTGGTACTGTATTAACTACGATACTAACAATCGTTTGCTTTTAAAATTGTTAAAGTAATTAATAGATTAATCTTATAGATATTGGTTTCTTTGTGAAATATATAGAAAAACATTAATTAGCGCTGCCCTATCTGTGTTTTATAATTTAGAGATTTCGAATATGTCTACCATGGGGGACTTGCTGACCTATAGGAAGCTACTTGTTTCTTATTGGTCTATGGCACCATATTCACCATGTATGCTGTCCATCTTATTCACAATTTTCTATTCACAGTTCTTAAACAGCTAGAGGGCAGGGTTGTCAGGGAAGAGAGGGGTATTTGGTCATCCTAAATGGCATGGGAAGCCAATGTTTGGGTATGGGACTGGAGGATTTCTGTCAGCATCACCTGTCCTCCACTTCCTCTTGATACCAAATATATGAGCAGAGGCCATGTTTCAAGTAGTGCTCATATAAGCAACACATACCTAAAAAATGTAATGTTTCTTACATAAATCTAGGAAACAGATCAGGAAGAAAAGCTTTTCTGAGTATGTTTATTGTGTATTTATTATGTTATACTATGTTATAATTCTATTTAGATTTCTTGATCCATTTTAGTAATTGTGAATTAAAATGTACAAAAAATGTTGGGCCTGAGTCATTTAGGGACATATATGCCCCTTTTCAGCGCGTACCTGTAACAATCCTGACCAGGTTTTGTTACTTTCCCTGTCTGCTCTGTTTTTCTGTGCATCACATGACTCACCATCAGGGCGTGGCCACTTTACCTGCTCTATTTAAACTCAGCACTGACATCTGCTCACTGTCAGTGCAACTTGTTGCTAGCCTGATTCCTTGGACACCTGTGTATCCTGTGTCTTCCTGTGTATGAGTTTCAGTTCTCTACCTAGTGCTGGAGCACGTCTACTGGAATTTCCCTGCTGCAAGTATCATCTTGTGCATATTACCAAGACTTTGTTTTCTCTCTATTGTGCCTCTACTGATTCACAGCCTGCTGCAAGTCTGTTCATGTGCATATAACAAGACTGTTATTGTGTTTATCCTTGTCACGCTCCGCCGTGGCTATTGGACACCTGCATATTATCATCTGTGCTGTGAATAGACTGCTATTGTGGTTATCACCTTGTCACGCTCCGCCGTGGCTATTGGACACCTGCATATTATCATCTGTGCTGTGAATAGACTGCTATTGTGTTTACCACCTTGTCACGCTCCGCCGTGGCTAATTGACATCTGCATATCATCATCTGCATACATACATATATATATATATATATATATATATATATATATATATATATATATATATGTTTTTCATTTAAGTATTGAAGAACTACATCGTGTCTTGCCTCCTTATTCTGAACCTAGTAGACTCAGCATCTGGTCGTGTACAGGCCTGCTCTGACTATCAGACCTGTAACTACCAGCACCGTAACAGTTTGCATTGACCCAAAAAAGGAAATGAACACCATGGACGATCCCACTACCAAGGACCTATTTCAACACCTAATAGGGAGAGTTGAAAAACAAGGGACCAATCAAGATCGTCTCATGCAGTTCTTACAGGATGTATCCTCTCGTCTGGATTCTTATCAGGACACTCTGGCATCCTCCCATAAATCTAAGACATCTGCTGAGTCTTCTGCTAACACAACTACCATGTACCCACAAATTCCTAATCCTCCTATGTACGATGGGAACCCCAAGTCATGTAGAGGATTCATGAATCAGTGTGCAATTCACTTTGATTTATTGCCCAGAAACTTTCCTATGGATAGGGCAAAAATTGCCTACACTTTGTCCCTTCTTTCTGGTCAAGCCCTGGCCTGGGCCTCACCCCTATGGGAGAAGAATGACCCCTTGCTGCAAAATTATACAGAATTTCGGACAACCTTCAAAAACATTTTTGATGAACCTGGTCAGCTTTCCAGTGCAGCTACAGGAATTCTTCGTTTACGACAAGGCTCTCATTCTGTGGGACAATATGCTATCTTATTTAGGACAATGGCCTCCGAGCTGCGCTGGAATAACGAAGCGCTGGTGGCCACGTTCTGGCAAGGCCTATCTGATCAAATAAAAGACATGTTGGCTTCCCGTGACCTCCCATCTTCCTTGGATGATCTGATCTCATTGTGTGTCAAAATAGATCTTCAAATCAAGGAGAGGGTTCAAGAAAAGGAACAGATTCGGTGTCCTAATCATTGCCCTGTTTTCCATAACTTAGGGGCCGCTAAGCCCCCAAAAGAACCCATGCAAGTGGGTAGGTCCAGTATCTCTCCAAGTGAGAGAGAGAGAAGATTTAAAAATAATCTGTGCCTCTATTGTGGAGGGAAGTCCCATCGCATCAGTAGTTGTCCTACGCGTCCAGGAAAACGCTCAGACCAAACAGAGCAAGTGGGAACCCCGTTAGGTCTGTTTGATTTTTCCCTCAACAGTTCTCATCACAAAGAGAACCTCTGTTTTTTTGTTTTTTGGGAATCTCTCTATTCCGCTGGATGCTTTTCTGGATTCTGGTGCAGCCGGTAATTTTATTGCCGCCACTGTGGTTGAAAAATATCAAATTCTTACTACACCACTAGAACGTCCTGTACGCCTCACAGCCATCAATGGCAGTAATATTCCAGGAGGCTTGATTCAGTTCCGGACGGTTCCCCTCACCCTTCAAATTGGAATCCTGCACCAGGAAAAAATATCCTTCCTAGTTCTTCCAAAGACCATCAATTCCCTTGTGTTAGGTCTGCCATGGTTACGTCTCCACTCCCCAACTCTGGACTGGCATACTGCTCAAATTTTGTTCTGGGGATCACGGTGTCAGTCTCACTGTCTAAAGAAAGTAGTACCTCTTCATCTAACCACTGCATTGTCATTACCATCTTTACCTCATCAATACCAACAGTATGCAAACGTCTTCTGTGAAAAGGAGGCAACCAAGCTTCCCCCTCATCGCATTTGGGATTGTGGAATCGAGCTTCTTCCTGACAAACCTATTCCTCGTAGTCGTGTATATCCCCTTTCTCTTCCGGACACCCAGGCAATGTCTACATATATTCAAGAAAACCTGCAAAAAGGTTTTATCCGGAAGTCCACCTCTCCAGCTGGCGCTGGATTCTTTTTCGTTAAAAAGAAGGATGGCGGCCTCCGGCCATGCATTGATTTTCGAGGACTTAATGCTATTACCGTTAAGAATAGGTATCCGTTACCCCTCATCTCCGAGCTGTTCAACCGCATTAAAGGCGCTACTGTGTTCACCAAATTAGATTTACGAGGGGCCTACAATCTCGTTCGTATTAAAGCAGGTGACGAATGGAAAACAGCATTTAACACACATGATGGGCACTTTGAATATCTTGTAATGCCCTTTGGGCTTTGTAATGCTCCAGCTGTATTCCAAACCCTCATGAATGATATTTTCCAAGACCTTCTCTATCAATTCGTCATCATCTACCTGGACGATATTCTCATATTTTCTCGAGACCTCCCTTCACATAGGGAGCATGTAGGTCAAGCCCTGACTCATCTGAGAGAACACATCCTCTTCTGTAAACTTGAAAAGTGCCTTTTCAAGCAACCTCAGATTCCTTTCTTAGGCTACATCCTCTCGGGCACAGCCCTTCAAATGGACCCAGCTAAACTAAGAGCAATTGTGGATTGGCCCTTGCCCACCGGGTTGAAAGCTATCCAACGCTTCCTTGGCTTCGCCAATTATTACAGACAATTCATCAAGGGGTATTCTACCATCATTGCCCCCATTACTGCTCTTACCAAGAAATCAGCCAATCCCAAGCTTTGGTCCCCCGAGGCCATCTCTGCCTTTGAGCATCTAAAGTCAGCCTTCTCTTCTGCTCCTATTCTACAGCAACCTGATTGCCAACGTTCCTTCTTCTTGGAGGTAGATGCATCTTCTGTGGGCACTGGTGCAGTTTTGTCTCAACGTGACGCTTCTAGGAAACTACATCCATGTGGGTTTTTCTCTCGCAAATTCCTCCCAGCAAAAGAATTATGGTAAAGGAGATCAAGAATTATTGGCTATTAAATTAGCCCTGTCTGAATGGCGACATCTGTTGGAAGGGGACTTGTTTCCTATTACAATATATACAGACCATAAGAACCTAATTTATCCCCGTTCGGCTCGATGTCTGAATCCGCGTCAAGCCAGATGGTCCTTGTTCTTTTCAAGATTTGATATTAGACTTACCTTCCGTCCGGGATCAAAAAATAAAAAAGCAGACGCACTTTCTAGGTCCTTTCATTCCGAACTGAGGACATTCATCCCATCTTTGACCCTAGTTGTGTCTTGGCTCTTACTCCTGTGAATAAATCTACTTGCCCTCCAGGCCGGACCTTCATATTACCACATCTACGTCTCAAGTTGTTACGCTGGGCCCATTTATCTCGCTTCTCGGGTCATGCTGGAGCCAAGAAGACTGTAGAACTCCTGACCCGGTACTATTGGTGGCCATCCCTTCTGAAAGATGTAAAATCATTTGTTTCTGGCTGCTCTAAATGTGCACAACATAAGATTCCTCGGCATAGACCCTTCGGTCCTCTTATTCCTCTACCTGTTCCTGAAGTACCCTGGTCTCAAGTATCTATGGACTTTATTACTGATCTGCCTCCTTCCAAAGCTCATACAGTTATCTGGGTGGTGACAGACCGTTTTTCGAGATCTGCATACTGCATCTGCATACTTTTATTTATATATATATATATATATATATATATATATATATATATATATATATATATATATATATATATATATATATGTTTTTCATTGAAGTATTGAAGAACTACATTGTGTCTTGTCTCCTTATTCTGAACCTAGTAGACTCAGCATCTGGTCGTGTACAGGCCTGCTCTGACTATCAGACCTGTAACTACCAGCACCGTAACAGTACTGTACGCAAAAGTGTTGTACGCATGCTCGGTAGCCAAGCTCACACACTTTCCCGAACTCGAAAGGTGTATGGGTGTGAACGCAAAAGCCATTTGCAACGAGCTACGACTTTTGGGCGTGAACAGGGTGGTTCTGGGGCGTGGTGCCATAGTCAATTCACAATGGGGGCGTTCCCAACTAACCACGTCAAAGTGAGACTTGTGCGAACGCAGGCAATCGCGTGTGTGGTGGCAAATGCTATGCACCTGCCTGGGGTCTAGTTTATCTATCATTGCTGAACCATTAGCACACAGAAATTGGCTTCAGGATCGCCATGTGATCATGACGTATGCTGACTCTCACCTGCATACTCTTGGGAAATTAACCACTGCTATAAAGCTCAGAGTAGATCATGTGCCCTGTTCACTGCTGACTCATTTACTGGTATGTTTGCATGATATATTTTACGATATTAGTACGGTTTCTTTGGTTGATTTATTTTCACATTTTATTGTTTGGGGGGGGCGGGGGGGCTTTCCCTCTGACTTATGTGTTATTTTGGGTGTTATACTTTGTTTCAGATAATAGTTTCCTTGTTTGGGGCTGTTTACTACTTTTTTAATTTTTTCTATCTTTTGTTTACTTTCGTTTTTCTTTTTTAGTTTGCCATTGACATTTGTGTACAACAGCACAGGATAACCCTGCTCCATTTTGAGGTAAGTAACATGGGCCTAGGTCTGCAACCTGACATAGCGTAGAAGGAGAAGGAATAACTTCTTATTCACCCCCTGACACATATGTATGGTTTGTTTTTTTAGCCCCATTATGAGTTTGTCCAACCCACCTGTTGGTGTAAGTATATTGTAAAGGTGTCCTGTGCAAACAGGAGTAACATTTCCAAAACTATGAGGTAATTTTTTTTTTTTTTTTTACACCCTTCTCTTTCAAATATATAGTTTCTTAGAAATGGCCGAGGCACATGGAGGGCAACCAGTGTCGTCGCCTCCGAAATCAGCAACTAGTCCATCATCGCCGACCCGGGGAGCGTGTCTTCAGGCCACGTGTCAGCCTCTTTGGGATGTCTGATGCTGAGGTGGTGCGTCATTATCGTCTCCTGCCTCATTTCATCCTGGACACCCTGCGCATTGTGCAGATTGACCTGGAGCCAAAGCGCAACAGCCTAACAGCAATACCGCCATTGACCAAACTGTTGGCGGTATTGCACTTTTGCGCCACAGGGTCTTTTCAGACCACTGTGGGAGTCGCTTCAGGGATGTTCCAGAAGTCCTTCAGTCGTGTGCTGAAGGTTGTTCTGGGGGCGTTTGTGTCGCATCTCAGGCAATTCATACATCTGCCACTCGATGAGGAGTCCCTTGTGCAGATAAAACGGCAGTTTTCCAACATAGCCGGTTTCCCACACGTCATAGGGGCAGTCGATGGGACTCATGTAGCCTTGGTCCCCCCCGGTGGGAATGCTGCAATTGTTTTTAATCGCAAGCATTTCCATTCAATAAATGTCCAAGCTATATGTGACACCTCTCTCCAGATTCGTGACCTGGTAGCTATGTGGCCAGGGAGTACACATGACTCCTTTGCCTTCCAGCAATCAGGGATGTGGCAAAGATTGCAACAGAGGCAAAGTGGTGCAAGCCCGAATGGTGACACGTGGCTATTGCGTATTTTTATTCTTAAAACTACTACATACATGACATGTATCTTAAAGTGGAAATAGTAATGTCTTAAGTTTGATAGCTAAGTAGACATATTACAAAGGCACATTGCAATATCATTCCAAGGTACATTTAATTGTGATGTTTACCTTAAAATCCTATCTGGACAGCTGCCCATATGAAAAGCTTTGCACAATATTAAACCTTGGGTCCAAATACATTGAGTATGTTATGTAAGCTTCTCTGAAGTAATATCTGTGTCTAATTGCTTATTTTGCCATTATTTGTCATCCAACATGTTGCCTGTCTTGTTGATGGACCTACAATTATGACACTCATAGTTTTGCACTTTTTCCTTCTTGTCACCCCTTGTAGGAGATAACGCATACCCTTTTCGCCCTTGGCTCCTCACTCCTCTATTAAACCCACGTACGGAGCAGGAGATGGCATACAACTCTGCACATACAGCCAGTAGATTGGTTGTGGAGCGGGCATTTGGTCTTTTAAAGGCCAGATTCCGTTGCCTAGATCGGTCTGGTGGTGCTCTAATGTACGCTCCAACCACTGTGTGTGATATCATAGCTTTGTGTGTGGTGTTCCATAACATCGCCATTAGGAGTGGGGTTCCTTGGGTGGAGGAGGCCGAGGTTGCTGGCCAGGAGGTGTTAGATGCTGACCCCAGTCCTCCAGAATCAGTTGATGCTGTGTCTTTTAAACAATATGTCCTGGACAACTAATTCTCTTGTAAAAAAAAAATTTTCCAAAGACAACATACATAACTAATAAGTATGTCATTATAGATTTTATTTACACAGTAAGGAAAAAAAGACAAACAATCAATTACTTGGATTTTCGGGGCCTCTTTGAAGGAAGAATGGTTGTAGCTGTTCTAGGATGAGTCTGGCTTCTGGTAACCTGTGATATAGAAGGCAACAGTGGGGAGGAAGCAGAGGCCAGTGGAGCAGCAGTGAGTGTGTGTGTGCAGCAGCCGACGATTGTGTGGCACGGGGTGCACAGGTGGCACGTGGTGCACAGGTGACAGAGATGGAAGAAGGGGCAGAGGAGGCAGAGATGGCAGAAGGGCCAGAGATGGCAGAAGGGCCAGAGATAGCAGAAGGGGCAGAAGGACCAGAGATGGCAGAAGGGGCAGAGATGGCAGAAGGGGCAGAAGGGCCAGAGGGGGCAGAGATGGCAGAAGGGTCAGAAGGGGCAGAGATGGCAGAAGGGGCAGAGATGGCAGAAGGGGCAGGTGGAGGTAAATGATAGTTGTTTGACGGAGTGTAATGTGCATATGGGTCATTGTCAAAATATTGGTAGCTTTGGAAATGATGGTGATGCATTTGGGGTCTTAGACTAGAACCAATAGAATCTTGAGAGTGGAGTTGTTCAATATGTGAAGACGGGTGTGCGCGATAAGGTCTACTTGTGGAACGATAATCAGGTGAAGTGTAGTATAATTGATAGATGGGACTGAGAGATGGAGAGAAAGAAGTAGGAGAAGATCCCTGTGATATGCGTGCTTCAGGATTGGTGATATACATTTGCAATAAGGTCAGTGAGAAGCGTAAGGGTAGTGTTGATAGAGGTAAGGTTTAAGTCCATAGTGTTCTCTATACAGGGGAGGCTACTATGTAAAGTATGCTCCATACGGATGAGGGTTGTGGCAATATCTGTGGTGTTGGACTGAATAGTGGCATTTGTTTCTCGAATACTGTGATAGCAGGCGTGCAGTGATTCCCGTTCACTGACTTCTGCTTCCTCACACATCTGATGCTCTTCCACATCACGTGCCTCCTCCACCAGCTTATCCTCGGAAATTTCTCCCGCTCTATTGGCCCCTACAATGACAAATTGAAAAAAAAAAGTTAATACAATCCTTAGGAAATTAGTGTGAATTATTATTGTCCGCATTTTAGGAAACAATACATTGTCAATACAATAGTTTACTTTGGTGTGTGTGGCAGTTAAAATATAACTTCTTTACTTCTCAATATATGTAACTGCAAATATGTTTAAGTATAGGATTTGCTACTGAAAGGCCAATTATTTGTTAGCTGCAATATATATATATATATATATATATATATATATATATATATATATATATATATATATATATATATATATATATACACATATACATATGCGTATATAGATAAATATAAGAAGAGAAGCGCCAAACCATAGTGTGATAGCATATTATAAATAACATGTATTTTCATGTGCTGAAGTAGCCGCGTACCAAATAGTAAATAAATCAGGCTTATCTGTTATGATTCCAGGTCCTTCTCAATAGAGACCAGATCCACACTAAAACTCGAAGAAAAATGATAACATAGTGTAGTATGCCTAAAAACAGTAAGTTTAAAAGGGTTTTATTACATATCCAAATGCAAAGGTAAGCAAATGCCCGTACATCAAACAAAATGTAAATTAGCTTATCTGAACAGTTTCTACGGTACTAGCATCCCCAAAGATAGTCCTTAAACAGGGGGCAAAGTCCAAACAGCAATCCAGAGAACTAGCAAAACACCTCCTTCACCTTAACGCGTTTCGTCTAGAAGACTTTATCAAAAGGTAATAGTCAGGCATAACACATTGCCTCCTTTTATAGTCTAAATAACATTATAGAATTAGATTTGTAAGCGCCAAGCCTTAGTTTCCGTCCATAGCTCCGCCTGCATCACTTCCACCGGCTTTGCGATGTGTCATATCCGCCCTTGCGAGGATGAGTGAATATCTCCGTTTGACTTCCGCCCATGGTTCCACCTGCATCACTTCCGCCTGCCTCGCGGTATGTCATATCTGCCATTACGAGGCTCAAGTGGGTAAATTTCTCAAACGGGCATCCGCCCTTAGAGTGCGGGCATAGAGGTATAGGTCGCATACATAAATACAATAAGACTATAAGGAGCAAATTATAGAGAGGAAAAAAACTCTCTCCCAGACCATCAAAAACATATACATATTCGGCTAAATTGGGAGAATGGAATATTCTCCTTCCATCTATCCAGATGACAACTGTCATAATGCAGATAACTGTTGCTGTCAACCTCCTTAATAAGGGTGCTAGTTGTAATACAGCCATCTTTATTCTCCAATATCAAATCTAAAAACTATGCGTGTTTCATCAAATTTAGAGGTAAAAGTTATATTATAATCATTCAACCCAATAAATTGGAAGAGTTCCAGAAAAAGCTCTTCAGTGCCATCCCAGATAATAATAATATCGTCACTATAACGTTTATAAAAGACAATATTATCTCTGTATGGATTATTAGAATAGATTTGAATATTCCATTCTCCCAATTTCAATGGACAATGGAAATTAAGGATGTGGCGATGAAGATGAAGGATGAGATGATGGAGAAGAATGATAAGGTGGTGACATGTGGACAAAACCACGTTAAAAA
This sequence comes from Mixophyes fleayi, assembly GCF_038048845.1. Lineage (NCBI taxonomy): Eukaryota > Metazoa > Chordata > Amphibia > Anura > Limnodynastidae > Mixophyes > Mixophyes fleayi. The sequence goes on from NC_134405.1 coordinate 194,497,705, forward strand.
GGGCGCTTACGTCGGGAAGTAACGCTCTTCTCCTGAGGAGGCCTGGCCTAGCCCCAAATGCATGACAAGAACCTTTTTAACACCTTAAGTAGCTTGATTTGATTAGAATGCATGAGTATCATGCATGGGTTAACTTGTGTGTATATATATATATATATATATATATATATATATATATATATATATATATATATATATATATATATGGTTATTGATACAATTTATATATATTATATTTGTGTGTGTATATACCTGTAGCTGTGATAGGCTCGCTGGGGGGTGGGCTACGTCCAGTGTCAATGCGGCCCACACCTTGCACCATATCCGCATCCAAACAGGCCAATGCCCTGGTCTCCAATGCAGTGAGTTCAAGTGTTGCTGGAGGTCCACCGCCTGTCCTTTGGGCATGCCTTCGGTGCTCTGTAATTTTGTCTTTAAGTCGATGTTTAAAGTCTTGCCACCTGTGTGCAAAATAGACACATTAGCATGATAAATTTATCCCCAAAATCTGAACACATTTTATATAAGAACACAGAGCTAATTGTTTGACGCTTCAATATTTACCTTTTCTGGACCTCATTCACCTTGCGTCTTATTAGAGCCACGGCATTGACCTCATTTGTTATTTCTTCCCATACTCTAGCTTTGGATGGTGCGGAGAGTGGACGCGGAGTGGAGTGGAGCGGAGCCTATCAACAGCCAATTCCACCAAAATGTCAATTTCATTTTTTGAAAAATTGGGCTGGCGTGTTTTTTTTCCAGCAACAGATGATGATCCTAAAGGCTGATTTGAATCTTGTTCAGACATGTCTACAAATTTAAATAAAATAAGTTTAGTCCATCACTATACCAAAAAGCCGCAGACCTAGGCCCATGTTACTTACCTCAAAATGGAGCAAGGTTATCCTGTTCACTTGCAAACAAATGTCATTGACAAACTCAAAAAGTAAAAAGAAAGTGCAATTATTCCTTCTCCTTCTACGCTATGTCAGGTTGCAGACCTAGGCCCATGTTACTTACCTCAAAATGGAGCAAGGTTATCCTGTTCACTTGCAAACAAATGTCAATGACATACTAAAAAAGGAAAAAGAAAGTGCAATTATTCCTTCTCCTTCTATGCTATGTCATGTTGCAGACCTAGGCCCATGTTACTTACCTCAAAATCCAACAATGAAATACGTTTCCCGACAGCAAAAACTTGGTCCATGCATAAATTGTCAGGGCCAACTATCGCATGCAGTGTAAGGTTTTATAGTGGTGCCGGTGCGTTCTGTTGCGTACATGCTAGAACGCTAGGCCCTCCCATTGGCTGAGAAGTTATTGACAGGTCAGTCAGCCATCTTAGTAAAGGTTCCGCGCTGGACGTGCAGACGCACCGACGTGCACTGAGAACCAATAGGTGAGCATGATATTAAACTGTCCTTTGTGAGAGAAAATGAGGGCCGCCACATTCTCACGTACCGAACTGCGGGTGCTTACAGCAACGCTGGATCGTTGTTTTGAGCCCGCAGGGAGGTATATGAGTAATGAGGAAAATCTCCAGAGTTATAGAGCCGTACGCAGGCGTCTGCGTCTGCAATTGGGCAGCCGTCGCGCCATCGTTCAATTGCAGCGCAGATGGAGCGATTTGCGGAGACGGCAGCCCAACCCTTCTGGCAGATTTGAGGGCAGAAATTATTACTCATAAGTCGGCCTCAAACACTATATAATATGGCAATGTAATATTTTCTGCACACAGGAAATATGCAGACATATCTGCAAAGGCCTATTTTCTGTCCATTACCATACTAAAAATATTATTATTATTATTATTATTATTATTATTTACTATTATTATTATTATTTACTATTATATATAGTTTCTACTTCTTATGGTCATTTTTTTTCAAACGTTTCATTTTCTTGACATGAGTGGCATTTACCATTGAAAGCAACGATTAGCTGCATGTTTGTGTATGTTGAAGAAAATAAAAAATTACACGTAAGATAACACATCATGCTCTCCAACAGGACGCCAACGCAGCTCCCAACAACACCGCCAACATCAAGAGGTGGTCACACCGGAGGCGGCAGGTGAAACCCAGGAGCCATAGGAGGAGTCAGCAGTGGTGGAGTAGTTGCCGGTGGAGGAGGAGTTGCCGGTTGCTGATGACCTCTTCACATCACCACTGCTCTTCCAGATCCAACCTGAACCCCACTCTCAGCACCCACAAGTGCTGGTTGAAGAAAGTAAGTACATGGTAGTTTTCATATAGTTGAGTTGGGCGTTTTTGTTTTTTTTAACGAGATAGATGTAGGACATGAGAAACAGTTTTCACTGCACATTCAGTAGAGGCCATCCTAAGTTCCCCCAATGGGGAAACTGTCCCCTCCCCAACTTCTTGTCTTATGCGCAGCTGGCTGGCTTTAAAAATGTACCCTAGAGGGTGAGATTCTCCTTGCCAACATTTGCAAGAAAGTAAATGTATAAAAAAAAAAATACACATTTATACTATATACTTTGTATTACTTGTGTCTCCCCCTTCCCTTTAGGTTGTAAGCTCTCATGAGCAGGGCCCTGTTTCCTTGTGTGCTCCTTCTACTGTTCCTTCACCCTCTATACCTCTTGGCCTGCTTCGCTAGCCCTATTTTCCCTGTTTTCTTAAGCTTCGGCCTTCTTCTTGCTGATTTCGACCATCCCGTTCACTATCTGTCAGAGATAATCTGTAATTTTTCTCCCTGTAAGTCTAAATTGGTAGTGTTTTGTCTTCCTATAGGCCAATTCAAATACAATTTATCAAACTTGACGGACCTGGGTCTTTTGTCAACCCTACATGTAACTGTATAACTATAACTATATAACTGTGTAAATATGTCACTGTGTAAGTGTGTAACTATGTAGCTGTATAACTATGTAATGGTGTAAATGTGTAACTATATATCTGTGTAACTTGGTAACAACTGTGTAACTATATAACAACTGTGTAACTATATAACTGTGTAAATGTGTAACTATGTAACTTTATAACTGTGTAACTATCATTGTCATTGTTTATTTATTTATATAGCGGCACCAATTCTGCAGCGCTGTACAGAGAACTCACTCACATCAGTCCCTGCCCCATAGAAGCTTACAGTCTAAATTCCCTAACACACATGCTAAGGTCAATTTTAATAGCAGCCAATTAACCTACTAGTATGTTTTTGGATTGTGGAAGGAAACCAAAGTGCCTGGAGAAAATCCACGTAAACAAAGTGAGAACATACAAACTCCACACAGATAAGTCCATGGTCGGGAATCAAACTCATGACCCCAGTGCTGTGAAGCAGAAGTGCTAACCACTAAGCCACTGTGCTGCCCCTGTGTAACTATGTAACTGTATAACTATGTCATTGTGTAAAACAATGTAACTGTGTATTTTATCTTTATTAGTAGATATTTATTTTTAAGCTTTAACCACAAAAAATTAACTGCTCGCAATTACAGATGGAACAAGGAGAAAAAGTGCAAGGTGGAGATATGAAAGATAAACTAGTCCTTATAGATGATAGTCAGCTGCAGGCCATCATGAATGACCATCACCATTTATTTTAACTGAACCTCCTTCCACTTCTGGAGAAGACTTTCACTGTGTGCATCAAGTGTACTCTTGTGGTTACCAACTAGCGTGGAGTATCTGTGCTCCCCATGTTCACAGACATTGTGACAGTAGCTGCTGCCACCAAACAGGCTGAAGAGATCAACAGAGAAGGAACAGAGATGGCAACAGAGTTGACAGTTGAACTCTCTAGGCCGAGCAGCTGAACTGAGATGGTATTCTAGTAGAACTTCACAAAATACTTGCCCCTAGTGCTATGACATTCCTTGTTACTACTCTGTAATTTCCTATTGACTTCACAATTTTTTATGGTTTTTATACCATCTCTAACAGTCGTCCTCATCCGCATATTTACTAATAAACTGCTAAGGTGCAACAACCCATAACACCATTGTTATGGGGTACTGCACATTTGTATATTTGTGCCTTGTTATTTAATAACCCATTATGGTGGAAATTTCATCAAATTTCATAAAACAAATTAAATGGAACTCTATACTGTGCTTCTGTGTCAGAAACTGAGCACTTACATAGGTAGGCAGCCTAACGCACATAAGCACAGTGTTGTGTATGCTACAATACAGGTGGGATACAAAACATCAATGTTCCATGAGTCTAAGACTATTTTGGTTGGGCATGTTCAATTTTAAACTGTAATGGCTCATATTCAGGATCCTTTAAGCAGTATGCCTTTACCATATATTTGAGGTAACTGAGCAATTTGTAATGCAGTGAAACATCACATGATCGAGTTATATCCAATCTAAAACCATTTTTCATTTCAGTGTGGACTTCTGATTGAGAGCACACATCCGTTGTTTTGCATTATTAGGTAGTATTAATGCTAGCCAGGGCCACCTTAACTACATTATGGGCCCCCGGGCAATGCAGTGCACCGGGGCCCCTAAATATATATAAATATATATATATATATATATATATATGGGCCCCCTTAACTTACCTTAAGTCTGATCCCCTTCTCTTCTTTTTTCTGCGCCGAGTCTCTTCTGCGCTCCTCCGTGCTGTGCTTGCAGTGAATGTTGGGCGTGACATCATGCCCAACATTCACTGCGAGCACAGCATGGAAGAGGGGAGCAGGGAGGAAGCCGGATCGCCAGCTGATGTGACTGCAAGGTAAGTATTTTCTTTTTTTTTTCTGCAGGATTTTCAGCGCTGCCTCGGATATGCCCCCTTGCCCCGCAGGGCCCCTGGGCACCTGCCCATTGTGCCCAATGGAAGAGATGGCCCTGATGCTAGCCACACATATTGTGAGGTTGGCAATCAGTTCCATATCAATGCATTTCTGGCCCAGATGTAATATGAACAAAAATTATAGGATAGTGGTTGTCAAAAAACAAACAAGACGTAATCTGGCAGCTCTGAGCAAGTTTCCAATGGCCAGATATCATCCAAATTGCTCACCCACATGTATGGCCAAATTGAACAGTGATTCTGTTGCTCAGCTCTTATTCCCATCATCAAGATCACTAGGTCTGACCAGCTTAACACTGGAATTACCAACTAACAGCATGGATGCAGGTTAACGTTCAGTCCTAATTTTCATCATCATCTGTCCATATAGGAGCAATATTACTAGCAGTAAGTACTGTTCTATTTACGGCCAAAATAAGTGATATAATAAATACTAATATCCTGCAAACTGCGGTGATACTGGATACATTTGTAGAGTGAGAAGCAAGCAGAATCTAGGAAGGATAGTTGGGAAATGACCCAACCTAGTGGATCTATGATTAGCAATAGTAATTGTTAGCTGTGTCATAAAAAGTAAATGTGTGCACTCCTTAAAGTTAATGTGACCCTCACTGAGTCTTACCCATTGAGTTCCACCCTCAATATAATTTTGGTTTGAGAGTCATGGTCTAAAACCTAGACTCTTAACAATCATGTGTCTAGTGCTTCAACCAGTTACAAAATGTAAATCTATATAACAGGGGAGTATTTAAACATTTCTAGATATAATGGTACTTAGTAAGCATGTATAACGCAGGACCAGGGCCTGATTAAGGGTTCAGAACACCGTATGCTAATATGCTCATAGCACCTTCTTGTCTTCTATGCCAGGCTAATAAGCAGTAGAAAAAAACAAATTTGTCCAGAGTTTAAAATCCGGCACAATGTTTTTTTTTTTACAAACCCTTGTACATTGTGCAGGCGCTGCCTATTTAAATTACTACCTTCATATCCCGAGTGACAGTGCCGCACTTTAAAGTTACGTCATTCTTCAGTGACGGTATGCTGATTGGTCACACTACTTGAAGGTCTGTCTTTCAACGTGTCAGAATTACAACCCTTGTCAATTGGGCACTAACATACAAAATAATATTTAGGCCTCATTGTGGAGAAAGTAGGGTGACCCCACTGGAGAATCGCAAAAGACAAGTCTAAACATCCCACTTTCTTCTGTGAATAACAGCAAAATATACCTACATTGTGCAGAAGAATGACAATTTGGTACATAAGGATTATACAGATCTGTTCATAAGGAATCATTGTACATAATATTGGGTGTATTGTATTGTAAAAGTTAGTTATCTAGTTGACTGTGTTTAATTAAAAATTTTTGTTTTCATATTGTCTACCTAGTGGTTCCTTAAAATACAGCCACGTGGGTGCCATAGATAATGTAGGCTTATTATTTAATCACCGGAACTTAACAACCTTTTCAAATTGTGTGGGTTAGGAGACTTTGTTTATGTTCTCAGTGAGCCCTATTGTCTGGGGACAGATAGGCTAATAATAGGCCCAGATTAGTCCTGACATCAAGGCACCATATAGTTCACTATGGTTAAGATTGCTACAGCAGGGGTATAAAGCTAGGATGTAAACTATCTGAGAGTAGGCTATTTCATTAGAAGACTGTTTTTTCCATCGCCAGATTAGCTGGCTGTGTGAGACGGTGTCCCAGGCCGTGAGACAATGAGCTATTACTAATTGCTACAGCGAACAAAAGACTTGGCTGTTTAAGGCACTTTTAGGTGAATGTATGTTATGAATACATTTATTAACTCAAGTTTATATGAAGAGCACTATATTTCTTTTTATAATTTGCCTCACTCATGGAGGCAAGTACTGGCATATACAATAAAGGCTTCATTACACCTTAAAATACCTAGTGTACAATATAATTAACAAGTGAGACACATTTTAATATACCGAGAGCACAATGTTTTTATTTTCTTTTCGCTGAGTCAAGAACTAAGAAATATTTCCTATACCTTTAAAGAACTGATCATGGTGATTTTCTAAAGACATTTCTCACACAAAATGGGTGAGTGTAAAAACTGTGCAGAATATTATTGTAATACATTTTTACAGTACATACTATAGGCTGCGTGCTGAATCAGCCCATAAAGTGGATGGGTGTTATGAATTCTGTCAGCAAGTCCTTCCCAATACAGAACTGTATTTTATTAGATAGTTGCTAATTTGATACAAATGCTCATGTGATTAGCTCTTATTATCACTGTGTATAGGTGACAGGTCCACATTAAATTTTAGCAGACTTCTATTAATATCCTACTTTTTGCTTTAAAATTTGACAAATACATTATACTGATTCATAGGGGAAATTCAATTGGTAGGTAATATGGCGCACTATTACCGTTAGTACGGTAATTTTAACATGGATTTCTGCTCGCAGCACAAATCAATGCTGAAATTACCATACTAACGGTAATAATGCACATTATTACTATAGTATTGGTAATTGTGTGTGTGCTGCCTTACTCTCAGGAGTAACACGGCCAACTGAATGCCCCCTATATTGTCTTCTATGACACATGACAAATTAGCTTGACACACCTTTAATAAATGTGTTCATCCGATATCTCATAGAAATTCCTGCTGCATATATTTGTCAATGTTAAATGTCCATAGCCTCACCATAGTCTGATATATTAGATACATAAGTTTTACTAATGTAGTGTAAAATTACTGACATGAATAACAACATTACTGTAATAAATAGCTAATTACATAAGCATTTGTATCAAATTAGCAACTATCTAATGAAATACAGTTCTGTATTGGGAAGGACTTTGTTGACAGAATGCATAACCCTGTAAAACAAATTCAATTATGGCCTGCGTTTCTACTCAACTATCTGGTTGAAATATTGTAAGTGTAAAATATGTTTCTAACTAATGTTATACAAAGTTCAAGGTTATACATTGTTACCAAAAGTCTGCTGTGATAGTTCTGTTCCCCATGTTATAGGGGCACACACAGGGGGTCCTGGTGCCTGGAAACCCCCCTCCTAACCTGGGGCACTGTATGCTTGAGGTGGCTTGCCCCGTGTATATGATGGGAGTTGGAGAGTAGCCCAGCACTGTCTAATATTACAGACACACCCCCATGCATACTGGTCATGCCCACTGGCGGGATGGCTTAGAAACCCCTCTCTAGAAATCCTGCGTTTGCCCCTGTGATAGTGCCATATGTATGAATATTAGCTTATATTCCATGAATGTACTAACATTTGGATTATGTAAAAAATTTTCCAGAAAATTTAAACTGTACCTGGAAATCTATATCTAAATCTATATGTGCATGGGGCTACAGAATTTAACAGAGGAGTCTGCAAATCTGTATTTAAAAAGTCCAACCTCTGTGTGTCCTATAATCACTGTGTGCCCAATAATCCAAGTACATTTACCTCTCTCAAGATTCCACAAATATAAACAGCCTACACTACTTAGACACATACTTAATTTTATACAGAATTTGGTTTAATTGCATTTGGAAAATGTATTTAGTTCAGGATCTTTATTATAGATTTTTTGTTATTCCTGTTTAAACTAATCCACGATAGGGATGTACAATGTGTTCCCTTTCGTCTACAGCATCTGTTTTGCTTAATTACTTAAAGTACATCTGTCACCTACTCACTACTACACATTAAACAGATATTCGAGCAGACAACATATAAACAAATATGTGCTACATCTTCTGACTTTAGCAGTATAGTTTCTTATAATTTCATCTTTCTCCATGTCTGCAAGACGTTAGTCATCTTCTAAGCAGGTAAAAATATTTATTTGTGTTAATGAGTTTGAACATCCCACATACTGGTAGTAGTATTCTCTTTTTATCCAGGACTGAGGAAGTCACTTGTGTGTTAACGAGACACGATAGACTAATTTATTGCTACACTGCATGGAAAGAGCGATTGCTACACATATGCAGCTATACTATTGGAGAAGTGACTAAGTTCTTAGTGGTGAAAAGTTAACATATTTTCCCCCTGTCACGCGCTTGGGTTAGGAGGAAGTGGTGTCAACCCAGATCAGTAGTGGCAGAATTGAGGTGCAGTGTCTACTGATATTCACCATGGACCCCTACAAGGATGTCTAGGCTTAGCTACAGACAGCCTAAAGGCTACAGCTGGCACAGGTTGGCTCTAGCAGGCTGTATGGCAAAAGAAGTATGGTTTTAAACAAACATCAAACGCACGGCCAAACTAGCAGGTCAGTAACACAGGAGAGCACAAAACCAGAACACTGGAGCAAGGATTGACTCTTATAATCTAGCAATGAATAGTGCTCCAAGTGCTCTTTAAATAAAAACTACTGGTTGGAATTTTGCCTCGCTGATGACATCATCGGTTGCCTGACCACAATTTCAGGAACAGTATAAGAGAGTTAGAGAGACCTGCACTTATACATACAAGTGGGAGACCAGCACGGCAAAGACATTGCTGGAACTGGTAAGTAACACCCACCATAGACTTTATGGTACAGTCCTTATTAATGGTATACATTTTCTATGAACATTTAGGTGAACTGGTGCATTCATTTTATATTAAATCCTTCAACATGTCTCCTTCGTGTTTGTTAGCTAGAGGGTATCCATTTTGTTTAAATTTGCAATATATTTTTATACCACTAGATGATGTACAGTTGTACATGATTAAAGTAAAGATGAAGTCTTATGAAAAATATTTGTTCCTTAAAGGTAACACTATAAATGCTTGAATATGATTGGTCAGAGAAGTTACATTCTAGGGTGTGGTATTTCAGTGTAACTCGTAAGCCATGCTGAAATACCTATAACATACATATTATAGGCAGGCAACAAGTGGTAGGCAGATTATTATGAAGTAAATGGCATATAATTTACATGATCTGTGAAATTACTGTATTGTAACTATAAAGCTTAGTTGACTACTTTCCCGGAATGTCCAGGAGACTCCTGAATTTCTGGAAGTCCTCCCGGACTCCCGAAAGAGCAGGGCAAACTCCTGGATCTTTCCACTTAGATAGTTAAGTGGTGGGGGCAGGGCTTAGGATGCGATTCACGTGTCTTTGTAGCCCCACCCCCTGCTGATATATTCCAAAAATGGTGATGACTGTTTAAGGGGCGGTACCAAATGATATGTTTCACCGAGGTACGCCCCCACACGCTCACCTGCCATCCGGATCTACCGGAAGACAAATTGGCAAAGCTGACAAGTATGCTATAAAGTCTTTCTTATTTAAAGATACTGGAGTATCTTGATTTGTGGGTTAAATAAGCATATTTTACACATGTAATTGCTGTTGCTATTGGCTGTGTATAGCTGGCTCCCTGTTTACAAATATAAATCTGAGATTTTTCTCATCACTTTATTAGTTGCATTCAATTTGTTTAAACTAGTAAGTGAATAAGTTATATTTTCTGATCATATTATAATATTGATTGTATTGTGCAGTGTATTTATTGAGAGTCATGTTGCTTTTTAATGCTTATAGAATTGTCAGCATTAAATCATTTAACCATTTTAAACTATACATTATAAACATAGCTTTGTTAATGATATTAATTTGATGTTTTAGTGGTTACGATATAATGTATTTGACTGTTCCGCATAAATTGTATTTATCTTGAAGTTAATTCTAAAGCTTACCAAATCAATAAAATCATTACCAGACACTGCCTTCTTATTTATTCGCTAATAAACGTGACACGGTGAGCTATTCCACACGTCTTGCTCTCTTATGTCTGGTGAGTCTGTCAGGGGTTTCCCCATATCACCATGAAACATTTTTGCCTGTTACTCTGAAAGCAACAATACAAGATTAGGGGGGAGGCACTAAGCTGCAAGAGGTGAGAAAGATCATACAACCAAATACACACCCTGGGGTTTGTAGGCTACAGTGATTACATCATTATTATTTTGCACATATTAAATATGCAATTATGAGAAACCATATTTTTTTACAAATTGTCTTTAAATTATTCATGATACTAGGGGCCTGATTCATCAAAGAATGCAAAAATTAACTTATTGGGTGATTATATATATATATATATATATATATATATATATATATATATATATATATATATATATATATATATATATATATATTTGCACATAAATTGGGCATATGCACATCCATATTTAAAGATGTAAAGTCTGTTGAGCGGACCTAGACCTAACAGTCAGTACACTGCAGGATATGTCCAATACATATGTCTAATATAAAGTCACAAAAGAACGCACAGAAAAAAAATATCCAATTAATATGACCTGTTAATAGTCATTAATGACAAAACAATAAAAAATTAAAAAGTTGTTTTTTTTATATAAAATACATTTATGAGAATGCTATAGATGTGTATTGTACATAAAATGCATTTTTACAGTTGTTCCTGATTGCAAATATATATTCTGAATACGTGCCATCACTAGTAATTCGTTATTACACCCCATCTATAGCTGGTGCAAGTGATATGGCAGAAAAACATGTACCTTTGAGATGCCCAAAGCTTGAATTGGACACTGCTGCATGCATTCGAGCTTGGCACTCCCTTACTGTACATTAACTATGTGGATACATCTATTCCCCTACCCATCCCGCCCCTGAAATCATATGGTGTAGTAAGGGTCCTTTGCGTCCGAAGGTGAAGTAGACGCTGCTGCGTTCCCTGACGTATGGTTCATTTCTGGGCATACGCAGTGCAATTCTACGCAAATACACTGCACGTGTTGGCATTTATGTGCCTTAATGATACTTGCATATAATACAAATTGAAAGCAAAACTTGTGCTGGAAAAATTTATTTACACTTAACATTTGCGCTGTAAATTGAAATCTATTGACAGACATGAGTTTTCAATGTACTGTCATGGCCAAAAGTTTTGAGAATGGCACAAATATTATTTTTCACAAAGTCTGCTTCCTCAGTTTTTATGATGGCAATTTGCATAAACTTCAGAATGTCATGAAGAATGATCAGATGAATTGAAATTAATTTCAAAGTCCCTCTTTGCCATGACAATGAACTTTATCCCAAAAACAACATTTCCAGTGCATTTCAGTCCTGCCACAAAAGGACCAGCTGACATCAGGTCAGTGATTCTCTTATTAACACAGGTGAGTGTTGACGAGGACAAGGCTGGAGATCACTCTGTCATGCTGATTGAGTTAGAATAACAGACTGGAAGCTTTAAAAGGAGGGTGGTGCAAGGAAACACGTTCAGTCATCATTGCTTTGCACAAAAAGCGTTTCACAGGCAAGGATATTCCTGCTAGTAAGATTGCACCTAAATCAGCCATTTATCGGATCATCAAGAACTTCAAGGTGAGAGGTTCAATAGTGGTGAAAAAGGGTTCAGGGCACCCAAGAACATCCAGCAAGTGCCAAGACCGTCTCCTAAAGTTGATTCAGCTGCAGGATTGGGGCACCAATAGTGCAGAGCTTGCTCAGGAATGGCAGCAGGCAGGTGAGAGTGCATCTGCACGCACAATGAGGCGAGGACTTTTGGAGGATGGACTGGTGTCAAGAAGGCCAGCAAAGAAGTCACTTCTCTCCAGCAAAAACATCAGGGACAGACTGATATTCTGCAAAAGGTACAGGGATTGGACTGCTGAGGACTGGGGTAAAGTCATTTTCTCTGATGAATCCCCTTTCAGAGTGTTTGGGGCATCTGGAAAAATGCTTGTCCGGAGAAGGAAAGATGAACGCTATCATCAGTCCTGTGTCATGCCAACAGTAAAGCATCCCTGAGACCATTCATGTGTGGGGTTGTTTCTGGACCAAGAAAACAGCCATGATTAAAGAAGGGTACCAAAACATCCTCCAAGAGCAACTTCTCCCAATCATCCAAGAACAGTTTGGTGATGAACAATGCCTTTTCCAGCACCTTGTCATAAGGCAAAAGGGATAACTAAGTGGCTCGGGGATCAAAACATCAAACTTTTGGGTCCATGGTCAGGAAACTCCCCAGACCTTAATCCCATTTAGGACTTGTGGTCAATCCTCAAGAGGCGGGTGGACAAACAAAAATCGACAAATTCTGACAAACTCAAAGCATTGATTAGACAAGAATGGGCGGCCATCTGTCAGTATGTGACTCAGAATTTGATTGACAGCATGCCAGTGCGAATTGTAGAGGTCTTCAAAAAGAAGGGTCAACACTGCAAATATTGACTCTTTGCATAAACTTACTGTAAGCCTTTTCACATGAAATGCTTGTAATTGTACTTCAGTATACCCTAGCAACATCTGACAAAAAGGTCTAAAAACATTGAAGCAACAAGCTTTGTGAAAACCAATACTTGTGTCATTCTCAAAAATTTTGGCCATGACTGTATATGAAAATCTTGAAATAAGGCTGAGCCACCTGTTGTATAAAATCTCCACAGGCCTTGGCAGCAAATGGGTTAATTTCATCCTCATGTATTCATATTGTTTTTGAGGTGCATTAAGTTAAGGTCTGAGAATATTTTTGTTATCACTTTTAATTTCCTCCTAACCTGTATGTCCTCAATTTTGATGTGAACAAAAACAAATGGTACCCAATCAGATAGTCAGAATATTCTATACAGGACATATTTCAGGAGATAAGTGTGCAGATTTGTGATAACTTGTGACCTGTCCACACATCTGATTATGATAGGCTATGATAGGCTACATACTGCAGTGTTTTCAGCCGATTATCGGCTCAATTGGACGATAAACGATTGATTGACCTGATATCACAATTGTGTGTACCCTGGAATGATAAACGGTTATCGTTCCAAAGACCATGAAATCGTTGAACAATGTTGTTCCAATCCTGCAGTGTCTATGCACTCACGATCAGGGTCTCCATAGTGTTTACAGAGTCATGATCTTTTCAGTCAACGTAAATCTTGTAAAACATGTATAGTATGTACACATGAATCAGCATGCTGATCAGGACTTTTTTTTTTTATCAGTCGTTGGTAAAATTGTTTAGATAACACATCCGGAGAAAATTTCTGTAGTCTGTACCTAGCCATAGTGAGAGCAGGGTTGTGTGTGCCAGGGACAGCGTCATGAGGAAGGGAGTGGGGATAAGTCAGAAATCAGACTGAAAATTATTCTAGAGGATGTAAGTACCCAATAGAAAAGAGTAGTGAAGTGAGGCTTCTGTCAAATTGATGCAGGAAGATTGTGGTGTCAAACTCACCTCTATATGATACAAATTTCATAGTTTACATTTGCTTATCCTCTCTGCAACATGCTTATTGTCTTTGCTGTTGCTCTGTTTACATCTTCCAATATCTTATCTTCCAGGATTCTCCTCCTACCTATCTCTCACATCCTCTCTCACATGCAGCGCCTGATTAACCAATAAGCTGACAAGGCTGCAGCCTAGGGTGCATGGCGTTTAGGGGGCGCAAGATCAGGGGTGGTATGAGAAACATATCAGACTGTTTTTACGTGTGTCTACTAGCCTTCTCTACCAAGCTGGAGAATCTCAATACTGCGCCCAGATCAGACTTAGCGGGGGGTTCATACACACATTACATCTACTCCAAGGCACTGCTGAAATTACACCTGTCCCAAATCTCTATACCTGCTTCCCCAGCTCCTGGATCGAGCCACTGTCACTGTTCACTAACCACCTGTTATCGATAATCTACACCCAGATTGGAACCGCTGCCTGCTGAACGCTTGCAATAGCTGCTCTTTCATCAGTCATACAATGTGCAATGCTGCCCTGCTTTTCCTGTGTGTGCCGCTGTCCCCATAGCCAGTCTGCTCAGAGTCAGCTATGGAAGTCCCTGAAGATGAACCTGCTCTAAAACCCCCAAGCCTTTGAACAGCTTTCCACCGCCAATGTTACAGACTGAACTTAAGAGGAGGTATATATATACCTTGTTCATTGACAGCCAGTAATAAAAAAAAGTTCTTCTCTTGAGAAGATGACAGCAAGAGGCTAAAATGGAAGACTGTAGGGTACAAAAGATTCAAGATAAAATATGAGCTGTCCCTGTAAGACTAGCAGATGTGACCATTTGTTGTCCACTGTGCAGCACAATTGTAGAAATAAGTTAGTAGTGGATGCAAGTTCTTGTTTTTATGTGAATGTAGTCATAAATTAAATATTCTCCTTAGAAGTTGATTGGTGTTATGCTAACAGCTACTTGGATAAACAAGTCTGGTTAGAGATCTTCACCTATAGCAGCCGCCTTTCCCGTAGAGCTGATTATGTTCAGAGGTACTCAGATGCCCCCAGGACTTCACTCTAGAGTAGTAAAAGTTTATTAAGAGTAAACATAGTGTAGGATGGAGGGAAACTGGAATACAGTGGGCAGGTATCAGATAAAGTCCAATGGTCGTGGGTCAGTAGCGAGCATGGTTACCAGGGAACAGGCCAGAGGTCAGGGTAGGTAGCAAACAGGGGTAATCCAGTAAACAGGCAGAGGTCAGGGACAGTCAGCATTCAAGCAGGGTCAAAGTGAAAGCCAAAGGTCACTACAGAAATCAGTGGTCCAACCTGAACTGCAGCGTGCAAAAATTGGCTGGTGTGTGTAAGAAACTTGCTTAGTAATTTCCACCTACAACAGATTCTTGAAGGACAAAGATTTTATTTAAATGAAATATCCTAAATTAAATGTAGGATGAGTATCGCTTATTTTTGAAACGGAAACTAAAAATCCCTGATCAGGAAGTTTGCTTAGTTTTTAAAACCATATTTGTTTTTGAAGCCAAATACAGTACAGCAGTAATTATAGAAATGCTTTTTAACTAATTGTTATGTTGTGTACTTTATTTCCAGTTAGTGCCAGTTTTCAGGGCTGGCAAAGATTAGCCCGGGGGAACAAGACTCAACTCAGCAGCCTATTGGGAACATTTTAAAGGGAAAAAAATGCAACTCGCCCAGTGACCAAGCCCACGGTAGCCTACAATAGGACCAGCCCATAGGACCAGGGGGGCAGATGCTCCCTTGCCCAGCCGCCCCTGCCAGTTTTTGCACACAAGAATTCTTAAGAAAACAGATGCATGGATGACTTATATCAAAACGAGAGGCAGGATAGTAGGGTGGAGCGAGTAGTTTTTCTTTTTTAATTTATACTATAGCTATAAAATAGGTGACTTGGTATTATGTATGCCTGTTTAGAGTATACTCTTATTCCAGACAACAGCTTACCACATATGTGACAATGGAGATTCATGTTGTGCATACCTAATGCCTTAATGAATATATTTTCTGGTTGACCCAAAATTTCCACAACCCAGGATCATGCCAGCGAGGTAATTTTTAAATGTTTGCATATGATTTAGCACCTTTACTTAAACATTCCCTGTGTTTTGCTGCTAGTTCCACTCTAATGTTAGAGACCTGAAGGCTTCTAATGACCCAGCAGTCTGAGCCTATGAGGACGGCACTCATGCCAACCTCCACCATGACTTTGTTAATCTCTTATGGACAATATTGGCATGCCAATGCATTGGCATCTGGGATCAGTGTCTCAAGGGCTGTCTACTCTGTTACTGCACCATCTTGCAAGAGGAGAGAAGGAACATATATGCTGCAGAAATCTTGTCGCGCCTTATAAATAAAAATCAATAATAAAATGTGACATACATTACTTTTTACTATGTATTAGTCTGGCAATGAAAGAAAGGGAGAGCTATGAGCATATTAGCCTAGGCTGGCCTGAAACCTTAATCAGGCCCTTCTCACATGGCACATTTTCCTTCCAATTGTAAGGTTGCACGAATAGAGATCCTCCTTGTTTCAGAGTATGCATGTTATCGATATTGTATAGCAATCACTACAGGATTTGTCTGACCCATTAACATTAGCAAAACATAAAAAGAAACTTCCTTTTAATTTTTACAACTTCTGGCAAATACAGTTACCATTAATTCTAAACTTAAAACAGCATTTCATAACATGAAAATGAATTCACAAAGCCCCTAACCAAAGCCCTGGTAACACAGTATATTTTGATAAGGGGAGTAACAGCGCCATCTGCATGCTTAATTTAGAATTGTGAGCTTTATTTTTATCTGACACTGTACAGCATAATTTACCCAGTAAAGGAAACTAATAATATGTAATCAATAAAACTATGTGGATGATTTCCTAACTACACATATAGGAAAGCACAATAATTTGCACTAGAATATAATAAACCAGAAAAATGTATCAATCTTTCAGGCAGTTGAACAACTTTAAACTGATAAATACTATTCAGGTAAAGCAACTAGAAAACTGGGTTAAACATAATAAAATAAGCACAGTTTAAATTTAAATAATGTGTTCTAAAATGTTAACGCCATGTTTAAACATTTTTGAATGTACCACAACCAATTTTTCATGTATTAATGCACTGTACAAGTACAAAAATCTAACGCATGAAAAGCACAGGAAAAGTGCATTTTAAAGTGCTAGTTGTAATGCATTTTTATGGCCTTTTTCCCAGCGCATATGTGTAAACAAGCCCTAAATACTCCTACTGAAATAGTTTATCAATTATAAAGCCAGGAGGATAAGACAAGTAATTACATCTATCATGGTCCCAGGTAGGAGAAAAATTGGGGAAACCTGGTGATATTTTTCCTCTAATACTAGTATTTTCCTACTAATGATACTGAGGGGAGGACCCCTTGTCGGCGCCCACAATTCATGCACGCACATGTATTCATGTCTGCATTTATTTTATCTCATACTTGTCAACTTTTTTGACCTAGAGGACAGGTCAAGTGACGGGGTATGGGTGAGGGGGAGGGCGATAGCGCCACTAAGCCCTGCCCCCTGCTATTCAATGCCGTGAATTTTGGCATTTTATAGTAAGGGGCAAGGCTATGGCGACATGACGATGTCACCACGCCACCTCCACAAGGATCCACAAGATTGCTTACTCCTCCCAGAAACTCAGGAATGCTTTATCTACCATTTGTCAATTGTGTTTTCCCCACTTTCAGGTTCTGAGGAACACTTTGGTACCTTACAAATCAATAATAATATGGATAATAATGATAACAATAACATTTACAATATTAAGACAAATGTATAATGTTTGGAAGAGGAAATCTTTTGATAGCTAGAACATTGGAATAGAATATATAAAACAATACCTGTCAATAGTCAACTGATATTGACAGGTCTATCCTGATTTGTGAACCTAAAATTTGGTGGGTACATTGGAGTGTGGGTGTGGCCTCAAACAAAAGTGGTAGTATTTATTGTGGGTAGAGCTAACCTTATAACCTTATGTATGTATATTTTATCCCAAATATGCATACATAAGTCAGATAAGTCAGATTTAACTAGTGTCGTTCCAAGGACAAGGCATGGAAGGCCGCTGCAGTGGGCAAAACTTTCTCCTCTATTCACATTTGTACTGTTTGGCACGCCCCCCAAAAAAATTACAACTAGGCTTCACCTATCACAGGTAGTCTGAATCTACAGTCTTATGAATTTTCTACACGTTACCTCAGAATCAGGAAGGCACTGCGCAAGGACTGCGCATACGACAAGGAAACAAATGATAGAGCTCAGTTCCAAAATGGAAGCAGAAAAAACCACCTACACCTCACAGACTCTCAGTATCCCATAAGGAGTGTCAAAGATGATTAGGAGATTTTCCAGTGAGAGAGCTCTGACAGGAGGAGGAGAGCATATATGTGGAGCAAAACAGAGAACCGGCAGCTAGAAGAGAGCAGAGAGTTATTGGAGAAGTCAGTGAGTTACCTCCAGTTAAGAATTGAAGAGAACCGTACTGCGAAGGAGCCAGCAAGTAGATTATGGAAAAACACTAACTAACTAACACAGCAGAGCGAATGAGTAATGGCTTACAAGGGCTGGAGACAGAAATTACTGTGAAGCTAAATTTAAACTGGCTTAAAGGAAAAACTGCAACAAAGATTAGCAATCCTAGTGAGCATCATACCACAGAGTTTACTAACAGTTTACTAACATTCCTATCAGACATTTTGCGTTTCAACAGCCTTCAGTGAAAAACAGCCATTTTGTTCAGCCAAGTGCGTTAAATTGGCAGCCAAGTTAAATTCATCTAAAAGCTGTGAAAAATCTATTCTATTGTGGTATTTAAACTGAAAGACAGACTGGATTTATCACATTGCATAAGACTTAAATTGTTAAGATTTGTATGAATATGTGCTGTGAGAAGTTTGTGAATGAGTGCACAGCTGGACTTGTGATGGCGGAGGGGGGGGGGGTTCAGGTGGCACATGTGTAAGTGCCTGCGGGGAACAGGACAGACGCACACAGAAGAACTTACTTTATTTAAATGATGGTCACCTCTTGTCCGCTTCCAATGCACCCCAGCCGCTGTCTGATCCCAGCAGATCAGCAAGCGACCCTGTGTTATCTCCAACCACTTCCCTCTACGGAAGAAACAGAAATTACGGCTGTGCCTGCCAGGAAAGAGCTGTCCGAGACCACGGCAATGAGCGAAGACACTATAGTCAGGCTCGCTTGCCGCCTCCTCGATTTGCTCTTGCCAAGGCGATGAGCACTTGAGACAAGAAACAGTCCCCCCTCAAGTACCCCACTCATCTCTTGGTGAGGGCCTAACTGAAAGAGGGAATCAAGTGTTATACTCACCGGGCACTCCTGACTTCCGGTCCCTGCTTTCCTGCTCCTCCCCAACAGCTGTGGGCGACAGATAACACACAGCCTCCCTCTGCTCTTTCAGTGAGGCTAAGATGTACACCCATAACACTAAACTTACTACAACAGGCGACCCGACCCTAACAACTCTCTAATGGCCGGTAACGCAACTAGAATAAGCAACTATAACACTAACTGGGTGTGGTGTACTAACGGGACCTACTCACTGTACTCTACGGGGAACATCAGCCGGTGTTCCCAGTCTATTCCGGAGGGCGGTTCCTAACCCCCTCACCCAGGTTGTACCAAGAAGACTGTCTTCTTGCTATGGGGTCACCCACAGAGTCCTAAGGACCAGCTGCACAAGGCCTCGAAAGAGGCTCACTGGAACAGCACACCAACCTGAGCGTAGACTGTCGCACGGAACAGGCAATCGTCACCGCGATGAACCGCCAGACTGCCCCCACCCAGGTCGGAACACGTGTCCCACCCCTGGAATGCCAGAGAACCTGCACGGAACTAAGGACTGGGACACTCAACCAGAACCACGGGCCGCCCCTGGAACTCAATTGAGCTGTGCCGCACTGCCAGTGAGATACTCAAATCACCACCTCTGGAAACCAGCGTAACCCCAGGGACCTACGGGACGGGAAAACTATGTGTGTTCTTCCCTGGTTATGTGTAAGCTAGTAACTACACTTGTCCCCACAGTACAGGTTAGTACAGGAAAACAACAGGAAACAAGAGCCTACCTTTAATGGGGGCGTGACATCTTGCACCTGGAAACAAATATACAGCACACCAATACACAATATACAAAGCAGTACTCGCCGCACAGACAGAATAAAACTATGTTACAGTATATGGCAGGCTAATCCCATGAGTACACAGCTGCTAGCTAACCAGCCGGTTACTAGAGCACCAACAGAAGCCTTCTGCTCTACTGTTACCTTACTACTCTTAGTGTACTCACCTCACACACAGGACTGTGCCTACTCTACTCAGGGCTCTCACGCCACTGACTACCACCAGGGCCTTATGCGCTACACCATGGGCCTCTCTGCCCAGCTGACTACAGAGCCTTGTGCTCTGACTATGGGGTCTTAGCCCCCTCTCTACCTTGGGCTCTGAGCCCACTGACTAGGGAATTGTGGCCTTCTACTTATGGGCTTTCAGCCCCTAACTAGGGCCTTGTGCCCTGTCACCTAGGGGCACTAGCCCCTACCTCACTAGGCCTTGTGGCCTTCCTCACTATGTCCTCTAGGCCACTAACTAACTAAAAGGGCCTTGTGCCCTTGATACACAATGAGCTTATAGCCCCCTAACTAACTAGGGCCTTGTGCCCTTTTTACACTATGGGCTTATAGCCCCCTATCTACAAGGGCCTAATGCCCAGCTCCCTGGGCCTTGTGCCCCTACTTTGTGGCCACGGGCCTAGGGCCCGACTTTGCCCACGGGCCTCATGCCCGACCTAACGCAGAGTATACTTATCTGTTCTGCGCTGGATACTCAACTTGCCCCACAGCCTTCTTTTCCGGGTCTTCCAGACCCTCCAGCCGGCGGCGCCTCTTCTCCTGATCAGCGTGGCATCTCCGGCAGTGTTCTGGGCGGGGGCGCTCTTAGCCCAGACAAGGGCTCCCCGCCGACGTCTCCGGTGGTGAGTGACAGTGGCAGGGTAGCTCCTTGCCCTGACAAGGGCACCCTGCCACTTCCGGTGTCTTCTTTTGCTTGATCCACCGCTCTGGACGTGCCACGAAGTCCTCCTCTCTCCGCGCCGACGAACTTCTGCCAAGATGGCGTCGGCTGGCGGTTTATATACTCACCGGCGCGGCGTCATCACTGGGCGCCGCGCGCGAGTGCTGATTGGCTCGCCGCAGTGCCAATCTTTCAAACGTCCGGAGGTGAGCTATGATTGGCTCACCTATCCAGCTGCTGATTGGCCAGCGGAGAAAGGCGAGCCCTGATTGGCTCATCCTTCCTCCACTGCCCAGACCTGCGGGAAGAAGGAAATACTCACCAACGTAAATGTCCTCTTCTTTCTTCGCTCTCTTGATGGGCACAGCAGCCAGGGCCATCTTCTCTCCCTCCAGGGACACAGCTTCCATCTTCGCGCCTTCACGGGCACCGGAACCGGAGATCCTGGGCACATCTCTACACATGCCCCGGGCCTCCATCTCTCAGAAGGTTCTCTGGGACCAGGTACTCATGTCATTGCATAAATGTAAGTTTCCTAGTGGCTGGCCCCTCCTTCTAGACCAGTCACCTTTCTTCATGCAATCACAATTCCGCCCTCCCCCTATGTTATCTCTTCTGTGTGGCTGCCTCCTTCTCCCAAGCTGACACAGGTCACATCACCTGACTTGAGTATCATCTCATGTGAGCAGGCTGCAAGAGAGGCAGACAAGAGAGTCTGTCTCTCCAACACAGAGTGGCTGGATTAAGGCAAGTGTGAGGGAAGGGGGTGAGTCTTGATGTAATGTAGGCTATTCATTTAATGGTGGGGGGATCTTTATGTAATATTGGTGGAAAGTAGGCTATTATTTTAATGGTGAGTGTGAATGGGAGGATAATTATTTAATGGTGGGTGCTATTAATTTATTTGTGGGGTGATGCTGGGGCCATTTCATTTAATAGTGGGACCTATTAATTTAAGGTGGTGTAATGGGACCTTTAATTTTAATGCTGGGGTGCTTTGTGGGCTATTAATTGAAGGTAGGGCTGAGTTTGGGAAGAGGGAGAGCTATTTATTAAACAAAAATATGAATTATTTAATGTTGCAATGGTTGTGGGAAAAAGGTATATTTCTTAAATGCACATGCTATCAATTTATTGTTGAAGCTGGTTATATTATTTTAAATGTGAATGCTATTTAATGTTGGGCATGATTGCAGGGATTAAACATGGGTGCTATTGATTTAATGCTGGTTAGGACTTTCTAGGTTTCATCATCCTGTCTTTTTTCCAAACAGGGGCCCAATATTCTAGGGGGCATATTCCATTGGCCGTGTTACTGTCAAAAGTAACATGGCTTGTGCACTATTACCGTAATGCATAATTACCATTATTACAGTACTTTTAAAGCCGGCTTTCTGCTCTCAGCTCCCGATTCATACTGCACTGCTGCTGAAAGGAGATTTGCATGCACCAGACTGTAGTACACACAGTATTGCCCATGTATTTGTCTAAAATGATGACCATGTTACACCATAGGGGCTCATATAGTGCCTTAATACAGCTCTGAATGAGTGATTTTAACCACCTCCCAGAACAAGGGAGGAATAAGTATATTTAAAGACCTGTTGGTGGCATTCCTTTAGCCACAAACTGCCTCAGAGTAGTTCAGAATAGTTATCTGAGATACCTCTAGGTAGAAGAACTGTTAGGTTAACACTGCAATTGTATTTGAATGTAAGGGAAATAGTAAACATTTCCTGTTATATTTGTAAACTTTCATTGACTAAAACACTGCATAGTTAACACTGTAGTTTGTAAATTACTAGTTTGCCAAAGAGTATATTTTTAGTAAAAAAAAAGATGATTATAAGAACCAGTCAGCCAATTTTATTCCTGTTTATAATAAACATGCCAAAGTGTCTTCTGCACCAGTTTTAATTGTTTGGAGTTCCGACAGTGGGTCTCCCAATCCTCTCCGTGGTGTTTGTGTTCTTGGACATTACCACAAGTGAAGATTTGGGTGGAGGCACTGAAGAGATCCAGAATGTGGGCGGTACATCATATTATACATGTATGCACATTTCCTTAGATTTGTAGCAAAATGGGGCGATACACTTGGTAATAAATAAGGGCTCTCTGCAGAAAGGAGAGTGAGGGGGAAGGGGGTGAAATAAGAAGAGGCAGAGATAAGTAGGAGTTTTTGCTCACTTGATTTGCTTGATTAATAAGCCCTTCCAGCATTGTTTGGTACAAGTACCAGTAATGGAGTGAAAATGGGAAAATAGCTAATAGCATAAAAAGAATGTGATTTATTTTCTAGACTAGATTTTACCACATATTCAGACTGGGCATATTCAGGTTCAGATTTGTGGTCATTACACAATTTCAGGCTCTAGGGTAGCAGAATTTCAGGAGCTACATGTTTCCCCTTTTCCTGCTTTGTTCTGATGTATGCCTGCCAGCATAAACATTTTCAATTTCTAGTAGAATGCATTATTTTATAAAACTATGGGACCTGATTCATCAAGGCACACACTGAGCGCAACGTGCGTTTGTTTTAAAATGCATGCAACTCGGCTCTATGCACTCCTGAATTCAACAAGGAACTTATCTGAAGATATTTGCACTGGTGAATTTGGGTGTAGGGTGTATTTGTATTAAACAGCGCTTTTTGTAACATGCCGATAATTTGCGAACTAATTGACAACTAAACTTAAAACGACAAAGCGTTTAAAGGCGAATCTTGCCGTTTTAACATTAGCTATCAAACTCGCCAAATATTGGCAAGTTGCAGAAAACACTGTTTAATACATTTACCCCTAGGCCTGCTCTACTACACAAGACACTGCAGGAT
This sequence comes from Mixophyes fleayi, assembly GCF_038048845.1. Lineage (NCBI taxonomy): Eukaryota > Metazoa > Chordata > Amphibia > Anura > Limnodynastidae > Mixophyes > Mixophyes fleayi. The sequence continues at coordinate 194,521,651 of NC_134405.1, forward strand.
ATGTCTAATGCCTATGTGGATCATAAATTCACAAAAGAACACAAATATATAGACATATATTCCATAGACAAAAATCCTTACGGTTTAACATGTGCGATTAAGGTTTCTTAGACTTACACACCATCTAAAATGTAAGAAAATGATTAAAACTCTTCCACTCACACTCCAAAAGCAATGAAATTACGATTATTAAGGCAGAAAGCTTAATGGACATGTTCCTTGCGCAATACAGACATGGAATGCCATCACATCCTGTGGTTAGCTGCAGATTCAGCACTATCATGGAGTGAGATTACTGTCACTCACAATATGGTGGAGTTGCTAATTCACAGGTTTGTGTGTTCACTAGGATACACAGATGATATTCCCCACAGCCACCCCCTCAGTCCTGATTTATGGATGGTAATTTATTTAAGTGTGTATGCAAGTTTGGAGCTACATACTAGAGCCTGATTTGTGAATGTACAGAGATTTGGCTGAACAGAACCTCATATTGAGGATTTAGTATTTACTAGTGCATAACTGAAGTTTGAGCATCAGTATCTAGATATTTGACAGGCGCAACGTTATGAAAATTCTATAAAATGCCCTATCTTTATAATGGGGCATATTTTTCCAAATTGTAAAAAAACTGTATCTTTGTCAAACTTGTGAACCCTCAAAGGCACTCCTCAGCCCTAATAGCTTTCTAACAAATCATACCCCAAGTCTTAAAACCTCATCTACACTGAGTTACGCTCTTCCCAAAAACAGAAAATGGTGACTTTTTGCGAAATGGGAAGTGGAAAAAAACAGTGCGATTTTCAACTTTAGATTATTCCTAATTTGTCATTTTGTATACTTTTTTTTAAAATTTGGCATGCTGCACCAATGGACGGTTCTCAATTTGCTTAATAGCTTTAATACTTTTAAAATGGAGCACCTCAAGCACCATGCCCCCCCCCCTCTCACAGAGTTAGCATTGCGGAATGCCATTTATTAAATGCAACCTTAATATAAGGGCACGACTGCGCCCTTATAATATACATACAAACATACATATACACACACATACATACATACATACATACATACATACATATACACACACATACATACATACATATACACACACACATACATACATATACACACACATACATACATACATATACACACACACATACATACATATACACACACATACATACATACATATACACACACACATACATACATACATATACACACACACACATATATACATATACACACACACATATATATATATATATATATATATATATATATAAATTTATTACAGACCCTGTGAAGTGGTATTGGTAAAACCACCCTTGTACGTTTTGAATCTGTATTTTTTTTAGAAAAATTGCTAAAATCACCTAATTAGGTTCTTTTTTGATCCTACATTATTATTAACCTCACTAACACTAATTTAAAGTCATTTGCAGTTAAATTTGACCACCTCACAGGTCACAATATGATTTTCATACACTTTCAAACAAAGATTGCAGCAGTTCTTGCCAGTGATAAGAAAAAGGCCATTGTCATGCCTGGGCATAAGACCAAAAACCCACCTCTTATGTGTGCAATTATTTTTACACAAATCCTGACAACAGTTGTCTAGCCATTTGTAGCGTTTGTAAAGCCGCAATCAGTAGAGGTAGGGACCTTAACCATCTAGGATCCTCATCCATGTTACGGCATTTGAAGCGAGTTCATGGAAAGCTGTTGGGAAAATCAGAAACTTATGTTAGAAAAACAACAAGCAGTTCAGCATCATCTACCTCCCTTCTCTCATCTAGATCCCAGCACCTGCAATCTACACCCCAACCGCTTCGTCATCAATATCCTTACAAGTGATGGGACTTAGTCCTGCATCAAAGTTTCTAAGGCTAGATGACTCCTCCACTAACCATGATTTCTCTGAAGAATTATTGAGCGTTATTCTCGCTGCTGCTGGGGGTGGTCTTCAACCAGAAAGAAGACTACTAGTAGTTTACAACATTTGACTGTTAAACAATCCTTTGCTAGAGGAAGTAAGAAAGCTGTCACCCAGTCGCAAAGCGAATCACAGACGCCATGGGGACTATACTAGTATTAGATCTACGTACAATATCCACTATTAATGCAGCTGGTGTTAGACAATTACTTGAGGTCTTGTGTCCCCGTTACCAAATTCCATCATGACACTACTTTACTAGAAAAGCTATTCCTCACCTCTACCAGAAAGTTCATAAACATGTAATTATTGGGCTACAAAATGCCATTCTACCCACTGTACACTTAACCACAGATATGGGGACAAGCGGAACTGGGCAAACTAAAGAATATAGGACTGTGACAGCCCACTGGGTCGGTGATTCACCTTCGCCAGCAGGAAGAGCAGCAGCATTTACCCAAGTACGTCACATTTTTCTGATGCAGGCTACTTTGTGTATCATCTGCTTCACTAAGAGGCATATTATTATTATTATTATTATTTTCTTACATTTGTAAGGCACCACAGTGCTCCACAGTAGAGAAGACAAGGACCTACATAAAACAAGAAATACGTAAAAAAAGAACAGACAAGGCAGACAAAATGAATGGAGACATGAAAACAAAGGGTATGGAGGACCCTGCTCATTACAGAGCTTACATTCTAAAGGGAAGAGGGCACAGCTGTAAAAAGAGGAGCGAGTGTGGCTCAGAGTGGAGATTGGGATAGTTGCGAGGGTGCATTAGTGTGAAAAGTGTTATCGAGGATTAGGTCACCTCTAAAAAAGAGATGGGTTTTCAAAAAGCATCTAAAGATTTGAAGGCTGTGGGAAAGTCGGATTGAGCGTGGTAGCGAATTCCATAAGTGGGGAGAAGCTCGGGAGAAGTCTTGAAGGCAGGAGTGAGAGGTGGTTATCAGACACAAGACAAGGGATATCATTGCAACATGACTTATCCTGCTTGGACTCTCCTGAGGATATGTCATTTCTGATAACACCACCAATATTGTTAGAGCATTACAGCTGGGGGAATTCCATCACATTTCCTGTTTTGCTCACACAATCAACTTGGTGGTATAGAACTTTTTAAAAGATTACAATGACATACAGGAGATGCTGTTTGTGTCCCGAAAAATTTTGGGTCATTTTCGGGATTGTGCAACAGTATGTAGGAGAATGCAGCAGCTGCCAGAAGACTAGAATTTGTGGGGGAACGTACTTTAGTCCAGCGAAGTAGTCACCTGTGAAGAGAGTGCCGACACGGTTAGCTTGAGTAAAGTGATTGCCTTAATTATACTTTTTGAGAAGCAGCTAGAGAAATTGAAGGAGGGAATTAAACTAAACAAATCCGCTAACTATATTGTAATTGTAAAATAAGTAAGTACTTAATTTGCTTTGCCAGGATCAAAGAGCTATCAACATCTTGTAATGACCTCTACTTCTTCAGTTTCTCTGGAAACTGAGTGGTGATGCAGATGAGTCAGCACAACATTTTGATATTTGCTCTGCTCTAAAATAATTGCCCAAAAATCATGACAGCTCTGCAAATTCCATGAGGAAGGCCATTATCAGCAATTACATCAACGTACACAGACTTCTGTGATGGTGGATTCCAGCTGGGATGAATTAGTATTGTTTGAGAAAGATGTACACAATGATGAGGGTGAATATGATGACAGTGTAGATTGCAGGTGCTGAAATCTAGCTAAGAGACAGGAGCTACCTGATGCTGATATGCCTGGTAATATTTTGGGTAGAATGGCATCTTGGCAATTTTATGTTTTTCTACTAGGTTTTTTTTTTTTTTATTTAAAAAGTTACAAGCTTTTTATTTTCATTTTTGTTTCCCTGACTTAAAATCACTATGCACTTGAACATAGGCTTTAGCACAAGGTAGAGTGATTAGTATCATCATATCATCATTAACCCTAATGACGGCGGCCGCACCAACTAGATAACGGACTCCCGCTCCACTTTTGCATGATATCGTGAGTATCAGACACTTACCTGTATAGTTGATGATCGGTTTATGGTATATATCCTTACCAAGTGACACATTGGAGCTTGTGTATTACAGCAACGGAACTGACTGTGTTTTTTATATGTGCACATATTTATCTTTTTGTCTTGCCCACAAGGGATGTATCAACATATGTTAAATACCAGATTATTCACTCATATGAGTTTTTGATAATGAACAACGGTATTGATTAATGGATCCCACTGGTTCTTTCCTGAAATAGGAGTAGCGGCGTACACTACACAAGCTGACATTTGTGTGCGATTCAAGTTGTGGTATGCATAACATTTATGCTGGAGCCTGTATATTGGGCAGACTACTCAATATAGCTGTTTTCTGACATAGGGGTGTCCAAAAGTATGTGCATATTTTAAAAAGTTGTTCATTTATTTGCTTGATTACCCAAGTGATCACGTAGAAGATCACAGCTTTCCTATATTGATATATCAGTGCACTGATGATAGGATTGTTTATCACTTATGTGAGGTTGTACATGCTATTGTATGAGACTTATGTGAGATTGTATATGACATTGTGTATCAATAAATGTTTTTTACATAAAATTCTCTTCCACGAATTACATCATTAGAGTGTCTGCCAGCTTCAGCGCTGTGGTTTTCTTTGTTCTTCTCTTTGGGTGTATATAACACCGTACACTTTTTGGTGCAAATTCAGAAGAAAAGCCTACAAGGACTAGTATTTGTATTTCAGCAATGACAATTAGCAACGCAGCTCTTCTTTTGTGTGTTACCTATATAACTGTAGAATTGGACTGCAGAATTACATCAACCCTGTAAGCACTAGTATTTGTATTTTTCTGCAATGAGAATTAGCAATGGAGCTCTCCTTTCTGTGTGTTACCTATATAACACAGTAGAATTGGACTGCAGAATTACATCAACCCTGTAAGCACTATTATTTATATTTTTCTGCAATGAGAATTAGCAATGGAGCTCCCCTGAATGTCACTGTAGACTTGTTTGAACACTGCTACCACCCTCCTCTTTCAATTCTATAAGTTTGCTGCCCAACTGCTCTCCACTCTGTATTACCCCTTCTGTGTCCCTCGCTCAAATGGCACTAGATCACCGTGGAGGGTGGTATTTATAGATTCCAAAACTCATGTGATCCGACGACGTAACGATGACGCGTTGCCTCATTTTCGATTCCGAAAAAGGGCGAAAGTACCGAGCCGAAGCCCAAGACTAAGTGAATGGATGGCAGCATTTAGCTGTGTCATGATATCACTACACTTGAAACACAAACTATACTATATATAAGACTCCAATTTATGAAATATGGAAAGAGATCTTGTAACATTCAGAAAAATTAACACAAGTTACAGTTATAGAGTCTATATTTGATAATATAAGAATTGGACACTATATATATAAATAGTTTTCTTTTTATATGTTCATTAAATATTTAACTTTAAATCAGGTAATTTAAAAGTAAGTTTGAAAACATACTTTGCCTGATTCATTAAGGAAACTTAAGCAAAAAATTGAGTAAGTTTTCTTACTCAAGTTTTCTGTACAAAACCATGTTACAATGCAAAGGATGCTAATTAGTTTATTATTTTGCACATAAGGAAAATACTGGCTGTTTTTTCATGTAGCACACAAATACTTGATAGCCTATTTGTACAATGAAATTTAAAAGTTGATTTAGGACATGCCCTACCCCAATTATAAATCTGCCATTACATTTTAAATTTACCTCCCCTTCCAATGCAGCATGGTTTTGCCTTACTTACTTTTGCTTAACTTTCCTAAATGAATCAGGCCCATAGGCATTAATGAGAAAACATAAAAAATAGAAGTGTTTTGTATTTTCAACCCCCCCACCCATGAAATACATTTAATAGGATGATCTTTATGTCTACTGAACATAAAATACATTTTTTACAGTTGCTCCTAATTACAAACACATGTTATAGCACGCATACAGGACTGTCATCACTACTGATCAGGACTTAGACTAGCCCTGTAGCTAGAGCAAGAGATACGGCAGAAAAAGAGTAACTGAGACGCACAGAGCTTGAATTGAATGTGGCTTTGTGCGCTTGAGTTTGGCACACCCATGCTATAAATTGACTATGGCCAAATGTCCCTTCCCCGCCCCGTTCACTCCCCAAAATCGCAGGCTGTAATAAGTGTCCTTTGTTTTCTTAGACAAAGCGGACATTTCTGCATTTACTGGCATACGGTCCAGTTCTGGGCATGTGCAGAGTGATATTGCATATGATACCCTCACAATCAGAAAGTACATGCCTTGATGAATCAGGCTCATTATGCGAAACAGGTATGGAACATGGAGCTCCGTGGTGATAGTACAATGGAGGGTAGTGGGAAAAAAAAGCATTCTAGTGCATCAAAAAAGTTGAAAAAGGACTAACTGAAAAGTCCAATTTATTAATACTTTACTACCATTCCATCATTACCTTAAACTTTGCATTTTTTTTCCCTAAAATACTGTCTGTTTTGCCTCATTGACATACATTAATCATGAGTAAATAACAACTGGGGGTAAATGTATCAAGTTGCGACTTTCTGGCAGGTTTGAAAAGTGGAGATGTTGCCTATAGCAACCAATCAGATTCTAGTTATCATTTATTTAGTACATTCTACAAAATGATAACAAGAATCTAATTGGTTGCTATAGACAATGTCTCCACTTTTTAAACCCGCCAGAAACTCGCAGCTGGATACATTTACCCCCTGGAATGTCTTTATTAAATGTTTTTATTATACATTGCTCAAAGTGCAACTGTAAATGTCCACAGTATTAAAGGTCATGGGCTGGCTTGCAAATTTTAGCCCAGGGAGGAGACTCGGCTCAAACGCCCAGGGCCTGATTAAGGGGTGTAGCTGCCCTAGGCTAAAACACCTGTAGCACCCCCACCCCCATCCCCTCTTCAAATCATTAAAGAAAAATTCAAGAATATTAGCCAGCAAACAAACTTACACAGATTCTCTTACCAGTTCTTGCTGGTCTTTCTTGCTAGTTCTTGCAGCTTTGCTGTTATTTAGCTGTCTTCTGGAAAGTTAGGGTCCTGTTTTCAAAATGTAGAAGCACTACAAACCCTCAATGATTAGGCTCTTCAGAGAGCATCGTCATGAACGCCACACAACACAGAGGTCATGCCCCCTCCCCCAAGAGCCATTTCCACAACCACAATGGCCAATTCATGATCCTCCAGCCATTTCATCAAACCCCAGCAGCAAATTCATGACCCCCTAGCAATTTCATCGCTCACTTCCCAAGTTATTTCATTATCCACCCCCAGCCAATTCATCAACCACATTAGCACCCCCCCCACATACCTTGCACTTGCCAATTTATAGCATTAGTAAAAAGGATGTATGCATAAATGTCTCTTAACAGTGGCCAATTCATAACCCTCTTCCCCCCCAAGCCATTAGATCACTGTGTCCATTATCACACTGGCCTCCTCAATACACTGTCCCCCTCCATCACACTTCACACTGTGCACCCTCATTATACTTTGTCCCCTATCATCACACTCTGCCCCTTAGTACACTGTCCCCTTTTGGCACACTGCCCCCCTGCAGCACACTGTCCCCTCATTACACTGCCCCTTTAGCACTCTGTCCCCTTCCAGCACACTTTCCTTCTCATTACACTATGCCGCTGCATAAACATAAATCTTTACTTACCTCGCTTCTGTCTTCCTCTCACTGCAGTTACTCACTGACACCGTCTGGACGTGATGATGACTTCACACCTGACAATCAGTGAGGAGGGACCGCACTAGAGGAGAGGAGAGGGGAGGAGGGGGGAGAGAGCGGCAACAGGGAGTTGGCACAAGGAGCAGCTCCAGGTGTGCATGATCAATAATAACTAATAAAAAAAATTGTAAAAAATATCTTTATGCTGATGGTGTTGTGCCGCCCCAGGTCCCAGCACTCTAGGCTGCAGCCTGATCAGCATATTGGTTGAAAAAAAAAAACCTGCAGCATCCTATAAACATTTTAAAGGAAAAAAATGCAGGTAGCCAAGTGATCCACCCCAAGGTAACCCACTGTGTAATATAGTATAGGATGAGGTCTGTCTTCAGGCACTTTTGGTGACCCAGATAAATCGAGTACTTTTACGGATATAGAAATAATGTGTGTCCTCCTGTAAAATAGGGAATATTCTAATCTACATCTAAAAAGACATGCCCTGATGCAACAAACTCCTCCAATTGGAGGGTGCAAAGTGTTGTACCCCTGCAGACACAATCTTAGTGTTTGTATCGGAGTTACTTTTTTTCTGTTGATCCTCATAACAAAATATTATGAAATATATTTTCTAACAGGATGATAAATTTCCATATACATGAGTAAGCATTTATTTTGTTTACGTCTGTCTCAACTACAGGTACACATCCCATCTTACTGGTAGAGCATGCTGAGTCTTTCAGTACAACACTCGGATAATAACAGGTCTTCAAGCCAACATTCAATAATTCATTTATGTTGTGTACTATTTAAAATGTCATGTACTGTGTATTATGACAAAAGCCTCACAATTTCTAAATAAATATGTCTGTACACAGTTGTCTATCAATGCACGAATCCTAGAGAAGTAACTCATTGATTTTTAGTGAATATTGTGTGAAGTGAAAAGAAAAATGTAACCATGAGCAGGAAATATTGATTTAAGAGCATTGATTTAGAACTGCAGGCTACCTACTGATTACTTACTTTGAGACCGACTCTCACAGGTGACTCACCAACATTTCTTTATCGACTTTCAAAGACATGTAAGATACCTCAATTACATCCAAGGTGCAAGAAAATACATTACAGAAGAAAGATCATTATTTATTGGAATAGGGGAGCTGCAGGTAAGAAAACTTTTGGAGTAAATATCTCAGGTTTTTTTTAGCTCTCATTCCCTCATTCCTGCATTTCTCTAAAGCAAAACAAGGTATTAAAAATACTATTAATTGAATCATGTGTAGACAATGTTTATTTCATAGTGCTACATTTTGTTTGAAAATATGATCAATATATAAACAACAATATAATTAAATTGCAGTCGACTCTAATGTTAGCTATGTAGCGAAAAGACAAACTTTGAATATTTCCAGCTATGAATTATATGTAAGTTAGGATTATAAAGGTTTATGATAACATTATCAATTTACTAACATTAGAAATCCAAACTGATGCTTTTTTCTTAAGCAATGTACAGGCCGGAGTATGGCTAAAGGGTGGATTCAATTTAAATTCAATTCTAATTTTTCTTAAAGCTTTTATGGTACTTGAAGCACTGATTAGATTTGTAATTTTACCAAATTCCAAAATAAATTAGGTTTCAAAAACAGAATGTCTACAATACACAAATAATTCTTTAAAAGCTGTTATCATTAAGTCTAGAAGGAACATGGCTTCATCAACAACTGCAGAATTTCTCACTAGTCAGCATTGAACTTCATTAATAATGCGACATGACTAAGATCAGCATTTTCTGTTAATATTGACTTTAGCCAAACTGTTCTTGGATGGTGAGGATGTTATGTACCATTCTTTATTCATGGCTGCGTTCATAGGTAAATTTGTGAGTGAGCCCACTCCCTTGGCTGAGAAGCAATCCCACACATGAATGGTCTCAGGATGCTTTACTGTTGGCATGACACAGGACTGATGGTAGCTCTCACCTTTTCTTCTCCAGACAAGCATTTTTGCAGATGCCCCAAACAATCTGAAAGGGGATTCATCAGAGAAAATTACTTTATCCCAGTCCTCAGCAGTCCAATCCATGTACCTTTTGCAGAATATCAGCCTGTCCCTGATGTTTTTGTTGGAGAGAAGTGGCTTCTTTGCTGGCCTTCTTGACACCAGGCCATCCTCCAAAAGTCTTCGCCTCACTGTGCGTGCAGATGCACTTACACCTGCCTGCTGCAATTCCTGAGCAAGCTCTACACTGGTGGTGCCCCAATCCCGCAGATGATTCAACATTAGGAGACAGTCCTGGTGCTTGCTGGATGTTCTTGAGCGGTCTGAAGCCTTCTTCACAACTATTAAACCTCTATCTTTGAAGTTCTTCATGATCTGATAAATGGTTGATTTAGGTGCTTACTAAATCAACCATTTGATGCCCTTTTTGTGCAAAGCAATGATGACTGTACATGTTTCCTTGCAGGTAACCATGGATAACAGAGGAAGAACAATGATTTCAAGCAACACCCTCCTTTTAAAGCTTCCAGTCTGTTATTCTAACTCAATCAGCATGACAGAGAGATCTGCAACCATGTTCTCCTCAACACTCTCACCTGTGTTAACAAGAGAATCACTGACCTGATGTCAGCTGGTCCTTTTGTCGCAGAACTGAGATGCAGTGGAAATGTTGTTTTTGGGATAAAGGTCATTTTCATGATAAAGAGGGACTGAAATTAATTGTAATTTATCTGATCACTATTCATGACATTCTGGAGTATATGCAAATTGCCATCATAAAAAATGAGGTAGCAGACTTTGTGAATAATAATATTTGTGTCATTCTCAAAACTTTTGGCCATTGGTTCAGTGTGTATACCGTGCACTTCTACATGCACAATACATTGAAACCACAGCAGGCTTCAGGATAATTGAACCCTAATCCAAAATCACCCCTTATGTTCATATACTATTTCTTGTTAAAGTCCATGGCTCATCAGCGAATACACTGATTACAACAGCAAAAAAAAGGGTCAGTAGTGGATTTCAAAGCTTGAAAAAGAACAAATCCCTTGGTGCAGCTTTCTTTTTTTAAAAAAATGTGCCGTTTTAGCAATAATTTTTAAAAATACCAAGCATTCAAGAAACAAAAAAAAGAAACTACCCCTAAAAAGAACTTTCCCGAGGTACAATAATATTTGCTCAAAATATGCATAACTATTATACCGCATTTACAAGCTGTTTGGTCAAGATCATGCAGGGCAAATACAATTATTTTGAGTACGTATGCGCCTGACAATTTGGCAATAATATGAGAATTGTGTATGGATTAACTTTTATTCTTTGAGACCTGACGTTTAAGGAAAATAAAATGCTATGGCCCTTCAAAAGACACTTTGATGTTTAGTTTGTAAACCAAGAGATTTACTATAGGGCAAATTGTTTGAAGCCCGATTGTAAAGGACCAAGGAGAGAGTGAGAAAGTGTGTTAAAATGCTGTAGACTAGCTCCTCCATAAGTTTGCAAAGGAAGGTTATTAGGGATATTGGGCGATAGTTAGAGAAGGGGGAAAAAGATGGTTTCTTGACAATGAGAGTGATGAACGTGTGTTTGAAGATGGAAGGGAAGATGCCAGTAGAGAGGGATGTGAAGAGTTGGGCAAGCAATAGAGAAGAGAGAGTGGAGGAGGTGGGAGGGAGCAAGTTTAAGGGGAAAGGTTGAGGGGGAAAAGGATAGGAGTGAGAATCTCAGTGTCTATGAAAGGAAGGAACGTAGAGAGGGAGGTAGGGGCTTCTGAGGTGGGAAAGATGGGGATTTGAGAGCCATAGGTAGGAGATATCATGACAGTCGATATTGCCTTTGAAGTAAGAGGCAAAGTAAGAGGCAAAGTTGTGCGTGGTGGGGGAAAGCAGAGGTGGTGAAGGTGGGAGGCAGAGAAGGCAGTTCATGTTGGCAAAGAGTCAACAGGTGTTGCACTGTAAGTAGAGGATGGCTTTGAAGTAGGTCTGTTTGGCAGCAGAGAGGGTCATGTAATAGGTAAACCGGATGACTTTTAAGTGGTGACAGTCAGCATCAGAGTGGGATTTCCTCCAGAGATGCTCAGAACAATGGAAGCACCTTTGCAGGTAGTGCGTGAGCTTGGAGTTTCAGCGTTGAGTCTTGGAACGTTGGAGAAATGTAGTGACAGGGGCAGTTTCATCCAGGGCTGTGGAATTGTAAATGGATACTGCTGTATTAGGGCACTAATGGAGGAATGGTTAGAGAGGATTGATTGAAGAGAGACTGAGAAGTGCAAGGGGTTGAAATAATTCAGGCTGTGTAGTGTAATTGGGTTCAGGTCTGGGACAGGGAGGTACTGAGAGGTATAAGGAGAGAGGGTGGTGGTCAGAGAACAGGAGATAAGTTAGAAGTGAGGTTCTGGGAGTGGTAGGAGAAGAGGTCCCCTAATTGACAATATGAATGAAGGTGAGGGGTGCAGTTTGGAGGCAAAAGTGCAAGTAGAGTTGTTGATGGGTATGTTGAAATCCCCAAGGATGAGATTGGATAGGTTGGAGAAAAGGAAATGGGAGATACAGATGGCAACATTGTTGAGGAAGTAGGGTGAGCGGCTTGGGGGCTGTAGAGGCAGCAATCTGGAGGTAGATCAGGAAGAAGAGACATATCGTGTGAATTTGAAGACAAAAAGGTGAGGGAGGGTTCATGGCGAACAATGCTGATAGCGAAGCCAAGAAGATAGTAAGATGCCTACGTCACCACCATGACAGGATGAGGAGTGTGTGTAAAGGATGAACTTCCTTAGAAGAGGGTAGCAGGGAGGTCAGAAGGTGGGATCCAGGTTTCTGTCAAGGCAAGGAGGTGAAGGACAGAGAGGAATGGGTTATGGATGGGATTGAGCTGGTTACAGACAGATCTGGCAGGATGCACTGGTAAAGCGGGAAGGAGCCTAAGTGGAGTGATGGAGATAAGGTTAGAGGGGTTGAAGGAGCATGGACAGAGGGGAAGATAGTGACAGGAGGATGACAACAAACATATGGTGGGTAAGGTGTAGGGTACAGGGAAGGAAGAGGTATTACTAGTAGTCAGGAGTAGAAGGGTGAGAAACTAGACAAAGGCAGTGAATTGGAGGGTGATTTAAAGGAATAAATTGTGGTAAGTAGGGGAGTGAAGGAGGTGAGTGTAGCATAGCCATAGGAGCAGAGAGTTGGGGAAGTGGAGAAGGAGGGGGAAGAGCTTGGACACAGAAAAGAACATGTAATTGAGGGGAAGGATGAGGGAAGTAAGTTGCAATAAAAAAATCGTAATAGTATTTTATAGTGACTTTATCATAGGTTATATACATATATCAGTTATTGGCACTCTGGCATAAGGAGTGTATTATCCAATTAGTAGCGGTTGGCAGTGTATGTTTGGGACCAACACAATGAGCAAACCACACAACCTCTACATTGTAACAGCAAACAAAAATATTTGGGCATATTTTATATACCTATTGTAGAATTATTTGAAATAAAATGTATTTATGTGCACAACAAAAGCAAAACTGGAGTGAGAAAGGAAAACTGGTTGCTTTGACTGCATACATACTGCTAAAAAATGAAACTGCATTTCCAAAGTCACACACAAAAAAATCTTTAAAGGCTTTTCAGAGAAAACACTTCTATATCTGCAGGTTATACAGAAATAATTTGAGAGCTTTTTGATTTTTATCAAAAGTGCACTTCAAACAAGACTCTGTATTCATCGGGGGAATATGAAGAGCTCCTGCCTTTAAACATTAAGTTTCCAGGCAACGTTAATGTATTTTTGGAACTCAAGACCATCACCATCTGCTAAATAAAAGGAATAAACTATTAACCGACAGAGGTTGATAAAATGAGTGGCCCAAAACACAGAAACACAGGAAAATGCTGTTTGTGTACAATAGGGGTCCTCTTCTGCTAGAGGCTCTGTATCCATCATGACAGTGGAGTTAAGGTTACCAGTACATTCCAGCAAAATCAATATAAAACATCAGCACTGACTTGAATATATTGCTTTGCTTTTAGCCAACTGTCTTCATTGATATATTGGAAAAACATCTGACTGACTCTAAAAAAAAAGAAAGAAATGTACACTCCCTTTAACTGATGAAAAGACCTTGTTCATATGCTCTGCTCTTATAGTGAAAGAGGAAGGTGCAGCAACCTACGTGTGATAGCAAGTGCATATTTACTGTCCTTATCTGGGGAGTACACAATCTATCACTAAGTTTCTGCACAATTTATATTTAATTTAAAACTAAAGTAAAAAATGTGATTTATATATGATAAAGAATGTTTACTGCATTCACAAAGATGTACAGATTCATAATAACGCACATATAAATGTAAAACTGTGAGCTTTTGTGTGTGCAAAACATCTTCCGAAATTTTAAATCAAGTGGCTACAAGTGTTTTCCCACAGTTTTTGAAGTGTTTCACTGGAGTGTGAGCATCTGTTGTATTCCTCAGTCATGTCTATGTGCAATCAACTTTGAGCTAGAAAGGACTGGAACCAAACTGTAACTAATTAGTGCACTGGAAGATTTGAAGGGCTAGACCAACCAATCAGAGCATTACAATGTTTACAAAAGATGAAAGTTTCCAATTGCACTAGAAATAGAACTATATATAAACATTTATCCAGCTTGTCTACTATTTCCATAGACCAGTATGTATTAAGATGCTGTACACACAGTTTATTTAAAAAACATTTTTTTTATCAAAAATTCTTAAAGCTTTAGATCATGTAACATTGGTTGATTGTTTGACCCGTGCCCATTGCCTTCTATAGCCTTTTCTGGGTGACATCATTTTATATGTCACTATGCAAAATTTTATCGGCCAACCAATTTGACATAAGCTTTGGGAGACCATATTTAACAGAGATGACTGGTTGTGGTAGTATTGAAAGCTGACACAGAATTACAGAGATATAGGCATGTCTTAACTATCTAGAAGCTGAAAAACTTTCTAGATTACAAGTAAAAATCTTAATGGCTTACTTTAATGTTACCTGTGATGATTTATCCATAACCATAACACTTAGTGTCACTGCCAAAGACTCTCTTTTAAAGTATGTTTTTCTGTTGAACAATTTGGACATAAGAAAATGCTCTTTATACTACTACTTGGACTACCTTTATCCTAATGGAGTACTTTGGAAGTTCCTTTGTCTTGGTTTTGTACAGGTTAAAATCATGCATGCTAATTAGTGAACTTAGAGTGTGCACCCTCTCATTCCACTCTTTTACCTGATTATCAAATAGCTGTAACTAAGTAAAAGCAAACACATAATGCTGCTGAAACAAAACTGAATTAGTATGCATAGAAACAGAGGTGCTCCAGTGGAATTGTTCAAATGACCGAGGCCAAAATTTCAAAGAAAGCGAGTGTTAAACGCAAGCTATTTGCTAGGCATATAAAACTGCAAATATGTGTTTGTGAAGTAATTCATAGTTTTAGCTTGGTGTGGCTCAGGTGAACTCTGTGTCCAGCCATGGGTTAAAACCTGAAAGGGAAGGAATTAATATATCTTAATTGCTATGCTAAATTAACAATATTTGGTAGTGCTAAACTCTTCTGTTCACCCCATGAGGTATCATGGTTACAGGGGTCCTAAAAATGGAGATCTTTGAAATGCAAATGAAGGGGAACTTATGACCTGCTGTGTGGAGGTAAAATCATCTTTGTAGGACACTGTGGTAAACCCTTAGGTCAGTGTAAATAAAACCTGACTTCAAAGGTGATTGAATAGAGGTAATAAACAACTAATTTGCATTTAGACAGTCTTTCATAGACTTTCGAGTACTGACATCACAGAGGAAGGGGGGGTTATGGGTACCTTCGGTGTGTTTAAAATATCCTGTCTACCAAATTAGTTTACTTTTTGGGAGTCAATATCATTTTGGGAAGTGTCCCTTTATTTCATGCCTTAGAAACTGATCATTCGTAGGTTATCATTTCTGTTTTATTTCTTTTTATTTTCCAAGAAACTATTGTATCATATCTTTGTCATTTTGGTAATTGTAAGCATTGTGGATTTATTTTCCAAATTAAGTACACTTAATAAGTTCAGGTCTCCATGTTCTTATGAATTTACATGTCCACCTTAGCTTGGTTTTAGAATGCTACATAATTGAAGTAGAGGATATTGTTTGGTTTTTAAACATTAGTTTAAAGGGAGAACCAAAAGACTTCCTGAGTAAGAGTGTCAGCTCTTCACAAAAAACCTTTGTGGTGGCATAATTGGTAAGGCAAAGTTAGTGTGCGGCATAGACAGGGAAAGATTTAATCATTTAAACAGACCAGCTGGTTATTTTTTATTAACCCTTTGTCATACACCAGTCACACAGGCTCAGGTGAGTGCTGGATTGTGATAGTGAGCATGCCCAAAATAGTGGTTTGATATTCTGTTATTGACCTATACATTCAAAATTGGGAGGTATGCAATGACATAAGGGCGGGAAAGCAAAGCAAATAGAGAGAATTATCAAAAATTAACTGGCATTAACATGTGACCAAAGGTAAGTGACTAGCTAGTTATTACTATCATAACACCTCTTTAATACCTGTCTTGAGTGCCTCAGAATTTGTATTATTT
This sequence comes from Mixophyes fleayi, assembly GCF_038048845.1. Lineage (NCBI taxonomy): Eukaryota > Metazoa > Chordata > Amphibia > Anura > Limnodynastidae > Mixophyes > Mixophyes fleayi. Next base: position 194,537,940 of record NC_134405.1, read on the forward strand.
ATGAGAATTGCAATATTACAGAAATTAGGTTTCATGCTCATTAATCCAAACACACAAAGATGGGTATGCAACTAGATGTACATAGATGTATTTAACTTATAAATAAAAGGGTTTTTACACATTCAGATGGCTTCAATTAAACGGCTTCTACATGTCTTTCTGTACATTTACTAAACTCAGTGGGCCTCCTTTATCAAGCAGAAAATGTAGTGCAAAATCATTTTTGGAGGTGCTATAGGCCTCGAATTGTACAGGTGTGCCTAGATTTTCACCAAAGAGCAAAAGTTTTTGGGGCAAGACAGCAGTGTTTGTTAAGGAGGTTGATGTGAGGAGTTTTGTGTAGAGAGTACATTTCATGCAAAGTATGCAGTAGGCACACCAGTGCACCCAGTTTTGTGAAGCAGTACAAAATTGAGAGAACAGTTTGCAGATCGAGGCATAAAGCCATTTCTGCTCCACAAAATGACTTGATGCTTGCACCAGTTCTAAGCTGGCAGCGATTGGGTCTTATGCTATACTAATGGGAAGCAATTTGCACCTTCCAGTCCATCCAGAAGCACATTTCTTAGTGCACTTTGCTCAATGTAAAACAAATCTTCAAAAACACACAAAAGGCCTCTTGCAATAAAGAGAGTCCTGAAATTTTTCCAGTCCCATGACTGAATTTAAGACACAAACCAAGCATTTATCAGTTTTGAGAAGAGAAACAAAAAGTCTTATTTATTGAAAGGGGTGGTTCTGAAGTAGTTATTATAAGAAAGTAGCACTTCAATGTATGCAGGGTGGACTGTCTAGAGTGACACACTATTTTGCAATGCATATCAAGGGTGCATCATAAATGAGGTGTATCATTTTTACCTTTCTTCTGAGCATTTTATATATGGATCTACATAAACAGGCAAGTTGTTTACTTTCACTGTCCTGGGACATAACACAAAACTGTACTCTGGACACATCGGTATAACCAGCAAACGTCGGATCATGATGATCAGAGAGTGGATGAGAGTTTTGGTGGCATCAGTGGAGTGGTAGGGTCTGATCCAGGCTACACTGAATAGATGGAATCGGACGGATGACTGTAGAAGCAATAGTGATGGAGAGGATGTGAGGGGAGAAGTCTCTAAAGGGGGGGGGGGAGATTATGAGTTCAGATTTGGCCATATTAAGTTTGAGGAAATTTTGGGACATCCAGGAGGATATGCAGAGAAGCAGGACACCTTTTTTAAGAAGGAGAGAGGGAGTGAGAGAGAGGACAGAAGACAGGTAGATTTGGGTGTCATCAGCATAGAGGTGGTACTGGAGGCCGAAGGAGCTGATAAGATCACCCAGTGAAGAGATGTACAAAGAAAAGAGCAGAGGGCCAAGGACAGAGACCTGAGGCACTTCTACGGGAAGTGGAGAAGGGGCGGTGGAGGAGCCAGAAACAGAGGACAGTGTCAGAAAAGCAAATGGACCGAAAAGTGTCCAGAAGGAGAGGGTGATTGACTGTATCGAATGCTGCAGGAAAGTCCAAGAGGACATTAAATGCCCACATCTTGGCGGTTGCAAAGTGCTTAATTGCTATCACATGGAAGCTACCAAACGCCCTCTCACCCCTCATTTCTTCCCTTAAAACTGTGATAAGGTTTGTGACACATGGAGGAGCTCATCCGTTACTTACATTATAGAGAATATACCTTTACTTTGGTTTGGGCGCATGGATCTTTGCTGAAAGACAGCTCCCTGAGCTGCGAGCTGAAATCCAGCAAGAAAAGTACCGTAATACCGGTATTTACGTGCACAATTACCGTAATGACAGTAATAGTGCGTGGGGCGCATTAAATTTGGCTGTAACACCAACAATTGAATATGCCCCCATGAGTCTAAGTCAGACAGCGCCTCTGTGATATCACTGAGGCCTAGCAAATTGATAGGCAGTAAACTGGTTAAACTCACAAAATATATGCCTCCAGTCTGTGCAAGTAACAGGTCACTTTAAGACACAGAATGTCTGGCAATTGCTACTTGCACAAGAATCCATTCTGCTACCAACTCTAATTGTGGCAAACAATTAGTTAAGATAGTTTAACTAATCTATCTATACTATACATGCCTAATAAAATAAACTACACAGCTGTCTCAAGGTATTCCTTCACACCTTTCAATAAATATTTATAATACTGTTTGTAGCAGTCAGATTATACGGAAAACAGAATACTGTAGGTGAGTTTGATTTTTGGTGGGTTACTTTGCATGCCTAGTAACAACACCGTCAACTGTGAGTGACTCACTGCAGTGGGGAAGGTAAGTACATTATTTTTTTTATATAGCTACACTCATATTATTTATTACATTATACAGTTTGGGTGGAGACTCCTAATACCACTAAATTTTAAAATGTCAAGGAGTAATCCATGTTTAGTTATGATCCATGTCAAAACCAGACAGTAGCAATTTCAGAAAAGATGGTGTTAAAATTCTTTAAAGCCCTAATATGGAGAAAATACTTAGGTAATAATCGTCTAGCTAATGTACAGGATTCTGCCTGTGTAATATGCTTAATAGCATCTAAGAGCAGATGATTGTGAAAAATAGGCTGGAATGCCGAGGTGGGCTATGCTGTGGAACAGGGGGAAGTGGAGATATGACCGGGGAGTATACTCTGCTTATCTTTCAGGCCATGCACTGTGCAGTTGCACACTTACCGTATTTTTCGCTCCATAAGACGCACTTTTTCCCCCCAAAAAAGTAGGGGAAAAAGTGTGTGCGTCTTATGGAACGAATACTACATTGCACACCACCTGAGAATTCTCCGTAGTGCGCGGCTGCGTGTCTTAGCCGGCTAAACCGGAAGTTCGGCTATTGACACGCATGGAACGCACGCCAGGCTCTCTATCTCCATGCTTATCACTGTTAGGAACCCATCTGTCTCCACACAATCTACAGCTGCAATCCTTTCCGGATCACACCATTAGCCACATCTTAGGTTTACATCTGGACCCTGGCAGGCACTGTCGTGAGGTATTGTTTTATTTTCCCTAATCACTCACTTCCAACCAGAACTGAGACTTTTTGTGAGTATTTGAACTGCAGGTTTTTTTATGACTTCTTATCTACCTTATACATGTTTAACTGGACAGCCATTCTTCTTGTATATATATTAGCTCTTGGATGATGTTTTTATTTTTTATTCAATTTTATTTATATCAGCCATTTGTGGTTGTTGCATCAATATTGTCTTTTTTATCTCCTTGTTTATTCATTTTGTTCATATTAAATCAATTGTTTAGTTTTATATAACGTCTCTCAATATTCATAACACACAATATTCTTATATTCAGCATTATGGCAATCATTTCAATGATTAGTTAGCTCTAAGCATTTGAGCGCAATACAGCTGTTATATATTGTATATTTATACATGCAACTCCCCTTCTGAGGTGTTTTTTCCGGCAGTGCCCGCTATTGTGGTATATTACCAATATCCATCTATAAGTGTATATGAGATTTGGTTCAGAATATTTTTTTGGCCGTTTTCCTCCTCTAAAAATTAGGTGCGTCTTATGGTCAGGTGCGTCTTATGGAGCGAAAAATATGGTACTTGGTACGCTATCATGACCAGTAGACTACTCCTTGCATTCTTATTGTGGGATGGTGCTGACTATTCACCGTTGTGTAGGGAGGTCCCCACAGACTAAAATAGTAAATAACTTAATAAATAAATAATAATAAAATTAATAAATAATAAATAAATTATAAATAAAATTAGTAAATAACTGGAACTATCCACCAATAAGCATTCTAGGAGCCACCTATTCAGTATGACAGCATTCCAGAACAGTCAAACTCTTCAGTGCACTGGTATACAGCAATGGACCACATGAGCGGAAAATCATTTGGGTGGCCAGCAGAAATTTGGTGTCTGCTTTTGTTACCAACAAAAGGTTCTCCATTATAAAGCCACTGTATAGCAAACCACAAGATATTTTAGGTGTGCGCACGAGAACATCACCAGAAATGTATGGCTCTGAATTGTATAGTGCAGTGGTTTCCAAACTTTTGCAGTTCGCAGCACCCTTAGAGTCTCCATAATTTTTTCAAGGCACCCCTCAAAAATAATTACAGAGCAGTCCTGTTTTAGAAGTGTTTAGGTCAGGACAGAAATACTTATTTAGTTGTATGCAAAAATGCCCCCTCTGCATCCAGTCACTCTGCTCCCTCTGCCCTCTCTCACTCTGCCTCTTCTTCTTCAAAACCGCTTACCAATACGCGCGGCGCCCTGGACCGAGCATTCTCCTCTCTCCCGCAGCTTGTCACTGAATGTCGATATTGAGTGAAAAGCTGCGTGAAAGGAGGATGCTGGGGCCTGGGCGCCACGCAGATTGGTAAGTTGTTTTGGTTTTTTTCCTCTGACTTGCCCGCGGCACCCCTGCGACAGCGCCGCTGTCACAGTGGACTCTAGAATAGGACTGGCATTGAATCAGTTACTAGCAAGTTTTTTTGTGGTTTTTTTTTACTTGTAGTCACCTGCTTCCTTCTCAAATTTTTAAATGCTTCGCTTATCAATGCCACCACATTTGTAGATAAGATGTCCAGTTGTTGTGGTCTTTCCAGACTGTGTGTGTTGATGACGATGTTGAGGAGTATCTTTTCCCTTCCCATTGTGGATTTTTAGATATGTGGTGATGGGCATTTATAAATGGGCTGGGGATTTGGTGAGGAAGAGCCTATGGTCTATAACTATAAAGAGCATTCCCATAAGTGGGAGGTAAGTGCTTCATATGAATTCCCTACCAGGAAAAGGGAGCAAAGTGTGTTGTTATGAAAATACAGTATGCTATTGTGGGATATTATATTAAGTATCCCAACAATACTCACAGCGCTGGCTCCAAGTAGTGCTTAGGCCCCATTAATGGGGTGTAAGTAAAGCATGAACTTACACAGGAGAGACGGAAACACTTATCCATGTACAGGTTACACATGATCAGCCAGTTGTGATCTCATTTAACTTACAACTGACCTGCTTTTATACACAAATCCCTTGTTTATGTTTACTAACACATTGCTACTTCTTTTATAATTATTGATCTTTTGCATTTAGCATCCTTTGGGCCCCAAATGCATTGTTATGATCGGTCTGTGGGACATTGAACATGGTAGTATCAAACCCAATGATTTTTAGTTTTTTTTGTTGGTAGCTGGATATATTAAACTATGTTTTATGGTCATTTGTATCTAAACATCAGACTACTGTGCACATATCAATGAATGCAAGCAAAAGTGCTCTAAACTTAATGGTTTCAATTAAAATATTCAAAAGTATGGTCTAGCTTAGGGAGTAAGACGACAACTTTGGCTTTATTACACAACTACACAGCAGTAAAATACAGTACGTTAACAGTCTTATTTACCTATGCACTATGAAGTCTAATTAAAAGATAGTTCATTTAGAACTACCCTATAGCTATTGTAGAATTTTGCAAGCATATATGAAGGAGAATTAATCTCAAAGGAACAGACCACAACTCATATCAAGATGTTAATTTTAATTAGATGTAGGTTAACTGTGGAATCAGTTATCCAGGAATGAATGCTGTTTTTGTACATTTTAATTAGATGGTATTTATTGTTATTTGCATTCTCAAAACCAAATTTCCTTGGTCTCTAGTAAATATCAGTAGAGAAGTTAACTATAGGTACCAAAAAGTTTAAACAAGAAAATGAACTAGTATGTCAGAAGTACTTTTTTTTTTTTTTTTTTTGAAAACCACATTTCATCCAATATTGTTAATCCAATTTTTTTGTGCAACACCTCACCTTTATATGACCATTCTTTCCTGTATTTTAAAGAACCAGTAACCAGTTCCAGGACAGTGGTCAGAGTGATGTTCTTATTTAGGTGGTGTCAAAGGAATGATATATAATCAGCTGGCTAAATATATAGTACTGCAGATCCATCCTTATGAACAGAACACAAAGAACACACAAACCACAGAGTTCTTACACACAAAGTCGAACTAACTCCAAAAAACCAAAATGATTAAAAATCCAAGTGAAAGTGATATACTGTATAAGAAAACATAAAAAACCACAATGAAAATAATTTGTGTTATTAGTGTATGTAAACCAGATTAAAAATGTCTGCAGAGCAGTTCCTTTGACTTGGGATGTAACAGATTTTCACACAAATATAGCAGCATGTATTGAGCATGTTCTGTTACAGTAGACAAGATTATTTGAACATTTAAGAAAAAGCAGGTGTAGTTCAGTATTAAGCTACACACATCCTCATCACCATTTCTTGATAACCTTGATTTTCAATGGAGGATTCTTAAATTGCTGCACTAAACTGCAAAGTGTTTTATATTTTGGTAAATTTGTGCACATAGAGGGATTTTGATGCAATGACCGGCAGCACCTCGCTGCTAGCTGAATTTACCCCTAGGAATCAATTTGATCATGGAAACCCAGTCACTATTTGCAAAATTAATAATGTATGCTGCCAACGTGGAATAGTGTGCTTCCTAATTAATAAAAGGATATGTGATTACATGCCCAGAGATGCTGCAGGTAAGACATAGACTAGTCCTTGTCACACCAACACAAGTACATCCAATATAAGTAGTAGCTGGCACCGATGCCTGTGGTAGTCAGGAATGGAATGCACTCAACAGCTACCAAAAACATCCAAATTAAAGTGAGGATTTCAGAGATAAAATGCAAAGATCTTCAAGCTACAATTTGTGCATAATATACATAAGACAAGTATCAAAAAGTGTCTCCAAGAATGTAGCCCTAGCGTGCGTGTGTGTGTGTGTGTATACATATATAAACACACACACACACACACATACACACATATATATATATACATATAAAAAGGTAGTATTAAATGTTCTCATTGTAATGTATGTAGATATATGAGTACTAACAATAAGAAATTTTCTAGCTCAGATGGAAATAGGAGTTATACCATCAATAGCCTTATGAATTGTACATCTTCATCTGTGATCTATATGCTTGAATGCTCCTGTGGTTTAAGATACGTAGGAAAAACCAAGAGGTTGCTTAAACTGCGCATCCAGGAGCATATAAGGAACATTAAGAATAAGATTGCCAGTCATTCTGTATCAAAACATTTCTTAGAGGTACACCAATCAGATCCAAATTACTTAAAATTTTTGGCAATAGAACATGTGGTTTAAGGTCCAAGAGGCGGTGATTTAGTTAAAAAGCTCGCACAGCGAGAAATGTACTGGATTTATACGCTCAATACTTTATCACCTCTTGGACTTAATGAGGGATTTGAGGTTGCCCCCTTTTTGTGATCATTTCCTGCAGTCAGTGTTATGTTTTAAATTGTACTTTGGTGGAACTTGGCCATTGGGTCTATTGATAGACTCAGTATATGTGTTTTTTATTGGTTTACTATGGGTCTTATTTTATTAAGTATTTTATTGAGTATCATTGTATTTTTTATCAGTAAAGGAGTTCATTTAATTCATCATAGCCTGATTGATGTTGTAAGATCTCTGGCTCTTTTGGGCTATTTACATTAGCTATTATGGCATAATCCATGTATTCTAAATTAATTGAAGTGGTACTATTATAGAGATACATTGTTTAGTGATTACGTTATTATTTATGTATTATTAACGTTTTCAACTGCTGCTATTGATATATATCTGATAGATTCCCCTTATATTAGACATTTATATTAGTTCTTCAGTTTGCTAGTGGACGTTTTCTGTCCTAGTTATGGCCGTCTTGATGCATGCGCAATTATGCATTAGCTGTGAGATGGCTAGTTGCTGGTGCGCATGCGCAGTCGGTTAATTCTTGTATGGGAGTGCACACGCGCAGAATGGCGCGGTGCACTATGTATACGAACGCCGCTAAAAGGGTGTTATTGAAATTATCACGTTATTGGATATCTGTCATTTCGGGTAATAGCCGCCATGATGCATGCGCAACTGGGTATTAGTTGTGTGACGGACAGTTGCCGGTGCCCATGCGCAGTCGGCTAACTTCCGGTTTGGAGTGCGCACGTGCAAAATGGCGCGGCACACTATTTATACAAACACCGCTAAGAGGGCTAATTACAACTTTTTTCTCCTGATGAAGTCTGCTGGTGCAGACGAAACGTGTTGAGACTATTCACTGTGCTGTTGCTGTTATTAAACTTGCTGAAAGGTGGTCCTGTCTTAAGAGGCTGAATATCTGCTACTAGACATGTAAGTGGCTACCTTTTTTAATAAAGTGTATTTTTGAGTTATCACATCGTTGGCTCTCATTTTTTGTCATTTGAGGACCTTTGCCTTATGAATTGGCAGTGAAGAGATTGTGACCTGATTGTGCTGCTCTATGGGATAATATTACAGATAAGCGCAAAAGTTTTTATTTCTGGTACGCATACACCCGTATAAATTTGGATTGGGTGACCTGTAATTTATGCTGAGGGGCCTGACATCTGCTATACCCTTGCTTTATGCTGTGAATTATCCACATGTTTGGTTCACTTGGGTGATGCATTGTGGTCTTTGGTTTCCTTCTCACCGGTGATAAAGTCCCACTGTGGATTCGTGCATGATTCCATTTATATTATTGTACTACACTATTGTGCGCCTCCTCCTCCATCTTTTCTCTACACATATATATATATATATATATATATATATATATATATATACACACATATACACACACACACTTATATACATATAAATATACAAGTTAACCCGTGCATGATACTCATGCATTCTAGTCAAATCAAGCTACTTAAGGTCTTAAAAAGGTTCTTGTCATGCATTTGGACCTAGCCCAGGCCTCCTCAGGGGAAGAGCGTTAGTTCCCGACGCAAGCGGCCTTTTTAATGTGTGGTTATGAGGTAAAATTACCTCACGAAAATGAGTTTGACCCCTCAACTCGTAAATTTAGCCTTTACTACCCCTCCCACGGGGGGAAGGGGGGATGATGGAAGTTAACTGACTTGACTATTCTAATTTTTTTGTCAAATAATGTCAGTATACCAAATTTCAGGTTAATTGGATGAGCCCTTTCTGAGAAAATAGTTTTTTACACACACACACACACGCACGCCTCTACACATGTGTGTTCATGAGGTAAAATTACCTCACGGAAATGAGTTTGAGCCCTACCAAATTTCAGCCCTTTTTGAATTTTTTTTCCCACACACACTAAGAATTTAGTAGGTCAGTGTATAACTCTGCCCAGCAGGTGGCGCTGCAACTTGTTTTTTTTTCCACACACAGATGCCACTAAGCATATATATATTAGATACATATTATTAAAGTAATTTTATCGTTTTTCAAATAAGCATTGCCCAAGCAATTGTATTGTGTTTCCAAGGCACAAAGTGATGTAAAAAGTTAACAGTTCAATACATGATTATAATATAATACAGTACAGCACAGCCAATACCAAAAGATACATACATACTGCTGCGTTCGCATGCGCTTCGCTGCGCTCCCACGGGTGCCAGTGGACAGTAGTTCACTCTAAAATACTGTGGTCAGAGAATGACTGAAGCTAGTGGGAGCACAGCTATGATTATATACATTTAGTGTTACAGAGAGAACAATGCAGATGACGTGGCTTGCTTCTATAGGTCCAGGCTTGAGGTGGGTCCAATGTAAACAGGTCATAGGCTAGTTCAAACAACCCCCTCAAAGGCTGAGGTCAACATTCCAGATGATTCTCCTGCTCAGAAACCAGTTACAACTAGTCCATTAGCATTTTACAGTTTGATATCACTCTGACTATTTATTCCCTAACATCAATAACTAGAGTATGGAATATGCGATCTCTTCGGCGAATGAACCGGACAACTGCTGATGAATAGGGTATTAAAATGATATCAGACACATTACCTATAACCTGAACCTTAAATAACACTGAAGTGTACATATATTCATAATATATAAACTAATAATAAACTAAATACTATCTGCTCATAAATCACTGTGGATTGGAATAAATATAAATATGAAATATATATAGCTAAATGTTAGAGTGCGTGCGCATTTTACCGTGCGATCGCACCATGCGACGTGTTACGTGGCGTACTGATCGCAATCGCACGGCAAAACAATATTAACAGATATACTTTTGTTCATCCAATTATACAACTTCGACAGTTCCACCCTTTGATAGTATAATAAACTATCACCTTAAAGATGTTATATGCAGGATCTCAGTACCACGTTTCATTGCTCTGTAATGTAAGTCCCCCTTATTGTATGACCACGCTGTCTGTAGATCTAAACAAGCTATCATAATAGAGAGTCTTAATTCTCAAAACAATTTTTTTTCTTTTTCTATAGAACGTATACCTCTGGAGCTGGAGATAACCTTTTTGTATGCCCTTCAAGGGTACAATAAAACATGTAATGCATTATTTGGAATGGGACAGTGTACAATAGAACATGTATAAACAATACAGAATACTCTACTACAGTTCTTCATGTCTAACAGGTTCATTTGTCCAAAGCATGTCTTTTAGCTCAGACAACATTTATATAGTACATGTTCATCAATAACATCATCCTATGTCTATCAATAATGTCATATACAATCTCCTTCAGCTTACGTTAGTATATACACTCTAATAATGTCATCAGTTCTTTTCATCAACACTTGTGGGCGGGCTATTGTCTGTTCGTTCTTCTCAGTCTCCCAATACTCAGGTTTGTTTGTACATGAAACAGTGATCGGCTTGCAAAATATTGGGAGACTCCAGACTAAGGGACCTAGGTGTCGTACTTTTCCCGTATTGACCTCCCACCCATAATTCGGGTACCTCAAGAATATTTAGTGGAAAGAGAAATAGTCCTATTTGATATAATCACCGAGGCATGTGAGAGCACGCCCAGCACTTTGTTTGGTCTGAAACCTTACCCTCCCAAGAATGATAATCATTCTCAAGGATGCCTGCTCAAGTCTGAATATTACAGGACTGGCATCGCTGGGTGAACTTCTCTTCAAATATGTGGTCAACGTATTTACGGATGTAATGCTACTCAGACAATAGCCCCTCGCACTTTCTCCAAGCTCCAAGGTTTCCAAATTTTCCTTTACCCCTGAATTGAATAGAGTAATTAGCTGGACCGATTATGCTACTAACTTCTCCTCCATCCCCAATACCTTAATATCATTACCTGAACCAGCCTCTGTCACCTGTCAACAATCAAAAGAATTGACCGTCCTGAAAAGAGTATGTGATGAGAGAAACACAGAACTACAACTTCATGCTGGACAACTGTCTTAGCCTTTGGCTCAGGTGCTACTAACTGCATTCGAGGCCTCCCAGAATAGATTCATGAATACACTTGGACCCTTCTCTGAGTGTTGGCCCCTCTGCAGTGGGTGAAATGGGTACCAGTGTGTCTCCGCTACCCTTGAAGTCGTGATGCTGGTAGCCTACACTCGGTACCTGTCTGTCAAATAACCTGAGCCTAGGAAATTACTGCTCCACAACTTACTCTCCCGGTCCAACATCCTGACAGTTAGTGTGACTTTTCAGGAAACAGTGTTTTGAACGTTCTTGGTTGCTGTCTCACCATTTACCTTCCCTCTCAAGGTCTAAACTAGCCTCTCAGTTACAAACTCATCCCAAGAGGGGTCAAGAACATTTTAAAATCGACAGGTTAAGAGGCAGCCCAGGAGTGATCTTTGGTAGTGGGGAAGGACTAGTGGCCAAAGCTATCAGCCACTTCAATCAAATTCCAACTCTTATTCTATTCAATTTGTTCTACCTAGTACCGCTACTTTATGTTCACACTGGTTTGTGGCTAATCAAAAGTATGTAATTTGTTACCACTACTCATACATTATACCTTTATTATCAATAACATGAATACCCCTATCACCTATTATAACTCTAGGGCTATCACATTGAATAATAAAAGCTTTGAGTATGACACAGTAATACATTAGACACATTTCAATACACCTTTACCCAGACATATTTCATTGGTACACCAGTGTATACTTGAGGATCCTGCATGGTGGTAATTGGATGACATGGATTTGTTTTACCTGGAGAAAAACCCATCTGCAGGAGGGATATGGGATGGTTCTATTGGTATCATTTTCCTGACATTCTCTTAATCAAGATAGGACGTTGCCGTCCTACTAGCTTGAGAAGAAATGTCTGGTGCACCCCAATATGCTCTTACCAGCTTGCGCATACCTTCTGTACCCATCTGAGTCAGGCCATGTGCTGCCTCCGCTAGGTCTGGAAGATACACTCTGGGAGCTACTGGTCTACCTTGTCCATAGCTCCAGGGTCCGCCAGACTCCTCACCACATCTCTTCACCTTTATTCCTCAGGTAACACAAATCTTCATATATTAACCAATATGTGTATGCGTGCATGTGTGTGTGTGTTCACATTTTAAAACAAAACAATACAACGAAAAACAAAACAAAACATAGATTTGTCAGCTGTCACATAAAACCCTGCTGTCTATTTGACAGCTATGTTCGCCCTGGTGTGACAGCCATGTATGGTCATGTGTGTAAGTGTGGACTTTACTAGCAGCTACTTCAGTTGGTAACTGTGTCACTGTATAAAGTCCTCTATGTAGTGTCCTACTTATGTGCTGGTATTGCTATACAAAAGATTTTTCAGTCAACTCAACGTCGCCCCCTAGACTAGAAAAATGCTGAAGACCAATGTATATCAATCGATTTTCCCTCTGCCAACTCACATGCCATTCTCAGTACTTCACATTCAGCTACTTGACTAAGTGAGAAAGGCAAAGGGGTCTATTTCTAGAACACTTTCTTCAAATATAACAGTATCCAGTACATGTCAGTCTAACAGTGAAAAAACATAAAACACGAAAATTCTACATTTTCTAGGGTTTCACATTATTTTGTATCTTGTGGCAAAAATCCTACTCCAATGTTCTACACAGAGATGCATATCTGTATGTCTAACCTCCAGCAATCTCCTGTCCTTCCCACCCTTTGTGCATACTATAAAGGCACATATTTGTACAGGGTGGCACGAAACACAAAAAAAAACAAAACAGATATGCAATCTATAAAACATGAATCGTATTTCCACACAAAAAAACTTTCTGCTTAACATTAGCAGCTTCTATACACAACACCAAACCCCTAACTTTCTGTAACTCATGCCAATCTAGTGTGTATATCCCTGTCTTTTCGTATCTCTATACAAGAGAAGAGAGAGAGGAAAAAAGATAGAGATACTAGCATAGATGTAAAGAATGAGAAAATAGGAGAGCAACGAATAATAGGAATACAATTATTTGAATACAAGGGTTTGAAAACAAACAGACATGCAGAAAGGGAGATTTTTACAGCAAAAATGACAGCTGGATTGGACTCTATGGGAAAATGGCTGTATTCATTCCACTAATCCCCTTAGCTATTTCCTAAACTATGGCCCCTTCCCATACTTGACTAGGGGGTCTTACATCAACCGTGCAATCCAGTGTCGTCCGTCATTTGTTCATTAAGAACTCGGTATCACATTAACTACATATCTTTGCAACGGACTTCCTGACTTATGACAGAGAAATAGAAAAAAATTTACTTTTGGCGACTCATCTGAGATACATTAAACAATATTTTGGAGCAAGGTATGTACATACTTCATTTTTGGATAATGATTCTCAGCCAAACAAATTATCATGAGTCACTGCAGCCTAAAACAAAGAGTGTTCCAATGATCCATTGTTAAGTAGTCTTTCAAGAGTAATTTTCCTATTTCTCTATCCCACCCCTTTAAGCACTAAGGGGTATATTTACTAAACGACGGGTTTGGAAAAGTGGAGATGTTGCCTATAGCAACCAATCAGATTCTAGCTTTCATTCATTTAGTGCATCCTACAAAATGACAGCTAGAATCTGATTGGTTGCTATAGGCAATATCTCAACTTTTTCAAACCCGCCGTTTAGTAAATCTAGCCCTAAGTCTATATTTCTTTCGTGTACCCTTAGCTGTGAGAAGAAAAACAAGATAGTTATCTTCAAACAGCAAACGAAAGAAACATTTCCATTCTTTACCATCGGCCAGCGATCAGAAAAGCAAGCATGTGACAACATAAAACAAACAAGCAAAATCAACAAAGATTACTTTTTAAACCAGTTTTTTTTAAACTTGCACATTAATACTTACCATTGATTATTATTTGCCTTGCCTGGTCCTAATTTCCTAGCTTTCGCTTTAATATTTTCTTTGCAATTTTTCCTCAAATGTACCTTAAGGATTTATCCTTCTCCAACCTACAATCCTTAATAAACTTTTGTATATCAGTATCGAGAGGAAGACAAGCTCTAAACACCGCTCGACAATCTTTATTAGCAGGCTCATGTGCATTACCTAATCTTTTCAAGGATCAGGGAAATTAGACATAATTGTAAACCGTTCCATCCTATTCCATGGAAAATACATTGCTACATGTTTTATGGGAACTACACCATCTCTGTCCGCCTTCTCATTCGAAACTGCTATTGTGAGGACAGGATGTAGACTTACCAAGTCGCTACATTCTGAACTAGCTGCTGGAATTGCTGTTGCAGTATAATGAATGTCCCCCTTTCTATTAATTTCTATATTATCCTCACTGATTTCAGCTGCTGCCCCTGCCGGTGGAACCGTTCCCTTTCCTTGTCCGTGTACTGCTTCTTGTATGTTACTGGCATGGGCAATGGCTGAAATGATTGTGGGTACATCTTCTTCTAAAATATTACTTAAGACATCATACAACTTACTCATTACATTTTTAACATTTTTGGTATTGGCTGTACCTACCACCCCAACCGCATTTGGCGGCGAGGGTGCGCACGTGCTCAGTTCTCCATGCTTTGCAACGCTCACATCCGTTGTGCGTGCGATTTGCGCCACGCCTACTTCCACTGAACACACGCTCCCTTGCCACATGTACCCTTCTTTTTGCCACAATTTTAAACAGTCATCATGTTCAATTCTCGTTTTTGTTGATTTTATCAACCGTACTTTATCTCTAACATTATTTAACACCTCTAAATCAAAACTACCTATGTTTGGGAAAGGTTTCACACACTCCCGGGTCATCTTGACCCATTTGTCGCAGTATGCCGTTGCATACGCACCATATTTATTATGCATTACATACTTTGCCGAACCCACCAGCCATTCATTAGGCAGCACACAATTGTCTTCTTGGCCCTGGACGATTTCAACAGGTACGTCATCATCATCATTTATTTATATAGCGCCACTAATTCCGCAGCGCTGTACAGAGAACTCACTCACATCAGTCCCTGCCCCAATTAGAGCTTACAGTCTAAATTTCCTAGCACACACACACACACAGACAGACATAGAGAGAGAGACTAGTGTCAATTTGATAGCAGCCAGTTAACCTACTAGTATGTTTTTGGAGTGTGGGAGGAAACAGGAGCACCCGGAGGAAACCCACGCAAACACGGGGAGAACATACAAACTCCGCACAGATAAGGCCATGGTCGGGAATTGATCTCATGACCCCAGTGCTGTGAGGCAGACGTGCTAACCACTTAGCCACCGTACGTCCCCTCAACTCCACGCCACTGAGTACAACTAAAGAATAACACGCGATTGTCAGCGTACTCACTGGAGAAACAAACTAACACAACTGGGATCAGACAAGTACCAACTTCGGAATACCCTGCTTTTCCTAGTTTGAGTACTTTACCACTCTTAGCAACCAATATCAATCAAGAATATCAGTGGTTGCAGCGTATTTCCTCCCACATCTCCCAAATCACAATGACGGCTGCACTAAATCAACCATGCGGTCCGATCGCACCGCTTACAGATACTAACTATCAGTAAGCTTTGCGATTACTATTGGGATTGCCGCAAAAACCTGTTATTTTTGCTATGAGTATACCTGCCATATATACTCTGTGGTGTCTCTTTATCCCCTGCTCTTTGATAGAACAGAACACCACTCACACAAAGGTTTCTTCATATCCTGTTCACACCGAGAACAGAACCTTTGTTGTCAGGTCCTCTTTTTACCGTGCCCCGTCAGACACACCTGAACCAAAGCGCTATAAATTTTTCAACAGTTCCACGTTGCCCTCCCAATACTCAATCACGGCCTTACCATGCGGTCGAAACGCACCGCTCAAACTAGTTATCAATACACATTGTGATTAGTATTGGGCACACGTGCAAAAACCTATATTCCGTTACCAGTATACTTTTGTCTTTATGTACTTATATTCACATACACACACACACACACAACCTTTTGTTTTCTGTACAGAAAATAGATTTCCCAAACAATGGTAATATTTTTTTCGGAGGCTTTAACAATTGATTATACTATACATATATAACAGACTATGAACACTACCGTTGAAACACGCAGCAACAATACCGGAAGTTCATACACGCTAAACAGGAAGTACACATACGCTATGCAATGCAATACCTTTTAAAACGCAAAACGACAAAAAAAAAGAAACATTTTTCTTTCTTGTCCCTAGATTCAAGTTAGCGTTCTTTCAGATTATGCAACAACGGACATTCGGTTTCGCAACAGAGAGTGAACAACAGGTTTTGAACACATTGCGTTCTTTCCTGTATGTGACGTGTCAATCCACCCTTTGTTGAGGAACAGAAAACCGTAAGCGTTGCATACCTGCGGATAACGTAACCTCCAAACTCAGAGCCCCCAAATTATTAAAGTAATTTTATCGTTTTCAAATAAGCATTGCCCAAGCAATTGTATTGTGTTTCCAAGGCACAAAGTGATGTAAAAAGTTAACAGTTCAATACATGATTATAATATAATACAGTACAGCACAGCCAATACCAAAAGATACATACATACCGCTGCGTTCGCATGCGCTTCGCTGCGCTCCCACGGGTACCAGTGGACAATAGTTCACTCTAGAATATTGTGGTCAGAGAATGACTGAAGCTAGTGGGAGCACAGCTATGATTATATACATTTAGTGTTACAGAGAGAACAATGCAGATGACATGGCTTGCTTCTATAGGTCCAGGCTTGAGGTGGGTCCAATGTAAACAAGGTCATAGGCTAGTTCAAACTACCCCCTTAAAGGCTGAGGTCAACATTACAGATGATTCTCCTGCCCAGAAACCAGTTACAACTAGTCCATTAGCATTTTACAGTTTGATATCACTCCGACAATTGTTAAGAGCGTTTTGTCGCTATCCAATAACGATTGTCGAATCTCAATGTGTTTCCAACGCACAAATATTTATTCTCAAAAAGTAGCAGAATAATTCAAGCGAAATAATAATAAGTACAGCCGTTACTTATCGCAGGCGCTCTGGATCCAGCGAACAGTCATTCAATCCTGAAGTCTGTGGACAAGAAGTCTGTTCACTGGATGTGAGGCTCATGCTTATATCCAAACAGAAATACAGTAAAACAATGCAGATGATGTGGCTTGCTTCTATTGGTCCAGGTTAAAGGAAGGTCCAGGGGGTTGTAGATCATAGGCTGGTTTAATCTAAGGAATTCAAAGGTGGGGGTCATCTCTCCAGGGGATGAGCTCTGTTCTTCCCACCATAACTCCAATTACAACCAGTCATTAGCATTTTACAGTCAGAATCATATTAAAGGTTTATTCCCTAACATCAATAACTAGAGTACGCAATGTGCGCTCTATTCGCAGAATGCACCGGACAGCTGCTGATGTAAAGGGGATTAATATGATATCAAACATGACACATTTCCCTTAACCTGAATCATTGGTTTCACTAGTATGCATATACCTTCTTTATTAAACATGAATTCTACTATATTTCGACATAAATGAGTATGTGTTGCAACTACAATTAATGTGTACTATTTACAAATGTTTATGTTTCTGCAAATGTGTGTAAAAGTGTAGAAACGGTTTATTGCCACGTGTTGCGGCTGGATACGCTCTTTTACGCCGTAGCATGCTCTACGCATAATTTCAGACAAAGACAATCAAGTTTGCTCGATATTAATTGAAATGACTTTATCCAATTTGCTGACTTCGACAGCTCCACCCTTTGATAGTTTGGTGTACTATCACATGATAACCGTTTCAAGTTCAGGATTATACAATATTTCTTCACAGACCAAGATCTCGGTATCTCTCACCACCCTTTCAGTCTCGTTTTCAGTGTTTCTCACAGGAGACTGTTTTCCACACTTCAACACAGTAGGAACACATTTGACACACAAACCAATTGCTAAGATGACACCAAGTATAAGGAGAAGGAGCTTACCTACACTAGCAACCATATCCTATACCCACTCCCCTAGACCAGAGAACCATTTTACAGGGTTCAACCACGAGAACCAACCTGCCACCTTTTCCCCGACATCATATAACGAAGAATTATGATTCCTTCGAAATTCCCATTTCAGTTGCAGAATTTTGTCCATCTTCCGGTCTATAACCTCTTTGGGGTCATCTGTATTATTGGTGATGTACGTGCAACACTTGACAACAAACTGGGTAGCCAAAGTCACACAGTATCCACAAGTAATAGAGGTAAGATAATTCAGTACCAACCTATGTTGCACCAACTCCTCCTTGTACGCTTGTAGCTCCCTTGCAGTATACCTGAAAGTGTCATCATACATCTCGGTGATATTATCTATCAATTTAGCTAGGTCTTGAATATATTTAAAATTTAACGTTCCCCGAGTGGTCCTGGTATGGTCTAGAGCAACCATAACGTGATAACCAGCAGTTTCACTAATCAATTTTGTAGCTATGGGCTCCTCACCAGGAATCAGATTTCTCTTGTCATGGAACCAGTTTAGCTAAGAAACACAAACCCTTGGAACTCGGAGTCACCCAGGAATAAGCTTTCCTCCCACAAACAAAGTACACATCATCAGGGAGAACATAAGGAACAGTATGCCCATTAATTATATCACATAAGGTTTTGACAAAACTACCCATGCCTAGTGTCTCCATTTGTTCACGACACGTGTCGGCATGGATAACATTCTTACAATTACCTATTGAGACCTTTCCAATGGATACTTTCTTATGTTTAGTTACACGCCCTAATTTGTGGTGTCCATCAACAGTCCTGCTTATTGGTGACCTTGCAAGTCTCCCTCCAACATGAGTGTGGCGAGCTATTGTCTGATCTGATAGGTCAGCTTCCCAATTCTCCAGAAGCTTTGCATGAGAGATGTTTAGGCACAGCAAAGATCTGTCTAAGGAGTATTGTCGAAGCTTCAGACTAGGGTACATAGTGTTATTGTACCTCCCTTCTATGGGCCTCTCTCCCCTCAAATCGACTACCTCAGAGATGTTTAGTGGGAACGCCACTAGTCCTACGTTATGCTGTCCCTGAGGCACGTGGGAGCACACCCAGCACTCAGTTTGATTTAGAACCTTACCCACTAAGAAGTGATAATCCTCCAGAGGATGCCCGCCCATTTCCAGGTTACTGGTGGACTGGCATCGCTGGATGCACTTCTCTTCAACTAGGGAGTCACAGGCCTTACAGATGAAATACTCATCAGACAATAGCCCCTCACACTGTCTTCGATTTCCCAATCTAGCAGACCTTTTCATAACCCCTGGACTAAGCTTGATAATGGGCTGCTCTGGGTATTCTACTAACTCCATCTCATCCGTATCACTACCAGAAACTGCCTCTGTCCTCCATCCTCCTTCGCAAAAATCAAATGTCCTAGAAAAAGTAAAAACAAGGAAAATCCTGGAACAAAAGAAAAACAAAAACCGCCACTCCATCGCTGGAAATATAGTTCTGAGACAACGTTTCTGGTTCAGGGGTCTTGACTGCAGGCTTTAGGTCTCCCGGAACAGGTTTACGAGTGACAGATCAGTGTCGTCGGTCTCAGCTTTATCGCGCACTTTCTCCGGGTTCCTGACTTTCCTACAGTGGGTGGAATGGACCCAAGTGTCTCTCTCTCCAACCTTCAGTGATGTGGTACTGGTCAGCAACACTTGGTACGGGCCTTCCCAACGGTCTGTTAAACAACCTGGGGGTAAATGTATCAAGCTGAGAGTTTTCCGGCGGGTTTGAAAAGTGGAGATGTTGCCTATAGCAACCAGATTCTAGCTGTCATTTTGTAGAATGTACTACATAAATGATAGCTAGAATCTGATTGGTTTTTCAAACCCGCCGGAAAACTCTCAGCTTGATACATTTACCCCCTGAGCGTAAAAAATTGCGGATCATAACATAGTCCCCAGGTTCAACATCATGACAGTTCGTTTCTGGCATACCAGGTGACAGCATTTTGAGTTTTTGTTGTTGTTGTTTTAGCGGTCTGCTCATTTTGATAAGATATTGTACAGTCACTTCATGATTTTATTTTAAGTCGTCTTTCGGACTCACGATCAAATGAGGTTGTCGGCCGAACAGTATCTCAAAGGGGAACAGATTAAGAGGAGGTATAGGAGTGGTTCGGATGCTATGGAGGACTAGTGGCAAAGCTTCAGGCAACGCCAGTTTCAGCCATTACCTTACCAAGCTTGTTCTTAATAGTACCATTTAGTCTTTCCACCTTACCACTAGCTTGTGGTCGGTAAGGGGTGTGAAGTCTGCTACTGATTCCCATGAGTTTACACATATTTTGGAAGATATCACCAGTAAAGTGGGTACCCCTATCACTTTCAATGATTCTAGGGATACCGAACCTACACACAAAATCTTGTACAATTTTCTTTGCAGTGAACCCAGCAGTATTAGTGGCTGCCAAATATGCTTCTACCCAACCGGAAAACACATCAATACATACTAACACATACTTTAGATTCCTGCAAGGTGGTAATTGGATATAGTCAATTTGTATTACCTGAAAAGGCCCGTCTGTAGGAGGGATGTGGGATGGCTCAGTTGGAATAGTTTTCCCGACATTTTTCCTCAAACAAGTAAGACATGACATTGCTTTCTTACCAGCCTGAGAGGAAAATCCAGGAGCACACCAGTATGCTCTCACCAGTTTGCACATACCTTCTTTACCCAGGTGAGTCAGACCGTGTGCTGCTTCAGCCAGACTTGGATAGTATGTTCGGGGAGCTACAGGCTTACCTTGTCCATGCCTCCAGAGTCCTGAGGACTCTTGCCCACATCCCTTCGCCTTCCAGACCGCCTTTTCCTGCAGGGAACACAAATCTTGCATTTCAATTAATTTCTGCATGTCTAATGTATGAAAAACCATCATAGTCTCGGTCGATACAGTCATAGGTTGCCCTGCCGCCCATTTAGCAGCTTTGTCTGCCCTGTTGTTGCCCAATGACACCGGGTCTTCTTCAGAGGTATGGGCTTTACACGACTGACGGCTACTGTCCTGGGTAACTGTATCGCTGTCAGAAGTCCTTTTATGTGTTGTGATTTTGCCACTGGCGTACCTGCTGCTGTCGTAAAGTTTTTAAGACGCCAAAGGGCCCCAAAATCGTGCACTACCCCGAAGGCGTACCTAGAGTCAGTATATATATTAGCTGATTTATCTTTTGCCAACTCACAAGCTCTCCTTAATGCTACTAGTTCAGCCACCTGGGCTGAGTGAGGTGGACCAAGGGGTTCAGCTTCTACCACATCCTGATCGTCTACAACAGCGTAACCAGTACATAGTTCTCCCATCTCTGTCTGTCTATGACAACTCCCGTCTGTATAAAACGTAAAATCAACATTTTCTAAGGGGGTGTCACGTATGTCGGGCCTGGCAGTAAAGGTCTGGTTCAGGTATTCCATACAATCATGCATATCAGTACTCTTGCCAAACTCATTATCACCCAGGGTCTCCTCACCTCCCACTCTTTGTGTCTCTCGAGACACATATGGAAGGTATGTAGCTGGATTTAAGGTGCTACATCGTTTGATGGTGATGTTTGAGGGTGCCATCAGAGCTAGTTCCCATTTTGTGAATCTAGCTGAGGAAACATGTCTGGTTTGAGCTGAGTTTAACAGAGCTGATACAGCATGGGGTGTATAGACAGTTGAATCATGTCCTAATACTACATCCTCGCACTTACTTACCAGTAGAACTGTCGCTGCTACACTTCTGAGACACGTTGGGAGTGATCTTGCCACAGTGTCCAATTGTGCACTGTAGTATGCTACCGGTCTGCTAGCGTCACCATGTTTCTGTGTGAGGACACCTGCTGCGCAACCATCAGCTTCCGTACAGTATAGCTCAAAAGGCTTTTCATAATCAGGTATTCCCAATGCAGGTGCTCTAGTCAGACTATCTTTAAGATTAAAGAACGCTTGCTCTGACTCTTCTGTGTGTACAACACGTTCTGGTTTCGAGGAAGAGACTAGCTCCTGCAATGGTAATGCCAGAATAGAAAAACCTGGGATCCAGGATCTACAGTATCCACACATCCCCAAGAAGGTACGCATTTGCTTCTGGCTCTGCGGCAGAGTCATGTGTTGTATGGCCTCAATTCTGTCAGTCATCAGATGTCTTAGCCCTTGGATGAGACAGTGCCCTAAGTATTTGACCTTAGTCTGACATGGCTGTAACTTGTCCTTTGCCACTTTGTGCCCTGTTTGCGAGAGATGGAGCAACAACAATTTAGTATCATGTAAACATGACATAAAAAAATCAGAGCACAACAACAAATCGTTCACATATTGAATTAGAACAGACCCATTGCTAGGTTGGAAAGTTTGTAAACAGTCATGTAAGGCTTGAGAGAAAATACTGCGGCTGTCAATAAACCCCTGGGGAAGTCTGGTCCATGTGTATTGCACTCCCCTGTAGGAGAATGCAAAAAGGTATTGGCAGTCAGGGTGAAGAGGGACTGAGAAGAAAGCAGAACATAGATCAATGACAGTGAAATGAGACGGTGAAATCTGCATGAGGATGACAGCTGGATTAGGCACTACGGGGAATTGGCTCTCAACCACTTTATTAATTCCCCTTAAATCCTGGACTTATTTATAGCCCCTCCCCCCACTCTTCTTCACAGGGAAAATTGGACTATTTGCTATGCTGTATGTACGAATTAAAATCCCTTGCTGCAACAGCCTCTCAATAACAGGATATACCCCTAGTTCCACCTCTGGTTTTAATGGGTACTGTGGGATTTTTGGAGCTATCCTACCACTTTTTAGATTTACCATCACAGGAGCTACGTTTGCCATTAATCCATTGTCTTGTCCATCTCTGGTCCATAGTGAACCCGGTATTTCCAGCAACATCCCCTTTACTTGAGATGGACTCTGTTCTATAACAGTAGAGTGCAACATTAACCTTTGAGGGGTGTCCAATATATCCTGTACCTAATGTGCGACCTTCTCCGGTATATCTAAGAACACACCATCTGGGGTACAGTATATGACACATCCCATTTTACATAACAAGTCTCTTCCCAGCAAGTTAGTAGAAGTCGCCGCAGCCAAAAGAAACGAATGCTTGGTATGCAGGGGCCCGATAGTAACTTCAGTGGGCTTATTTAAAGGAAAATGTAACACTCTTCCCGTTACCCCCATAGCTGGAATAGTTTTACTGGTCACCTGTAGATTGAAAGGAGAGGTTATCACAGATCTGGCCGCCCCTGTATCTACAAGAAAAGTTTGTTTCCTACCAGCTATGTCAACTATCATTGTTGGTTCTTCTCTCAGAATCTCTGTTAACCTCACTGGCTGTAGACTACAGGTATGACCTGACCCCTAGCGCTGACTATCGCTTTCCCGCACAGCATTTGCTGCTATAATATGTGCGAGTAGATGTGAGTCTTATAATCTATGTGAATCCTTCCTTGGAGGATATTTATGTGTCCCACCTCTAGGGTTGTATCTGTCCTTTTTACAATCCCTCCTAACGTGTCCTTCATTACAGTTGAAACATCTGATCAATCTATGTTTCTTATTATGTGGGTTGTATGCTGGTGGTCGTGTATGCATCCTCTCTAGAGCCTGTATACTCACCATCATCAACCTATCACTCTTCTCTTCCTTTTTCCTAAATATATTTTTATCATGCTCCACAGCAGACTCCCTAAGAAAATCTACTGTGATGCCCCTCCAATTAGGTAATGAGGTTTGTACACTGGTTTTTAAATTTTCCCTAAGACCATCCATTAGTACTCCTACAGCTACTTCCCTGTGATGTGGGTCCTCACGTATGTTTGATATCCCAGTGAACCGTGTTATCGCTGATATAGCTCTAATAAAGTAATCTGCTGCTGTTTCACTATCTTTCTGCTTAATGGTGAAATTGTTACTCCAATTTGCTACTACTGGAAAATAGATGGCTAAATGTTGGATAATTTGTTCTATATTCTCTTGATTCACCTCATCTGTCAAGGTATCATCTTCCTCCAACGAACAATCTTTAATAAATTTTTGTACGTTAGTATTGGGAGGAAGACATGCCCTCAACACTACACGCCAATCCTAATTTGGTTGTTTCGTGTGCATTTCCTAAGTCTTTAACAAATTTCTGACACTTTGCCAACTCTTTTCTAGGATCTGGGAATTCAGTCATAATGGAACGTAATTCTGATCTAGTCCAAGGACAATGTATTGTTACATTTCTTAAAGGAACTACACCATCCTTATCTGCCTTCCCATTGGGAATTGATATTGTGCGGACTGGATACATACCCACCGGTTCACTATCTTCAGGGTTAGCTACTTCAGTACTTTGAATATTATCTCTCCTAGTGGTCACACTACTCTCACCTATCTCAGCCATTGCCCCCTTTCCATACTTACACTGAACCTCTAACATATTAACAGCATGGGCAATGGCTGAAATTACCGTGGGTTCATCCTCTTCTTCAGAAACACTTGCTTTAAACTGACTTAAAACAGGATATAACTTAGCAATTTCCTTTTTTTTCCATTTTTAATAACGGCTGTACTTACTCCTCCCGCCACAAAGGGTGGCAGGGCGCGCTTGCGCTGAGTTCTCCACGCTTCTCAACGGCTACTTCCGTTGTGCGCGCGCTTTTCGCCACGCCTACTTCCGCTGTGCACTCGCTGCTCTGCCACGTGTTACCTTCCATTTGCCACAATTTTAAACAATCATTATGTTTATTTCTCACTTTCTTTGACTTAATCAACCATACTTTATCTTTTACAGTATTTAGTACCTCTGCATTAAAACTCCCTATTGTTGGGAAAGGCCTAACACACTCTTTGGTCATCTCGACCCACGTGTCACAATACTCAGTTGCGTAAGCACCATATTTCTTGCACATAAGAAACCAGGCTGAACCAATAGGCCCTTCCTTAGGCAGTACACTGGCCATCTCTAGCGTATGCTTAGCACCCATGTTGAACAGTACCAGTCTATGCAGACCACACTTCCATAAACACTTTCAACCCTTAGCTACAAACACTCTACCGCTAGAGATCTCTTACTGGCCGTGGACGTATTTGCTCAAGCTGCGTCCACTCGCTTCCTCTCATACCAAACTAGGACCCCTAACACAGAAAATATCACTGTGGGACCCAAGGGCTATCAGCTCCTCGATACCCTGGCTAAACGACAAAAATCTGTTGAGTTTATTACAACTGGTAGCACAAAGTCGATACAATCAACCAGCCTTTCCAATGTAATTAATCCCCGCTGCCTTCCCAAGTTACAATCACGGCTTTCCTTGCCGTGCGGTCCGATCGCAACGCTTACAATTACTATGAATAAATGTTGCGATTACTCTTGGGAGCGCGAGCGAAAACTTCCTTTGTTTTCGCTTCCGGTATACCCGCCCCGTATACCGACCTTCAGTTGGGCAACCTGCCTCGTCAGACAGCAACTGAGCACCTCAACAATAAACAGTGTATCTACGTTACAAAATCACACACTATACACCTTTTCTGCGCAGAAAATCAAAAGTTCCCAACAATAGTAATAATGTCTTAGAGGTTTTCACAAGTAATTATACTATGCACATATAATAACTATCAAAACGATTGTTTAACCACATGGCAAATCTACCGGAAGTTCACATACGTTAAGCAGGAAGTACACATATGCTATGCAATACAATATATCAAAACGCAATATGACAGAAAAAGAAAGTTTCTCTTTTGTCCCTAGATTCTAGTTAGCGCAACTTCAGATTATGCAAAACGGACATTCGGTTTCACAACACAGAGTAAAATTCAGGTTTTGAACACATATATGTTATACATGCACAATACTCTGTGGCTGATATGGGTGGCAGTTATCTGGCCTGTTTGTCCAGGGAAAAAAGGGATAGCAGAGTAATTACAGCTATTTACGATCAAAATGGAGTGAAACAATACGCTGGGGCGGATATCGCCAATTCCTTTTTGCAATATTACAAAGAAATATATGCTTCTAAAGCGTCTTTTTCGAACTTAGAGCTTCATTCATATTTAGACACTATCCAACTCCCTAGTCTGACTAGTGAATCTGTTGCCTTCTTGGACGCCCCTCTCACAGTTGAATTGGCTATTAAATCCTTTCCTAATGGGAAGTCCCCAGGGTCAGATGGTATTCCTGTGGAACTGTATACAAAATTTGAGGAGTTTTTTGTCCCGCAACTACATGCGCACTATGCTAGAATATTGGAGTCAGAGGTAATGCCTGCTACAATGTCAGAAGCTTTAATTGTTGTACTGCCCAAACCTAGAAAAAACCCTCTGTATACAGATTCATATCGACAAATTTCTCTATTGGGTTCTGATGTTAAAATCCTTGCTAAAATCTTGGCTACTAGACTTAATTTGGTAATTACTGAGATTATTCATCCTGATCAGATGGGATTCATGCCGGGCAGATCTACTACGGTCAATTTGAGAGATGTTTGTTCACACATCTGCAGATGGCTCACCTTGCTGAGCCGAGGGCTGCGGTGGTATCTCTTGATGCTGCCAAGGCCTTAGACTCGGTGGAGTGGATTTAACTGTGGGAGGTGCTGAATAGGTTTGGCTTCGGACCTATATTTATCCGTTGGCTTCAACTGTTGTATAGCGCTCCTGTTGCGCGGGTGTGAGAATAGATATACATCTGTCTCGTTTGAGTTGGGTAGGGGCACTCGTCAAGGGTGTCCTTTATCACTGGCCCTATTCGCTATAGCCATTGAACTACTGGCATGTTTGATTTACGCTCATCCGGGTATATTGGGTCTCCCTGCCGGGGAGGTTACAGACACTATTGCTTTATATGCGGATGACATGCTATTGTTTCTGTCTGAGGCGAATGGCTCCCTTAATAACCTATTGGAGACTGTTGATAATTCTGGCCATTACTTAGGAGTTAAAATTAACTGGGATAAGTCTATTATCTTTCCAGTACATGGTATTCTTCCAGCCCAGTCTACACAGGGCCACCCTCTTAAGTGGACTCTATGTTTTAAATACCTCGGCATCTGGGTCTCCTCTAAACTAGCTGATTATGTAAGTTAAATGTTGATCCCATTACTGATTACTTTAAACTTAGGTCCCATACCTGGAGGTGCTTGCCATTGACCGTGACAGGAAGGATTAATCTCTTTAAAATGATAATGCAACCTAAATATCTCTACGTGTTGCAACATTCCCCCATATATATCCCTAACAAAAATTTCCAAATCATAAACTCAATACTTTCTTCATTTATTTGGGGTGACAAAAGGGCCAGAATAAAACTTAGTACTTTATGTAAATCCAAGTTTGAGGGTGGTTTGGCGCTACCCAACCTCAGATTATATTATATGGCAGCCCAGTTGTCACATCTGATTGAGTGGATGAATGGACATAATGTCGGCTCCTTGTTGGGCTTTATTGGTGAGCGGGCTGGGCCCCGGTTCACTTCTCTACAGGTGCTTTTGATGGGTCGGTCTCGTAAAATAGACGCTCCTATCATTACACAAGCCATTAGGATCTGGAATACAGCACATAAAATCATTGGGGGGAGAGTGGATGCAGATACTCCGATCTGGTATAATGACGCTCTACCTGAATTATGTAAACTGAGTGGGGACTGTTTCTGGCGGTGTTTGGGCGTGTCTACGGTGGGTCAGCTCTATGACACAAATTTGTTCAAATCATTTGAACAATTTAAAAGAGATTTCCAGATTCCTCAGGGGGCTTTCTTTCGATATTTGCAAATCAGACATGCTACTCAGTCACAGTTTGGGAACACCCCCCCCCCCCATATTGGCTACTGCCCCTACTAGATCTCTGCTTGAGATTATGAAGGGTCGCAGAGTTATCTCTTTAGTTTATGCGTATCTTAACCATCATCAGACATGTAATAGTCTATTACCTCTCAAGGTAAAATGGGAATTCAATATTGGTACAATTGATGAGGAGGAATGGTGCGACATCCCAAAAAGTATTAAACTTGCTACATCTTCGGTTTGCTTTCAACAAATTCACTTTTATATTTTACATAGGGAATATCACACTCCATTGTCTTTGGCAACCATTGATAGGGCTCGGAACGCTGATTGCCCTAAATGATCTCAACCAAGATGTGATTTTTGGCACTTGCTCTGGGATTGTCAGTTAGTCCATGCTTTCTGGGAAAAAATATGGAAATGTATAACTGAGGTGGTACCCGGTGTCCCTCCTTTGGAACCTAAAGCATGTCTTTTTGGGTTATCACTAAAGGATAAACTAAGCACGCCTCTTTATAAATTTATCCTTATAGCATTTACTTTGGCAAAAGTTGTCATAGCGCGTAACTGGCTGGCAAATGCAAAACCAGACTTCCGTAACTCGAGGGCTTTGGTAAATGAGACCATGGATCATGAGAGATACACTTATACCTTGTGAAGGGCCGAGCACAAATATCATTAAGTATGGTCCTCTTGGTACGAGTCCAAGCAGAAAAAAAAAAGAAGGATGGTCCAGGATGTTGGATAGTTAATTGTGAGATCTCCGCTTGGTCTGGTCTGTGCTAAATTAAATAAATTAATTTAATCTCATTATTGTGGTGCTGATAAACTGCTACTTTACGTGATATCTCTGATGAGGCTATATGCAGGATAGTTATGTATTTAAATACGTGTCTATGTAACTGTTCTATCAAATCTGAACCTGCGCCATTTCTCTATATATTATATCATTTATATATTCAACATTTATCTCTATACCCACACTGATCTCATCTGGGTGACCTTGGGACTCTGCTAATTGGCTGACATAGGTTAAGTAATGTATGTGTTTTGTTGTTTTCTGTTATATGTAATAAAATTCAATAAAACAGTACCTTATTTAAAAATTATTATTATAAAATTTTAAAAAAAAGAATATTTGTGCTGAATATTAAGGGATTAAACTGGAATTCAGCACATCTCAAAAAGTGTCAGATTACGTAGGAACAAAGCTGGTGGTTTATTGCATTGAAAAAGAACACCGAAAACTATTTACGGAAATCAACAAACTAATCTCAACTAGCCGTCAATCAACATATTCATTGGATTACAATGCTAATTACACCCTGAACAACTGCATATACTGCTGTGGAATAATTGCAGTAAGCCGTGAAGTTGTGTATGTAACCATGGGCATATAATGTACCTAGTGCACAAGTGATTATGAAGACATCAGGTGGCTGATTTCACAGTATGTTTTCCAGGTGAGTGCCTGAAAAGCTTCACACAACCTTTATATCACACAGTCCCTAAAAATTAAGTTGCTAATTATAGATACGTGGACATTTCTGTAGTAGTCGTTTTATCACATTAACTGGGATAATTAGCTTTTTATATTTATTAGTAGGGTTTTTGCTCACATTGAGTGCAGCCTATCGACACAAGTGGTTTTAGACACAGATTCAACGCTCTGAATATTTACATTTATTAAACAGGAGTAAATAAGAACAATGCCACACTGCTTGTTTGGCGGAGATAAAATGAAGGAAAAAATAAATATTACCTACTGCTCACTACTAGTAGTTTATTTTTTCATTTATTTCTCCTGATATTTTGCAGTGTTCCTATACTTTAGATTTTATTTACATTCACTGCAAAAGCAGATGTATATAAACAAGACAGTTCATCAACCATCCTTTTGTTACTTTATTCCTTTGATGTTTAGAGAGAACAGCCATCACAGTCATATAAGGATTTATCTAGCGGACAGTGTGTGTGAAAGTAATATAATTTGATTAAAATTGTATTCTCTCTTCTACTACAAGGTACTAGAACCAAAATTTTCTCATCCTCATTTGACTACAATACCAAAGACAGTTCCACTTATTGCCTTCATAAACATTTCTATTGCACTCTCCACTACCACATACCTGTCGATCTATGCGTTTAGTAGAATACAATCTATATGGAAGCAGCAATGCCATAACCAACATGTAAAACCAATCATGTATATTTCCATGGAACCATTTACTTATTACACATGAGATTAGCTTTTACTTAGAACAAGCACCACCAGAGAGACAAGAGGTTTCTCTTTTAATGTTTATTTAAAAAGATCACAATATATTTTCATTCCAGAAAGCCCAGGATGAATTAAAAAAAATAAACAGTTTTAGAAGTAAACCGAGAGACAAATTTGGTGGCAATTACGCTGTTACACAATAGTACAAGTTGAGACTTAATACAGTACTGAAATTATCAGTTTTCAGGCATTAATGTCATGTAAGGTAAAACCCAACCAAGGACATCACCATTACAATTCTTTAAATTGTGACATTTTAACTAATGATTGTCAAAACATTTATGTTGCAGTTGTTTTCCTTGTATATCTGTATAAGGCACAACAGTTCTCTGAAAAGGAATAAAATAAATTGTAAACTGCTCTTTTCACATGTAAAACAACAAAACTAAAACAGCAAGAAGAATGCTCTTTACTCAAATAAGTGGTCAAAGTAAATCAACCCAAGTAAGCTAGTGTCCGAAGATAGATGGAGGCAACCACCCAAGTGTACTGTACTAACCATTTTTCATAAAATATGTAGGACAGGATCATTTAGGTGATTTGGCCAGAGCTACAGGCATGTTGATTACAAATTGCATTTAAGACTATGCCCAGAAAGACAGTTTTTTCCTGTATTCCTGACGCAGCATCCAGGAATGGGAAACTGAGGCACTTTCCACCCCTGTATTGTGTTTTTTCTTTAGAAAACACCAATGTACAAGCATTTTAGTTGTGTTATTTAAGCCCTGAATCTGTGGTGTGTGTGTGTGTGTGTGTGTGTGTATATATATGTATATACAGTATATTTGCTAAATGTTTTGCAGTATCACTTGACATGCAAATGTTTCCTAATGTTTAGTTACCACAAGTGATTCTTTAAAAGAATATTCTATTTTTAAAGATTATATGCACCAAAACTACAATTTGCCCATTGAATGTGCCTTTTTTTTTTATTATGAACCCAGAAATCCTCCTGCTTGCTTTGTAATTTTCACAATGCAGTCTTTAAGGGGGGGAGGCTTATCCATGGTTATGTTAGAATAAACTACCCAAGAAGTCATCAATTGCAACTTTGCAAGCATTCCAGGGACACCAATATCGGTCTCTCCCCTGTGTCATATCAAAGCTACCTACATCTGGTAGTCAACACAGGCAAAGAAAGTAAAACAAAACGGAGTTTGATGTGGGAAGGGGCGTGCCAGATAGCCCTAAGGCTGCGTAGCAGTGCCTACTACCTATAGCTGCCAAATAAATTATGTATAGCAGACAGGTATTGTTATAGCTTCTAAACTAAAATGCACACCTATCTTTTATTAGCAAATATGTATGTTTGGAGCCTAAAAAAAAATATTTTTTTTTGAAAATTGAATTTTTTAACATCCCAATTCTAATATCCAACTTCAATTAATTAGTTATGCAATCTAGTACGATAATTTTTTTAAGGCTTGTCTTCTATAGCTTTCCAACCCTTTTTAAGGCTATGAATGGCAAATAAGTCAATTAGTTTGTTTCTCTCCCAAATAAAAACTAAAGGGTCTTTTCTTCCATAACAATTTAATTTGCGTGATTGGTTTTAAACACTCAGTACTATGTCCAAAAACAAAACGGGTGGTTTAACCTTACTTCGCACACATACTAGAAGATGTTTATGAAATACTCAAAACAAGTCATCTGTGGTCCCATACAAAATATTTCAAATGTTGAATTGTTTTGTATTACTCACACTCCTGGTGTGAAATACTTCCTACCAGTTTTCAAGTTTAATACTATCATGATAATGGTGTTATAAAATACCTGCCTTTTCTATAGCTTGAATAAAAAACACAGGGATAGCAATTTTATAGGGGAAAATAGCATGTTTAGCTATAATCATGACCTACACAGTGTATGGCATATTTCGCACCATTATACAGTAACTGTCATAAATGTCTTACACTATGCAGCACTTGAATTCACATCCAAATCAGGATTCAATAAATATTATATCAACAAAATGAGGGCTGTGCTCACTTCATGCAGTTCTTCTAAGTTTTACTTGGCAGAAGCACTGCCAAAGCCAGCATGGCGTTCGTTATTACTATGCTTACAGTAAGCTTTATTTTCAATCAAAAAAATTGCTGCGCTTAAACATTTTATCATTATTTTGTTAATTATGTATAGGTAAACTAATCTAAATTAACTGTCAGGAATATTCCCACAATTTCTTACATAGGAACATGTAAATTTTGGGGGTTTTTGCTTTTTTTTAAAAAAAAAAAAAACACAGTTGAAGCATAAAGTAAGCTAACAGTACACTTCCAAAGATGGGATACATCTCCTTTAAAATCACATTTAAAAGCATATACTGTACACAACATGGTTTATAAATACAATTTGCACAACAAATCTCTTAAGGATAAACAAACCAACTACAGAATTTAAAAAGTACTGTGTTTTTAGCTAGTCAAGTATAAGGTTAATTTATAAAGGTTATAGCAAAAGTTTGGTATGCAAGGAAAAAATACATATGTTGTTATAAATGGTTAAAATGATCAGTTGAGAAACCCAAAAGACCAGAGAATTAGAATGTAGCAATTGTATAGGAATTGTTAGCCTACAAGAAAACAACAACGTTCATGAGTTAGAAATATACCATACATTAACAACAAGGACACATTTCACATATTATTCCCCCTTTGTATTAGTCTCCAGTACATATAATATTCTTGCTTTGCCTAGTTTCTGTGATTTTGCTCAATCAGTAAAGTTTATTTTGCTTTCTCTATTCCCCAGTCCCTACCCTGACCTGTAACCCATCCCCTTCATGTGTAGTCCCTGAAACAGGTTCAGTACCCAAGGTTCTTACCACTACTATCTAGAAGTGGAACATAAAGTGTTAAACAGTTTAACATTTCATCAATTCATAAAACAAATTCATATCCTTCATTTCGCTTGAATACAAGCTACAAAACATTCATGAGAAATCATTTACACCATTAAAAACTATAAACAAACCACATTCATGTATAGTATTATGCAAAAACTGTAGGATATTTTGAAAGCATTTGTTCATTTTCTCAAGGACTGGCACATTAGTTTCCAGTAAAAGTGTACACAGCATGTAGTGCTTCCTCTGAAAAGAAGCATATGATCACTGCAGCTCTGTTCTTTGTGCAATCCTATTTAGTTTACACATCATTGAGTTTAGCCAAAGGCGTCACCTTATATTTGACTGCCTTGTATAAAAGTCGTCAATGCTTTTTGCCAGCTGTTTGGTGAACAGTTTATGTATCCTGCCACAGTAGGTGTGTACTGTTTTCAGCAATTCCAGTTCTAAAGGATATAACAAAGAACGGATGAGGTCATCTCCAAAAGTGTACTGTGAAGAAAAAAAATAGTATTAGAATTATAAATCATGTCAACACATCCCTATTTATTTCTCCTAATAATATTCATGCATAGTGGCACAGCACAGTGGCCTAGTGCTCACAGCACTGGGGTCATGAGCTCAATTCCCGATTATGGCCTTATCTGTGTGGACTTTGTATGTTCTCTCTGTGTTTGCGTGGATTTCCTTCCACACTCCAAAAACATACTAGTAGAGTGTGTGTGTGTGTGTGTGTGTGTGTGTGTGTGTGTGTGTGTGTGTGTGTGTTAGAGAATTTAGATTGTAAACTCCAATGGGGCAGGGACTGATGTGAATGAGTTCTCAGTACAGCGTTGCGGAATTAGTGGCGCTATATAAATAACTGATGAGGATAGTGGACACTACCAAAATATGTGAGATAAGCAACGTACAAGCGTCAGATTCTGAAAGCCTTAGGATCTGGCTTACTGCACGGTAATCCATAAAGCTTGGCCACAAGCCCCCTTAGCAATCTCCTATTTGGCCTCAGAGATGAGTAGCAAAATTGGGCAAGATTTGGCAGTAGACCAAGGAGACAGGGTACATTTCAGCTTAGAATCAGCATATCCAAGGTGAGCTCCTTTGAATGTATTAAATGTGTACTAAGTGAATAAAACACTTGAGAAAGTGCAACCAGTACAATTTTAGTATTTGAAAAAAAAATGAAAATCTATATCCCATGCTGTTGGTGAAAAGTTCCCTTTGGTAAACTGGCCACACGCTTCAATATTGCAGGCAAAATAGGATAAAGTGCGATGGAAAATTTTAGGCATGTGTGGAAAAAAATGCTTCAAAATAAGAATGCTTTCAAAAACAAAAGCGACAGTGTTAATAGTTTATTTTTATCAATTAACAAAATGCAAAGTGAATGAACAGAAGAGAAATCTAAGTCAAATCAATATTTGGTGTGACCACCCTTTGCCTTCAAAACAGCATCAATTCTTCTAGGTACACTTGCACAAAGCCACGGATTTTGCAGTATTATAGTCAGGTGTATGATTAACCAATCATACCAAACAGGTGATAATGATAATCATTTTCATATGTATGTTAAAACTGTCATTAACTGAAACAGCTGTGTAGTAGGTGTAAAACAGAGTGAGGAAATCCAAACTCTGCTGCAAAGGTGAGGTTGTGGAAGACGGTTTCATGTCACTTGTTATGCACCAAGGTAAGACTGAGCACAGCAACAAGACACAAGATAGTTCTAAACATAATCAGAGTTCCAGTATCTGGTATAATAGCAGTTTTACACCTGATATCGGAACAGAAGGATTAGGTGGCAATAATTATTTGAGTGTTTTCATACTGAGGACCTTGGTTTCTCTGCTACACTTGAATAGTGGGATTCGTGTTGGAGCATTTGACTTTAATGAATTGGGATACATTCTCTCCCCAATATTAATACTACCAGGATTCCTCAGGAGATTGCTTTAGATAAGGTTCCATTAAGAAAGTGTTGGACCGAATTGAATATATAACTGGACTTTGCCTGGAGCCCTTTTTTCTCTTTGCTTGTTTGTACAGTTTTTTATGTATTTTATTTGTAATATGTGTTTTATATTTATGTGAATTAAACTATTGTTTTAATTACACATTCACCACATTTTATCAGCTGGTATTTAGAAAACCACCCACCCAATTGCATCAGATGATTAAAAGCAAATGTGTTATATGACAGCTCTGGCAACTGTTACAGAATTAGAGCAATAATCACAGTTGCACCTATTCCAGAGGGTGCAATTAATCTGTCTAGATGTTCACTACCTAATAAATGGAGAAGTATAGTGGAAACTACTTGGGCAATTGTCTTTTATCTTCTCCACTGACCAGTACCAGAAGTCCCAAAACCTACAAGTAAGCTCACATACTCACTGCGGCCAGATACTCGATGGCATTAAATTGGGTGAAAACACCTCATGATTACTGCTCTTTATTAATAAAGTTTGGCAAGTTTATAAGCTGGAGCCCACCACAAGCATCATTTATGACCAGCCCAACCAATTCTCTTGTTTGGAGTGTGTAGATTACGTTTAAGTAAAGCTTTGGAGGTGGACCTCTGATTCTCATACCCTTCCTCATTCCTATACTAACATCCCCCCTTGCATCCAGCTTCCCTTCCCTCCAATTCCCTTTC
The DNA here is from genome assembly GCF_038048845.1 of Mixophyes fleayi. Taxonomy (NCBI): domain Eukaryota; kingdom Metazoa; phylum Chordata; class Amphibia; order Anura; family Limnodynastidae; genus Mixophyes; species Mixophyes fleayi. Next base: position 194,573,757 of record NC_134405.1, read on the forward strand.
CTTGTCAGACATAACTCACTAAAGTTCAATCATGTGGATTGAACCTCACTCCCTCCTTGTTTGATCACATCTACTTGTCATATGACTTGTTTCACCTGTTGCCTGCTGTATACTTAATTCCTGTATTAATGTGATATCCCCTTACCCTATTATATTCTGCTCCCCTTCACCCAGCTCTATTAGAAGAAAAGTTTAATAAACTAAACAAAAAAGAAAAAAATAAAATAAAAAAGCAATTATCTTAAAATAGACATTCTGAGAACAAATGATTTTTTAAGATGTCTAGATACTTCGACAGCAATGATATTTTTTTTTAACCAAGCAAAATCACCAGAGCAGGATACCCAATGGCACCTAAAATGCAACAAGACAACACACAGATTGTCTTTATGGGACACACAATTTATTAACATGAGCTTCGTGTGTAGCGTAATTTGTGCAGTTAATTTAATATATGTCCACAGGCCCGGGTGTCAAAGTGGTTGTAGCCCATGCAGCATGTTGTTAATGCTGCTACATAAATAAAATCAAAGTAATCCTCTAGAAGACAAACAAAGCTTTGCCTGCATTCTAAAGCAAATTCTCAATTTACAAGATTGGCACAGAAAGGTCATCTTCCAAGTAAAAAGTACAGACCCCTCAGAGTATTTAAAAAAATAAATAAATACAAACCAAATAACCCACAAGGATTTTATAGGAACAGTTTCAGCGAGTGCAGAGCAATCTCACATCCCCAAAAGTGCCTTCATTCATTTTTTACATCCACATGACAGCTGGTTATATAGCACCATTAAAATATAGTATTGATTTTTGAAGGTTATATACAAGACTGTCTCCTCTATTACAATGAGTACCAACACATTTTACAACTCTTCAGTGGGTTTACAAGTAATAAACTGATTATTTGTAGCCTGAAAGAAAGAAATCAGATCAGCTTGGCTGAAAACCTTGCATACATTTCATGTAATAACCTCTAGAAAAGTTGGAAAATAACCAGGCTAAGTTATAATGATATTCCAAAACTGAAACTCTACATAAAATGACAAAAGCAGTTCCACTTCAGGGTACCATTACATAAGAGATATTATTATTATTATTAATAATAAAAATATCATCAATCTAATCCCAAGGAGACTGTAATAATGGATCAATTTAAATGAAAGAATTTGTTTGATTCCATTGGTGCCATTTCTTATATATCTTGTCTGAATGCCATCATATAACATGCTCCACAAACTGCAATAATCTCAATGGAACAGATACTTGTGCAAAGACTTTAGGAACGAACATAAGTTTGTCACCACTGTGTTTCATCCCATTCAAAAAATTCCAATATCTTAAAAGGCCAATTCCACCTTTATAGTGAAAATTCTCAAGTTACCACCATCCCTTGCGCCTCTTCAGTTGAATATTGTGGGAGCCATCCCCAGGACTCCAATCTCCTTGACCCGTTGAAAGTAGGACAGAAGCGGAATCCCATGGACTGATATCTTTAGGAGCCATATGTTCTCCCACAAGTGGCTGAGTTTCAGAGAGTTATGTGCAGCCACCTCTTTAGCTTGTCCTTAGACAACCTATGGAGATTCTTCTGTTTGGTCCTGGAAAAAGCCATCTACCGGTGTCATTGCAGAGGGGGCAGGGCACTATTCAGAACTTGATTTCTCCATTACTTTTATGCACAACTATTTTAGCCCATTTTTACTTCTGACATAAATGTAAACAATTTTTTTATAACAAGTATGTAAAAGGTACATTTTAAATGCATCTACACTGTCCTAAACATTAGTTTGTTAGAGTTACCATGGAAGCTAAAGTGCGCCTTACATTTCTTAGTGCATTATACACGGCTCGAAAAGCTGGCTGTTTTTCATCATGGTATACACCTCTGTTCCCATGAAGGACGAAAATTCCATCTTCGGCTTTGTTACAATTGCTTCCATAAATGCAATGATCAGGACGATAATTCCACTGACATGGAAAGATAAAGAGACTTTCTGTTGTAGGAAGCAAGAAAATAAAATTAGTTATTTTTGTGAATCTAGACCATCTGTTGGGATATTGCAAACATTATAAGAGTGTGCATGCTTTGTAGTAGACATTATTTGCAAAGAGGTCATTCAAATCTTCGGGTTACACATTGTACCAATATGTGTAGGACTGAACACTAGTTGCTACTGTTTTGATGCAGACTAAATGACTGATCTACTTTAAGTCAAGCCCCTATGTGCCAAATAGTGTGTATCCCTCTACCACTTGTGTTCAATGTGAATGGATATAGTATGTCCTCTGCCTCCTTCTGAGGGTAAAATCCCCTCTATTTGTTAGAGCAAAGACCATGATCATTAACTCTTACACACTGGTGGTATCAGTTTGTCAGCTAAAATAATCAATATTCATGACCAAACAATGCAGACTATCAATTACATAAGAGTGACATCACGGACGTGCTTGCCAAGCTTGTGATTCCTAGCAAATTGATAGTAAAAATTCTCAAATATTTGTTCAGCCTACAAAACCACACACACTGTATAGATGATATACTATTTATATTGCAAACAGGAAAAAATTGAATTTTAAAAAGAAAACAAATTAACCCATAGCATCCACATTTCTGCTATTTCTCCAATTCCAATAAAGAAGTTTACAGAATAGGTCTGTCTGGATGTGCTGAAGCAACAGTGGGATGAAGCAATGCTATGCAATGTCCTACAGACTTCCCTTTCCCAAGAAACAAGGTCACTTAAATTATAGCAATGACCAGCTGTCCGGATCAGAGTTAATGAGTATATTTCATTGAAATACTTCATGACAGCCATTACATATGGGTTAACTTCTTAGTCAGCTAGAAACAGTAGAAACAGAAAAAGGGAGGACACCCAGAAGACATTTAAGGTAAACTCCTTCCCTTTAGTGTCTTTGAAAATCTTCCAAGCAATCCTTAAAAAAAAAAACATCCCACCGACAACACAGGTGGGAAGATCTGGCTGCCATGGATTCTCTCAAGGAAACAAATTAAGGTAATAATTGTTGCATTCCTTTTCAAGGCTCCATGACAGCCGTAACATATGGGATGTACCAAAGCAATACATGAGCCAGTACTGCAAACTTTTTTTGTATTATTTAATCAAAGTTTAAAGGATTTTCCATCCAAACTGAACTTCAGTAGAAGCTGTCACATCCAGAATATGTCTAGTAAAGATATGAAGTGATGACCACCCTGTTGCCTTGCATAAATCATTTGCTGTGGGTTGAGCTTTCTGTGCCCAGGAGGTTGCCACCATCTTTAGACAAGGTGTTATTATTTCTGGTACCTCGCTTCCATTACACTTGTAAAAGCTTGCACAATGACCTCCTTAATCCATATTGTATGTTTAGATGGAGCATATTCCTGATGGAGCCCTGGAGGCAGAACAAAAAGTTGATCTGTCTTCATGATTTCTTTCATTCTGGAAAGGTAAATAAAATTGCCCTGACAAGATCCAGGGTACGCAATTGCTCTTTACTAGCATTAGTTGGTTGCGGATAGAGAAAAGGAACAATAGTTTCTTGATCCATATGAAAAGTAGATCTACTTTAGGCAGAAAAGTATTGGTTCTGAATACCACTTTGTCCATAAATATGTTTAGCAAAGGTTCTTTAAACCATAGAGCATGTAGTTCTCCCACTTGACAGGCAGATATGGTTGCTATCAGAAATACCACTTTAAAATGTCTGTCATTTGATACTGTCACTTTGATCCCTTTTAGCCTGCGCTTGAAGTATCCAATGTTAGAGCATGTAATACCAAGGTGCTATAAAAGGTTTGTAATGGTTAAAAGCTCATCAGATGCCAAACTTGAGTCTAGGAAAATGCAATGCAGAAACCTCAACTTTCAGGGCAGCAAGAGAAAGACCCTTGTCTAAACCACCCAGAAGAAAATCTAAAATTTGCGAAACTGTAGCAGAAGCTGTATAGAACTGTTCAAACTCCGGTGACAACGTTTTTGTGTTGATGTGTAAAACTGGTTCCTTGTGTAGCAGGTCTGAAAGAGTTGGTAGAGGGTAAGGTTGTTCCAAAAACATTCCCTGTTCTGCCGTTTCCTTGTTGCATGTGGGTAATTAGTGTAAAAGCAGGGAAGAAATACCCTAATTGAAAGTTCCACTCAATTGATAGGGCATCAAATCCCATTGTTCTGGTATCGCTGTGACTAAAATTAAATTGTGTTACCTTGGTGCTTGTGTTTGTAGCAATCAGGTCTATAAGAGAACCCAAATTTCAGCACTATCAACTGAAAAATCTCTTCACCCATGAGAATGGGCCTTGCATGACATTGGCATTGACTCAGTCTGCTATCCTGTTGTTTTTTTCCCCACTACATATAGTGAGTGCAGTGTCAAATTATTTTTTCTTTACATTTTATGACTCGACACTTCTGTCATCATGTTCTTAAATCTTGTTCCACCCTGTTGGTTCATGAAAGCAACTATCATCTGGTAGATCGTAAAAAATTCTGAGATGTTTCTGTCTTGAGAGGTTGACAGCGTTAAATCACATGCTATACTGCCCTCATTTCTAGAATATTTGCCTGAAGACATTTTTGTTCTGGAGCCACACACCTTGTGCTACCTCTGTAAGTAGATGAGATTCCCAGCATTTGGAGCTTCAGTCTGAAGTGGACACAGTCCATTCTGTTTGTGAGTTTGACACTACTTGAACTCTTAGAGGGAGTTCAATTCACTACAAGGTCCCACAGGGGCCTTACGTAATGTGTAGCTGCACTTATTTCCAGGTATCACAATACCAAAAACATTGCTGATTTTTGTAAATCCCAGCATTGCATCACGTGAGACTCCAATGGGACTTCATCTGGAATTCAATTCCATCCTTAGACTTATTTTTTCACCATCCAAAGGATTCCTTGTGATATTTGTAAGCCTGATGTATGGTTATAGAGAAATTAAATTGCAATCACACCAATTTAGTATGTACAGTTGAAGACGTTGCATGCCATCTTGCCCAAGAAGAATACATTCCTTGTAGGCACATACAATTCCTTATTGGCACCTTTTTCTGAATTTGAATTTGGTATGCTAGATGTTGAATTTTCTTCTTTCAATGTGTCTATCAGTCCTCCATGGACTGTAGCTGTTGAATTGGCAACAGATATCTTTTGACTGTGTTGATGATCCAACTGCATTTAACAGAGTCATCACTTGTTCTGTCTTTGGCAACTTCTGAGCTCCCAGTTACTATAATGTCATCCAGATAAGGTCATATTATGAATACTTGTTTTCTGAGAGCTGCCATAAGAACTGCCAGCACCCTGCTAAAGGTACTTTGAGAAGTGGACAGTCAGAATAAAAGGTGTGCAAATTGCAAATGTCGACCCAGAATAAAGAATCTGAGAAACTGATAATGTTGAGGTAAAATAGGAATGTGGAGATTATGAGATTTTATACTTCCGTTAAATCCTTTTCTCTTAGTCCATGGTGTATTGAGCATCCTTCAGGACATGGGCACTTTAAATAATTCTAACAATTAAATGCTCCTCCCTCTTATACCTCCCCATCTTGCAGGGAAGTCAGGTTTTTTTTGTTTTGTTTTTTTAAGAGTGCCCTTAGGACACAGTGTTTCTTTTACTAGGCTGCCTTGGCAGCCCGTTTCTTTTATTTATTTTATTTCGAATTTGTGTCTTATGGTGATGTTTATTCGGGGGTTGACTTATATAAAATTATTAGAAAGGCAACAGGTGAAAGAGTTCCTAGAGTCCTGCCAAGAGCTCAGGACTCTGTTTCAGGCCTTTTCACATAGTGGCAAAGGTATGAGAGGGAGGAGCATGTAATTGTTAGAATTATTTAAAGTGCCCATGTCCTGAAAGAGGCTCTATACCTCATGGCCCAGTGTTTACCAGTGGATAGGGAAATATCAATTGATCTATACAATATGCAAGTCTCCCTTCTCTGTGGCTTGGAGAATGGATTGTACTGAATGTGGAAATGTCTTGCACAAATTATTTAGTGGAGTGGTCTCAAATCTAGGACTATTAAGAAACCTGATGCTTTCTTGACCAGAAAAAAAAGCTTGAAAATTAAAACCTGTGCCTTTCAGTTTTACAAAAAAACAGAATTACTTTTTCATTTAGCAATGTCTGTAAACGCTTTTGTTGTGCATTCATTTCCACTACCAAGTAAGGAGGGAGAAGGGTTCTTAATTTTACAACTATATATTATCTGGCTATAGAATGGAACTCGTTCTTGTACCTTCTGCAAATGATGGCGCAATCCAGCGATCTCGAGTGGTGAGCAGTCAAGTCTCTGCATGTTTTAATATTCTGCCACCCACAGGATTCCATTGAGGTATGTTTAGTCTTTGGTTCCAGCTTACCTTCTTCCTTAAGGAACGAAAAGGCTGTTTAAATGTGGTACCACCAAACTGTTGAAAATACGGCTTCCTTGGACGATAGCTTCAGGCTTCTCTGAATTGCTGGAAAGATGGAAGGAAAACTTCTAGCTCTCATATTTTGTGGGAAATAATGTGATTTACCTCCAAGTAATCCTCAGAATCACACAATTACTTGCTCATCTAGAAGTGTAACTAGCTGTAGTCTTCAAAATAACATATGGCTGCATCCGTGGGTGGCAGACTCACAATCAAAGCATTGTTTTAAATACACCTCCACTTAGTTACACTTCTAGATGAGCAAGTAATACAGTTTTCACTCTACTGCCCAGGCAATATCCCGGGTATATGAACCCGGGATATTGCCAGGGGACAGAGGCTCCCCGGAGTCAAAATCCCGGGTAGACTGCGTTCACACTGAACACGGGTCTGCCTGGGGTCTCCATGGCAACATCACAAGAGGAACTCTGATTGGTTCCTCTTGTGATTTTGTGATTGTTTAAAGTAAAAAAAAAAAAAAAAAAACTTTGTGTCAGGTGAAACCCAGATTGAAAAACCCAGGCTGCACCATTCATAGTGCAGGCTTCCCAGGGCAGACCCAGGAATTACCCCACCAAAAGACCCGGGTCTAATGACCCGGGAATTAGATCTGGGATCATTAATACTGCACCTCGACCCAGGTCGTCTGGGCTTGCCCCGACAAAAACCTGGGTTTTTGGTGCAGTATAATGGGTTATAACTATCTAGTGTGGCTTCACAAAAAAATCCATTCCTTTTTGCATACTTTCAATGCTTTTAAGTTATTATTGTCTATTTTCTCTTGCATATCTTTATGAACGGTCTCTGTCCAAAATAAGTACTCGAGACAGAAGCCATAGCTACCCCAGACTTTAGTACTGTAAATGAGGAAACGGACTTAAAGCAACTTTGTTTTCTGGCCACAGGATCCTTTAATGGGTCTTCATCTTCTAATGAAATAGTTGCTTTTGTAGACAAACTGGCTACAGCTGCATCAATTTTTGGTACTGAACACCATTTAGGAGCGTCTTTATCCTGAAAGGGAGATACACATGATCAATGCTTTATCAGTCTTCTCCCCGCCACCTATTTCCCGAGTTCTCCACCCAGCTCTTGGAGCCCAACAGAGTCATAGAAACATAGAATTTGACGGCAGATAAGAACCACTTGGCCCATCTAGTCTGCCCATTCTTTTATTAACCTATGGTTACCTTAAACCTTATTTGATCCCTTATTCTTTATAAGGATATTCTTATGTCTATCCTAAGCATGTTTAAACTGCTCTACAGTATTAGCCTCTACCACATCTGCTGGGAGGCTATTCCACTTATCCACTACCCTGTGAAGTAGTTTTTCCTCAAATTTCCTCTGAACCTACGTCCCTCCAGTTTCCGTGCATGTCCTCATGTTCTAGTACTTCTCTTCCTGAAGAATGTTTCCCTCATGTATCTTACTCAAACCCTTGATATATTTAAAAGTTTCGATCAGGTCACCCCTTTCCCTTCTCCAAACTATACATATTAAGCTCTTTTAGTCTTTCAGGGTAAGTTTTGTGCTGTAGGCTATGCACCATTTTAGTTGCCCTTCTTTGTACAGCTTCTAATGTATTTATATTCTTCTGGAGATATGGCCTCCAGAATTGAACACAGTATTCTAGATGAGACCGTACCAATGACCTATACAGTGGTAATATTACTGCTTTCTTTCTGCTACTGATTCCTCTCCCTATGCAGCCAAGCATCAGACTTGCCTTCCTCATTGCTTTGTTGCATTGCTTACCTGCCTTTAAGTCACCTCAAAATAGTGACTCCTAAATCCCTTTCCTCCTCAGTAGTTTCCATTATAGTGCCATTAATACTATATTTAGCCTTTGGGTTTTTGAGACCCAAGTGAATGATTTTGCATTTTTTGGCATTAAACTGTAGTTGCCACTCTCTTGACCATTCCTCTAATATACCTAGATAATCAGTCATTTATTTTACCCCTCCTGGTGTGTCTACCCTATTGCATAGCTTTGTGTCATCTGCAAAAAGGCATACTTTCCCTTCAATACCATTTGTGATGTCTCCAATAAAAATATTAAAAAGCACTGGTCCAAGTACAGATCCTTGGGGTACTCCACTGGTAACCTTTCCCTCATGTGAATGTACTTCATTTACTATAACTCTGTTTTTTTATCCTGCAACCAAGATCTTATCCATTCCACTATCTTGGAAATCAATCCCAAGCTTTCAAGTTTATTTAACAGTCTGCGATGTGGGACAGTGTCAAAAGCCTCACTAAAATCTAGATAAGCTATATCTACAGCATACAGCCCCTCATTGATCTAGTACTTTAGTCACCCACTCCAAAAGGTCAGTAAGACTTGTTTGACATGATCTTCCCCCAGTAAATCCATGCTGTTTGGCATCTTGTACGTTACTGGATTTGAGATATTCTACAACTCTTTATTTTAAGAGTGTTTTCATCAACTTTCCTACTACTGATGTAAGGCTCACTGGTCTGTAGTTGCTCACCTCTTCCTTGCTTCCACTTTTGTGTAGTGGGACTACATTCGCTTTTTTCCAGTCCTCTGGAATTACTTCTTAATCTGTTAATGGTGTTACCAACACCCCTTTAAGCTATTTTAGTATCCTTAGATCTATCCCATCTAGCCCCATTGATTTATCCACTTTCACTCTGTCTTTAGTCTTATTATTCCTCCTTTAGTTTTTCTGCTTTCACTTATATATACCACAAAAAATAAATTGTTTCCCCCTTTACCCACTGACTGGGCCATATTCTCTTCAGCTTGTGCCTTTGCACATCTGATTACCTTCTTAGCAAGATACACCTATTTGTCTTCATTATTCTGAGTCTGCTTATATGTCCTAAAGACCATCTTTTTTTCTTTCACAATACTTGCTACTTCTTTTGCAAACCACTCTGGTGGCTTCCTTTTCCTTGTACTTTTCTTAACCCTTTTGATACAAAGGTCTGTTGCTTTAAGTATTGCATTTTTTAATTTTTTCCACCACTCCTTTCAAGTTCTTCCACTCTGCAAAACAGAGTCACTTACACATTTTTCCATCTCTACAAAGTCTGCCTTCCTAAAATCTAACATATTTGTTTTTGTGTGGTATGAGTTGGCCTCTGTCTTTATACTAAACCATACTGCTTGATGGTTGCTGGATCCTAGGTTCTCACCCACATTTACATCAGATATCCTGTTACCATTTGTAAGAATTAAGTCTAATATTGCATCTTCGCGAGTGGCCTCCCTCACCATTTGCTTGAGGGATGCTCCTTGCAAGGAATTCAGAATGTCCCTACTTCTAGTGGACCTTGCAGAAGACTCCTCCCAGTTCACATCAGGTAGATTAAAGTCTCCCATGATTATTACCTCTCCTTTTAATGCCATTTTATTGATGTCCTGCAGTAAGTTCCTGTCCAGTTATTCCTGACCAGGTAGTCACCCAGTACGAACAACAGCCTTATCCCCAGTTTCTATGGTCACCCAAAGGGCCTCAGTTTTTTCTTCAATACTTTGTATTAAAGTAGTATTTATGCTTTTTTTCCCCACATACATTGCTACCCCTCCTCCGACTCTTCCCACTCTGTGCTTCCTAAATAACGTATATCCCGGTATAGCTATGTCCCAGTCATGATTTTCATTGCACCATGGCTCTGTAATAGTCACAATATCCAGATCATCCCTTGTCATTAAAGCAATTAGATCAGGAATTTTATTACCTAAGCTTCTAGCATTAGCACACATAGGTCCAAGAATTTTGTTTGAGCATCTTCTGTTCATCTCTCTCTCTATGTTTATTTTGTTTTGACCTGCATTGTCTTTTGTTGCTGTGGATATGTTTTCTGTACTATTAGCCTGCAGAAACAATACCTCTTGGTTGGGGGAGCAGATCGTTTTTTTCCCGTTTAGTTCACTGCCCCCCTTTGCTTGTTTAAATAGTTCCTGATGAAGCTTTCAAACTGCTCACTTAGTATTCTGGTTCCCCTTGAAGATTGGTGCAGTCCATCACTTCTGTTTAATCCCCTATCTTGCCAGATGGCATGACTGATCTATTAATCCAAATCTCTCCTCATAACAACACTTATTTAGCCACACATTAAAGTTTCTGCTGCAGTGAGTTCTGTCTTCACCTCTATGCACTGGCAATACTGCTGAAAATGTTTCAGTGGTTGCCACCTCTTTTAAAACAGTCCCAAACTTTCTAAATTCATCTTTTACTGCCATGACTTCAGCATTAGCCAGGTCGTTTGTCCCTAGGTGGACAATGACATCCACCTCCCCATCTTTTCTTGCTGCTTTCACAATTCTTAATATGCATTCTTTATCTCTTGGGCTCCAGGTAAGCACCTTACTTGTTTCTCTACATCGGTAGCTTTTCCCAGATGTATGCCTCTTATAATGGAATCCCCCCCCACCTAAGAGAAGTGTAGTTCTTTTAGGAGATTTTATTTTCCTGTTCCTATAGCTAGTCCCCACATCCTCATGTTGTGTATTTCCTATATCATTTGTACATTACAACCCTGCAAGAGCAGCATATGAGTTTTTCAATGGCACAGTTTGTGGGATGTTTGTGTCCCTCTGGATATTTACCCTTTTCAGAGGTTACAGTAATCCAGGCAAAACGTCTTCTGGGGACTCTCCGAGGCAGTGGTGGACTCAAGGATACAGACAGACACTACATACCTGAGCTTGCAGTTTGGCCATTTTCTCCAGCAACAAAGAAAATTGCCTACAGATTGGATACTAGTTGAGTTTCCAGAATGCTTCCCGCAAAACAATGCACACCTACTGCACTAGTGCAAACATTGTATCAGATGTTAATTGTAGCGTCAATATTTGTGCACCTGCTTCTGTATTCAAAGTCACCTGACTATGAGTCCTATTAAAATAGAACAAACAATTGTTTAACCCAATAGAACCGGCACTACGTGAGCCCTACAGCCAGTCCCATCATAATGCCTACTTAAAGGTTTAAGAGATTCGCTTGAAATTTTTTCTTCAGCAGACTCTGAAAGAGTACTGAGAGGGAAAGGGTTACTAACCAATCTAAACTATTCAAACTTTGCAATAAATATATATTGCAGAGCTTAAATAAGTTTACCAGGCAGGTGTTTTTTGGGATGTGGATACCAGCTCCATGATGTAGAATTTATTTGATAAAATGTAGTTTGCAATGGAGGATCTCCAAGTGTTCCACATGTCTTTACTGCCGATCAGCAAACAGCTCGCACCGGATGTGATGTCATACAGGCGCAAATCACCTTATTGGTTTTGTGCTTATTTAAACCAGGCTCTCCTGGTAACACTGCAGTACTTTATGTCCAATGGTACAGTCTCTTATACCCCGCCTATTTATATATAATGTCCGGAGCATAGCTATAAAGAGGCTGACTTTTCACTCAGCAGCCAGGTGCAATGTGCTCCTGGAGTCACTGAAATTAAGGGGCGACTCTCCAACCATGCATTTGCTACTTTAAAAATAGGAAGGAATGCATTCACATGGGAGTCACCTCTGTCCCTGCTTGAACTCAGCAAGGTCCATCACATGGAACCATCTGGACTTGCTGGGAACAGGTAAGCCACATAAGTAGACAAAATAATAAAAATATTCGACACACACATGCCTTACTCAGCTGAGACACAGGAGAGACACAGGAGAGACACCAAAGGGAAGGAAGATTCACCTTATATTCCTTCCAGGGATATTTTTTTTCACTCTCTACATAGCTGACTAAGGAATAAACCCATATTTAACAGCTGTCATGCAGTCTGGAAAAGGAAAGCTTGTTTCTAGTCTCTAAGAAGAATACAGCTTCATGAGCATAATTTAATAATGTGAAAGAGCCAAGAAATCGGTCTTCAATAAAATGGGTACTTTTAGGAAAAATAAAATTAATACAGATAGATATATCTATATATAGATCTCTCTATACACACACACACGCAAAGGTATATATATATTCTCCTTTTTTATTCACAACTGTTCGCTGTTAATATGCTTTTCATCAGATAAGGCCTGAAAAGCGCTTTCAAAATAACCATTTTGTTCTAAACTTTTAAGGTTAAGATTTTAAAAGCGTAGCATGACAGAACTCGTTGGTTAACGTGCTTTGCATGGACTTATTGATTTTCTTCAGGTTCATGATAGATACCAACAAATCAACATAGGCACTTAGTGGCAGTTGTTAAAAAGTTCTTACAAGGACTACATTTACACATATAAATAAAAAATAAAAAAACCACACACAGGCACATTTATCTTTCAAGAAGTTAATCAGATTACTCATCTATAGCAATGTCAGAGAGAGAGATTGACGTGCAGAAACCTCACCATATTGAAAATTTGGTCATAGCCATCAGAACAAAAACTTACCTGGGTTGTGGGAAAATACAATATTCAATAAATCCTGGTCCCCCCAAGTTATGTTTAACTTGTACTTTTTCAGCAATGGCATAAGGATTTCCCCCCAATGCAGATGAACAGGAGTCATGTCATTCTATATGAAGAGAAAAGAAAAGCTGCTGACATGAGGTTTTCCTCTTGTTTAGCTAAATGGATTCTGTTCTAGATTCCACAGTAGAATATGTTCAAACTAAGTAATGTCATGCTAAAATGGCTGATTTATATAGTACACATGGTCAGACCTACTAAACACTTCCCAACTCACTTTATACTATTGTAATTTATTTATTTACAATAGTTTTGATTCTAGTAATTCAGAAATTGTCAATGTAAGAACACACACACACAAAAACAAAAAAAGAAATTGAACTATGGATAAAGACTTAATTGAATTAGTATATGGGATTAGTATATGTCAGACTCAAGCATCAAATTTAGTCACGGTGAGCTTGTAATGTTAGACAGATGCTTCGGTTACTATGCACCTCTGTCATCTCCATTGTATTTGCAGCCAGTGTAGCAGTCCAAAGCCTCTGCAAATAAAATGTCAGGAGATACCACATGAAACCTGCTGATTATTTCCACACTCAGGGGTAAATGTATCAAGCTGTGAATTTCCAGGAGGTTTAAAAAGTGATGCTGTTACCTATAGCAACCAATCATACTAGCTTGCATTTAATTAGTACATTCTACAAAATGATAGCTAGAATCCAATTGGTTGCTATAGGAAAAATCCCACTTTTCAAACCTGCTGAAAACTTGCAGCTTGATAACTTTTACCCCTCAGTCTTACTGGCCATGAGTTTCCCATCCACTTCTTCAGTTTTTAGCTGGGTATACCTATCAACCAGAATCATTCAATAAAAGCAAATTTGCAAATCAGTAAGAGAAGGTCTAAGCAGCTGTGTTACAGTAATGCTAGGTATGGTGGACATTTCCTTCTGACTTAATGTGAAACGTATGCTTTTATTTTATAACGGTTTTTGTTACTTGGGAGTAAATTAGGAACCCCTCCTCCCACAAAAACATTAAATTAAAAAATGCCTACCATCACCTGTCTGTCCAGGAGAGGATCTAGCAAGTTCATCATGCCAATTAACCCAACAACCAACTGATCAGCCCCCTGCACCGTGGATACTATTCCAGGTATTTAAAACAAACTTTTCAAACATAATTAATAGCTTAATATTTCTATTAGTATTGTCTATATTAGAATATCTTGTCAATCAATGTAGCAAAATGTGAAATATTTGTTGTAAAAGTGCCGAAAAATCTTTTCAGATGGACAGATGTCTGAAAAACTACATTCACTTGCCTTGAAGCGTTTGCTTCTCATACGAGTCATATTCATTAACATAACTCCAGAATTAATGCCAGTCTTTCCGTAGTAAGGGTGTCGAGCAAAGCGGTTATACCATCCTATGCGTGGCTCTTCATGTTCCGGAGCCATAGCAGCAATCTGAGTAGAATTAAACTGACTCAGAAAGGACCAAATATCATCTACTGGACGTAAAAACAGGATGTCTGTGTCAACATACAACAAGGAGTCCACATCTTTGAGTATTAACTGCAAAGAGAAGAGATCATTACTTAATAGTGTAATATTAATTTTTTACTTTAACACAGGTTACATCAATGCTCTATAAGTTTTCTTCATTTCCACTCTCCTTTCTTGCTTTTGACATACCTACACATATTCTTGTTATACCTCAGCATTTAATTTAATCATATACAAGATAATGTTACCACCTAAAACTTCTCTCCAAAATTACTCCTTTTGGTGGACCACTGCAAAGAAGGCAGTGGACCACAACTTCTTCTTGCAGAGTACTACCAATAATTTCTCCAATTTCACCCCTTCACCTCCACTCTGATTATTATGAAAACGTAATATTCCACACTTCCTCGTAATGCCGATTACATATGCAAGAAACTCTATAATTCAGGATAAGCCCTTACTAACTACACCTCTACTTTTCTCAACCTATTGTATCATGCTACAACACCAAACACCATAAACCGCAGCATGACAAAGCAGCTTGGTCAACAGAGTTACCCCAAACAAAACAGATTTCCCTACAGAGGCTTGTATATTGCGGGACGGCCAGCGTTTGGGGAGGGCACATAAGGCAATTGATCATTGCTCTAGCTTGACTGGGGAATACAAGTCTTGGTTCTTTACTACCTATATATACTGTCAGTAGCATGTTTCCAGCATTAGTGTCAGGAGCAGTTTTTCTTAAAAGGAAAAACCGCTGCAAACTCTTATTACCATGGCAGCTTCACTTATATCTATGAATTACATTTAGATATACTTTTACATAAAAAGGAACAGAACTGCGGTAGTCTCCAGACAGCTGCACACTCTGTGGCCGCAATGAACCTGACCAGTCTCACGACACAGAAACTAACAGAGTCAGTAATTACAAACACTATTGCTGTGTAACACAAGTAAAAGTCTCAGGGTGTCAATATGATGATACCATTGCAGCTAAACAACTTAATTAAAGGTGCTTACTTTGGACTGTGACTGGCATTATGCCTTTATGTTGAGCACAGGCTTGTGTATGGTGGGCATTTGGCTGAATGTGGGGAGCATGAAGCTGTTATGCTGAACACAGGACTACAGAGGAATACTACACGGTGTTCAACATGGAGATTTTGTCATTTTTAAGACTCTTCTCCAACACACCCTTCACTCCACTGGCCTCTGTGACATAGTTCTTTCATGGTTCACTTCCTACCTGTTCTGGGCCCTTTACTTTTTTCATTGTACACCTATTCTCTTGCAGAGTCATCACCTGTCCTCATACCTCCCTCACTGTCAATAACTCCACAATTTCCTCAGTCTCCCAAGCCCGCTGTCACCCCACCCTCTGTTTTATTCCGCACATCCAGACTCTCTCCTAGTCCAGTCAACTCCACCTTCAAAACATTGTCAGGATACGTCCTTTTCTTACTTAACATGCTACCAAAACTTTTATCCATTCTCTCATCATCTCCAGTCTTGACTACTGCAACCTCCTGCTATCTGGCATTCCTGACACCCATATAGCCACACGATAATCCATTGTAAATGCTGCTGCAAGACTGATCTTACTCTCTCACCACTCCACATTTGCTGTACCACTTAACAAATACCTACACTGGCTTCCTGTGTCCTCCAGAATCCAATTCAAATTACTTGCCCTTACCTACAAACCCCTCAACACCACCACCCCTCATACATCTCAAATCTCATATCAAAATACTCTCCCTCCAGCTCTCCTAGATCTACCTCTGATCTGCGCATGGTGTTGTCTCTGGTAACCACTTCTCGCTCGCACATAGAAGACTTCTCCCGTGCTGCTCCCAACTTGTATGTCCCTGTTTAATGTATATACTGTTTTCCTTACTGTACGGCGCTGCAGAGCACTGTGGTGCCTTACAAATCTACAATAATAATTTTTGCCATCCGGCAGATAGTCACAGTATTTGTTTTCCCATACCGTGCACACAAAGTTCTCATACATTTTTCTTTTCTATATATGAATGACGTTTTATTTAATTACAGTTTTGACAGGAGGAACCAACCTTGGTTACTGCCCTAAGAAACTTTCACTCAAGACTCCACAACTACAACTTAGTTGATACTTTAAGTAAACAACGAACATCCCATCACTGATATTTTCTTCATATAGCAATTCTCCATGCTGATTCACACTACCAGGCCAAGCCCATCCTACTCCAACTGTGCTTTTATTTCCCAAGATACAGGTCTCCATAAAACGTATATATACCAAAGTACCCACTCTAGATCATATTCTCCTTAAAATGTTTTAAAAAAAAAAAAAAAGTATTTAGACAGCACAAGTAAAATAGACATATGTTACTGAACACATTAAAAAGCATATTACCGGCAAGAATAACCTCTGTGATGCACAGGGTTTAAAGAGTTTTCTCCATTCTGCTGCATTTTCCAATGGAAAGGATATAGGGTACAACGTGTACTTAAATTTCTGAGGAAATCCCCAACTGCTGAGCTGTAAAAGGAGGAGGATTACTTTGGTTACAAAGATGTTCAAATATATAATCAACCTCTCTCCTCAAAGTAACTGTCAATTTTTCAGCCAAACTGCAGCTGTACAGTAAATGTGCAATAATCATGTAAGTAATACCAGTAAATGCCAAATACATACAAAGACAAAATCAGGCTACATGGAAGTTTTGGAACACAGAGGGACAACAGAGGCATGCAGGTAAGTGAGTCCTAGGTAATTTAGGACAGCAGGAAGCAACAAAACAAAGCTGCCATTTTGTCTAAAATAAACACTTCTCACCAGGAAATTGTTAGGCAGTAAAGGGGGGTGAGGGAGAATCTAAAATCAATGGATTCCTGTAAGTAACTTACCATTGTGATGAAGTCATTGTGTAGTTGCTCTTCAGCAAAAATGTGAAACTGAAGGGGTTTTCTACTAAACAGAAGTGCAGATTTCAGCATTGTAACAGTCTCTTCCAGTCGATCTCCACAAGCCACAACAGCCAAGTGCATGGGACGCAGATCATGTTTCACAGGAAGATTGTACCTGCAAGAGAAGACCTTTTACTTCTGACACAAATGGGAGAACAAAAGGGTTTACGTTTAAAAGTGTCACAAACGGTACACAAACTACTTTAGACAATAATCCAGAATAACTGATTATCATTCCTAAAGAGGAAAAGTATGTCCTAACCATCACCTTTGTTCAGTTCATTGCTGTTGTTCAAAAGAACATATGAACATTATTTCTCAATGACAAACTTATTTATCTCCAAATTTGCATAAATTAAGAAAAAGTGAGAGCAGTTGGTATATCACCACCTACATTGACACAATTGTCACAATGTTTATGGAAGGTGGTAGAACACCATTATGGCTTTAACTAAAAACAGTTGAAAAGAAAGATACAACTTCTCAAACATTGGGGTAATGTAACCCCCGTTAAGAGGAGCTCCAAATAAGTAACACTTTTTTTTTTTTATTATATTTTAAAAAAAGCAATTATAAAAGTCTTCTGAACAAATATCAAATGCACCTAGATGATAAATAAATTATCCCATTGAAAGCATAAAATGCCCCCTGTTTTTAGGAAGAAAGAGGTTATCCCACAACAAGCAGTCCAGCTCCTCCCATCAGAAGATGCAACATTTTGCACCCGCTGCAATCATGATATCCACATGTATACACTTCAAATAAATACGGTCGCATTTGCACATAAATGGGTTGGTTGTGCAACAAAACAGCACAAGCACTTTTGGGGCACATTTGGAAATATTATTGCGTGGAGTTACAAATAAATAGTGTACAAAGCTGCATCTCATTTTTAATATTTGTTTGAAACTTTCAATTTGTCTGGAACTCATAACTTGCTGTAAGAGTCAATTAGCTACATCACAATAGGAAAGCACTGTGGAAAAGTAAATTAATGTTTACTAAATATTCTGTTTTATATGAAGAATTGTATAATTAACCCTTTCAATGTCTGTAGGAAAGGCAGGTTTTTTAAAAAGTTGCTCTAAATTAGCTTGGGCAAGATTCCTTGGAAAAGTGTTACATTTTACATGTAAATTTTTTTGCCCGTACTATCAGGACAAACTTGGCTTCTTGCACCAAAATTCAAATTTTTTTTCTTTTTTCTTAAAAAAAGGTATTGTTATGATATTGTCAAAGTCGTATAATTGGATTAACGAAAGTATATTGGTATCAGTATGCCACGCTACACATGGCATGATCACGCGGTAAAATACGCACGCATACTCACACTATTATTTAGTTATTTATATAATTCATATTTATATTGGTTCCATTCCACAGTGGTTTATGAGCAGATAGTATTTAGTTTATTATTAGTTTATATATTATGATTATATGTACACTTTAGTGTTATTTGAGGTTCAGATTGCAGGAACTGTGTCATGTTTGGTGTCATTTTAATCCCCCATTTGTCAGCAGTTGTCCGATTCATTCGCCGAAGAGATCGCACATTGCATACTCTAGTTATTGATGTTAGGAAATAAATGATCAGAGTGATACCAACTGTAAAATGCTAATAGACTAGTTGAAATTGGAGTCTTGGCGGGAAAGTCAAGAGCACAACCCCTGGAGAGATGATCCCCACCTTTGGATATTTGTGTTTGAACTTGCCTATGACATGCAGCAACTGGACCTTCCCGATACCTAGACCAATAGAAGCAAGCCACACCATCTCCATTGTTTTCACTGTAACACTGAGTGTATATAATACAGCTCTAACTGGTACCAAAGCAGTCTTTTCTGATAACAGTATTCTGGAGTGAAGTACTGTACGCTGGTACCAGTGGGAGCGCAGCTTAGCGGGCGCGGTATGTATGTATCTTTTTGGTATTGGCTGTACTGTATTATAATTATGTATTGAACTGCTAAATTTTGCATCTGCTAAGATAAATTACTTTGTGCTTTGGAAACACAACACAATCGCTTAGACAATGCTTATTTGAAAACGATAGAATTACTTTAAATAATATAATGAATTTTTACAAACAGCATTATAAAATTATTAAAGATAAACTTTCAAACTGTCAAAACCTCCCAAATATGCGAATATTGGGTATGTATAGTACCTTGAATAGCAATTAGTGAAATTTTCAAAATTGTTCTGTGAAATATTTCTTTTTTGCATTCGGCCACAAAATTCTGTATAGAATTTTGCCTTAAGCGTTCCTAGTCCCACCAAAACTATACCACATAGCAGCATGAACTGACAGTCATTGTCCCAGCTCTATTCAGACCATAAAATCAGCAAAATGAGAATATAAATACATGGAGCAAATTGCATTCCATGGAATGTGTAAGGAAAAAAATAAAACAAACATTGTATCACTGATTAAGCACCTATACAGAACAGCGTGTTCAGACAAAACTTTATTGGCCTTACAGTTAAAAGTGTAAGTGTGTACCTGGACAAACCATGTGCTACAAGGGGTAAAAAATAATTTTTATTTTTGCTTGTAGAAAAAAAATTCAGTCTATTTTGCATGTAGCCCACAAATACTGGGTAGCTTTATTTTAAAACTGCAGTTTACTGTTGAGCTAAGATGTGCACCCTTCCCAACTCTAAGTCTGCCTGTATTTTAAAGTTTCCATCCCTGTAGTGAAACATGATTTTGCCAAGGTGTAAAACTGCATCTTTCAGCTGGAATTTCCTTCTAACTTCAAATGAGGTTTCTATTTGGGCCAAACTACTAATCTCTATCCATGACATATCACTAGCACAGATCCTCATCCTCAATCATTGCAAAACAGAAACAGCCAAAACACAACAAAAACTAAACATTAGATTACAGACTTAGTAGCTAAAATGTCAACCCTTATTTTTGAAACATGTAGTACAGAGTATAGGAGTACTATACATTATACAGCATAAAAATATCAAATGGAAATATCAGTGCTTAAAATACATCTTAATAACAATAGGTGTGTTACAATTAGAGATGCTCACTGACCCCCGTGTTTTGGTTTTGGATCTGGATTACCATCATGTTTTGGTTTTGCCAAACCATCATTGCGTGTTTTGGTTTTGTTTTGCCATTTTGTTTTTGGGCCTAAAATAACCAAATTTAGTGCTCCACCTGTTTCTTGGATAAGTAATGTAATTGTAAAGCTAATAAATTATCCAAAAAAACAGTCTAAATCCTGGTAGGCCTTCATTAATTCGACACACAAACCAGATTGTCTTCCTCTCCATCTATAAATATTGGCAATGCAGCCATCGTCTTTGGATATATATTACACCTTACACTTATACTTAAATATGTAAAGAAATGGACAAAGGCAGTTTGCTTTCTGTCTCTCTAGGCCCCCCTCCACTTGTATAAAATGCCAAAAAATTCAGCCGTTATAGACTGTACAATATTGAGAAATGGACAAAAAGACAGTTTGGGGGTCACTCTGTATGACACCCTACCTTAAGGAGAAATTGCCCAAACAGCAGCCTTTCAAGACGGTACGTGATATGGAAATGGGCCAAGTCCCATTCCTCTTTGGGGGTAGATTGGACCCTACACACTTACATAGAAAGTTTTAAAAAGATGTTATCGTCATCATCTGGAGCTTCATCCTCACCCTCATCAGTGTTGTACGTCATCATCACAGACTATCAATTTATCGCTGCTTGAATCCACCATTACAGAACAGTCAGTGCTTGGATGTCTTGGATGGTGAAGGCCTTCCTCGTGGAAAATGTAGTTCATTTTTATAAACATCATTTTCTCCACATTTTTGGGAAGTAACCTTCTACGGCGATCACTGACTAAGTTCCCGGCTGTGCTGAACACTCGTTCAGAGTACACACTGGAGGATGGGCAGCTTATGTATTGCAAAGCAAGTTTGTACATGGGTTTCCAAATGGCCTGCTTTTCTTCCCAGTAAGGAAAGGGACTGTCTGACATTTCCATATCAATTACCTCTTGAAAATAATCCTCCACCATCCTTTGCATGTTAATACTCATATTGGATGGAGTTATGGGCAAGGTCACACATTTTTTAGAAAAATCCTTCAAAACCAGCCCAGATGTTAAACTGTTCTGGTCTGCCCCCTGCGTCTTCCCTGCTTCTTTTTTGAAAATTTAATTTTTTACGAGCAGCAGCTGCTTGAGAAACTGAAGGAGGACACGTCGGCAAGCCATGGCAGAATGCCTGAAATCTTACGGGCCACCGAAAGAATCTCCTGCACCTCACGGTTATTTCTTAGGAAGATCTGCACCACCAAGTTGATGGTGTGAGCAAAACAGGGTATGTGCTGAAAATCACCCAGCTGTAATGCCCGCACTATATTGTTGGCGTTATCAGAAATGACACATCCTGGGGAGAGTCCAAGTGGTATAAGCCATGTATCAATCACATCTCTTAGTTGCGTAACAAATTGTCAGCTGTATGCCTGTTAGTGAAGCCGGTAATACAAAGAGTGGCCTGCCTGTGACAAATGTTATGTAGTGGTGTACATGCTGCTGCTGTTACTGCTGGTGAAGGTGAATGACCAACCCAGTGGGCTGTCAGTCATATAGTCTTTGGTTTGATCACTTCCACTTGTCCACATATCTGTGGTTAAGTGGACAGTGGACAGAATGGCATTTTTCAGCGCAATCTCTACATTTGTACACACTTTTTGGTAGAGTTGTGGAATAGCTTTACGGGAAAAATGGTGTCGCGATGGAATTCTGTAACACGGACACAAAACCTCAATTAACTGTGAAAAACCAGCTGCGTTTATTGTGGATATTGGACGCAGATCTAACACTAACATGGCAGCCATGGCGTCTGTGATTCGCTTGGCGGCTGGGTGACTGCTGTCATATTTGAAACAATCATTTGCTAGGGGAAGCACAGTTAATTGTTGAAATGTAGGACTGGTCTTTTTCTTGGCCTTCCTCTGGGCTGACGATTCACCCCCAGCAGCAGCAAAACAGTGGGACTAACACTTTCGTCAGAGGAATCAATAATAGTGCAGGAGTCATCCAGCCTTAATAAGTGGGATGCAGTGCTAACTTCGAGCGCTACTGAGGATATTGATGAGGATGGTGTGGTGGGTGTATTTTGTAGCCCTCGGGATGTCGGTGAGCGGAGGGTCCTAGCTGATGATGGAGTGCTTGTAATTTTTTTGGAAGAGCTTTCAGCCTTTCCAAAACACTTTGCCATGAACTCTCGCCAAATGGCGTAACATAGACGAGGCTCCAAGATGGTTAAGGTCCCTCCCTCAACTGACTGTGGCTTGACATACACTACAAATGGCTATACAATTGTTGTCTGGATTTGGGTAGAAATAATTCCATACATAAAAAGTGGATTTTTTTGTTTTATGGCCTGGCATGACAATGGCCTTTTTCTTGTCACGTGCCAGAACTGCTGCCACTGGTGCAGGACTGACACAAACAACCTCATCCTCATCAATATCCTCATTAGCACCCTCGTCGCCTACACAAATCTCCCCCTCATCCTCTTCTAATTCCAAAGTGGCATCCTCAATTTGTGTATCACCGGCTACACTCGGGCTGTTCAGGCACACATCAGCAGAACTGCTGAAAGGGTCCCTCTTTATGGGTACACTAACAGAATGCTCACGATTAGACGTCCCACTGTTGGATGGACTCTCCACAGGGATTGGTGTCATTTGTGATTCAGAGCAAACATTATCCTCTACTGCCTTACTGTTATCTTGCAGCTCGGCTTTGACATGCAACAGTAGTTGTGCACCACTTGTAGGCTCGGTAACATTTTTTGATCTGCCACTAATAGACAAAGGTGAAGGCCTCATTCTCTCTTTGCCACTGCGTGTGTAGAATGGCATGTTGGCAATTTTTTTTTATTTTTTTTTTAATCGGCACTTAACTTTTCCTCAGTTACACTTCTTTTTCGCTTCAACGCGATAAATTTTTTGGGGGTGTGTGTTTTTTGGACTGATTTCAAAAGACTGTAGTTTGACATCGCCTTTCCCAGATGACGTACTGGGAACACTACCATCAGAACTGGTGACAGAACCTGGTTGCTGATTCTGCTCATATATGGACTGCTTTGAATCCATTATGAGCCCAAAGCACTTGTAGTGCTACAAATTGTTTTAGATACTGCTGACAAATATGACTTTTGACAGCCAGAAAAATGAATGTATAAGAATGGGGGACACCCCAACAGCACTTGGAGTGCCAGAAACTGAACAAAACCCCTCCTCTCTTCTCCTCTTACTGCTGTAACAACTGATTACAATGGTATTGAATACAATCAATCACTGTCCCTGCGCTGATATAGACAGTGTGACCTAACCCTGCTTTCTCCCTCTGTCAAATGGCGATGGATTGCTGTGGAGGCTGGTATTTATGCTTTTCAAATCTCGCGACAACCAAGCTCTGAAAAACGAATACGTCACAATGATGTTTTGCCTCGATTTCGAATGGGCGGGAGAGTACCGAGCGTGCTCGGCTCAGTACTCGGAGACCCTAAATTCGGTAGGATTCGGATCTCGGGGAACCGAGCCCGCCCATCTCTAGTTACAATATGAATATGGTCTTCAGGATAACTACAGATATATGTATGAACTCCAACAATAAGCACATGAACAAGTATTTGAATACCAAAGCTGATGTGCCACACGAAAGACACCCCTAAGATCCCAAAGTCTTCCCATATAATTCAAAGGTGTAACTGTGGGTCCTGTGCACATGTATGGGATAACAGCAGGACTTTCAGACCTGCGTTTCCGCATACTGTTTTAAAACACAGGGGTGTCGACATGTAAGGTTACATTGAAATGAATGAAGCAATTTCTTATAAGTGATCATACAGTTTACATTAAATAAATCATTTATTTCAGAGAAACATCCCTGCCCACTTGTGTACCCAGAGCCTTTTCCTATTGTCCCATCTCACACCCATGACAAAAATGCAGTGACCTGAGCAAACTACAAATAGAGCAGAGCCTTGGGCCTTTAGTCCCCATCCCCCACCCACCCACACACAAGTGATTTGAATAGCATACCTATGAAAAAGGTTGTGAAAATCAGTAACAGTTAGAAAACACAGCTGTATATAATATGCTGTTGTGAATATTCCAAGGATATGACCGCCCACTTCAAAACAGGAGATAAAGAATTAAAAACAAATAGACCAACAACTTAAAAACTGTACAGTAATGGCCAAACGTTTTGAGAATGACACAAATATTTTTCACATAGTCTGCTGCCTCAGTTTTTATGATGGCAATTTACATATCTTACAGAATGTCATGGAGTTATCAGATGAATTGCAATTAATTTCCAAGTCCCTCTCTGCCATGACAATGAACTTTATCCCCAAAAAAACATTTCCACTGCATCTCAGTCCTGCCACAAAAGGACCAGCTGACATCAGGTCAGTGATTCTCTTGTTAACACAGGTGAGAGGGTTGATGAGGTCAAGGCTGAATCATGACTGTCATGTTGAGTGAGTTATAACAGACTGAAAGCTTTAAAAAGGAGTTTTCTGCAAGGAAACACGTGCAGTCATCATTGCTTTGCATAAAAAAGGGCTTCACAGGCAAGGATATTGCTGCTAGTAAGATTGCACCTAAATCAACCATTTATCGGATCATGAAGATCTTCAAAGAGGTTCAATAGATGTGAAGAAGGCTCCAGAGTGACCAAGAACGTCCAGCAAGTGCCAAGACAGTCTCTAATTCAGCTGTGGGTTCGGGGCACCACCAGTGCAGAGCTTGCTAAGGAATGGCAGCAGATAGGTGTGAGTGCATCTGCACGCACAGTGAGGCGAAGACTTTGAGGATGGCCTGGTGTCAAGGAGGCTGCAAAGAAGCCACTTCTCTCCAGCAAAAACATCAGGGACAGATTGATATTCTGCAAAAGGTATAGGGTTTGGGCTGCTGAGGACTGGGGTAAAGTCATTTTCTTTGATGAATACTCTTTCAGATTGCTTGGGGCATCTGGAAAAACGCTTGCCCAGAGAAGGAAAGGCGAGTGCTACCATCAGTCCCGTGTCATGCAAACAGTAAAGCATCCTAAGATCATTCATGTGTGGGGTTGCTTCTCAGCCAAGGAAGTGGGCTCACTCACAATTTTGCCTAAGAACACAGCTATGAATAAAGAATGGTAGAAAAACATCCTCCAAGAGCTACTTCTCCCAACCATCGAAGAACAGCTTGGTGAAGAACAATGCATTTTCCTGCATGATGGAGCACCTTGCCATAAGGCAAAAATTATTAAGTGGCTCTGGGATCACAATATTAACATTTTGGGTCCATGGCCAGGAAACTCCCCAGACCTTAATCCCATTGAGAACTTGTGGTCAATCCTTCATGAGGCGGGTGGACAAACAAAAACCCACACATTCTGAGACACTCCAAGCATTGATTAGGCAAAAATGGGCAGCCAGTCAGTATGTGGCCCAGAAGTTGATTGACAGTATACCAGGGCGAATTGCAGAGGTTTTCAAAAAGAAGGGTCAACACTGCAAATATTGACCGTTTGCATAAACTTAATGTAATTGTCAAAAACACTTATGAAATGCTTGTAATTTTACGTCAGTATACCATAGCAACATCTGACAAAAAGGTCTAAAAACACTAAAGCAGCAAACTTTATGAAAACCAATACTTGTGTCATTCTCAAAACCTTTGGCCATGGTAATTCTAAGAAAATGATCCACAGCAAACAGTTCTTAATGATATCCATAGATTATATTATATGTACAGTATTGATATAATTTATTAAGGACCGTTTACACTGTGGATCCTTTCCACAGATTTATATACTGGAGAACCTTTTTGAACTATGTAACTATACAGTACATTTGGGGATCTTGGTGATTCGAGTTGTTATTTTTCTTTTCTTCAACATGAAACTGTATTTTATGCATTGTCTTCACTAGAAATTAGAGAGATTTAGAATTTAAAAAATATGATGGTTATCGCTCTTTATAGTGAAAATAGATATTGAAACAAAATAGTATGTTTTAAGTGCTGTTGAAGGATACTTTCACTTCTACTTAAAATTGCTCCGCAGTTTATTGATCTGAACTTTGTGCATGCAGTTCAGTAAAAAGGCTGCATATTTATTCTTCAAATGAAAACTAAACATCGTCTTGTTTATCCTTACCTAATGTGCACAATTATTTTAAAAAGTATTACCAGACAAACAGGAATTCTAATTACTGCTTTGTATCTCTGTTGTTCAAGAATTGCAGTCCAACTAACCTGTTATAGACCTGTGGACAAACAATTCTGATGTATTTAATATTTACCAAAGGGGAACATTAAATATTAACAATATTACATATTTAAACCTATTTAAATATTTAATTGTATATAGAACTGTTTTGTTTAAGTCTACACTTTAAACTTTAATTTGGCCTCCAAGTCTGCAGTCTTGGCCCCAAAGAAACCTTTCAAGCTCACAAAATAAGCTGGAAATTGCACAAGTGTGCATTGCTTTACATCAATTTCTATATTGCCTGTAATTAGAAAAGTTGAGGCTTGACGATATATTATGGTGAATGCTCAAAGTACGCAACGCTGCAGAGAAGATCTCAGATGCCTTAATGAACAACATATCACAAGCATAAAAGACTGAAAATAGTTGACAGGTGTTGTGAACTGGAACACAATAAACAGTATGAACCAAATACTTCCCTCTGTTTTTGCCTTTTTTCCTACGGTCCATTTCTCTTTATAGTAGTTTATCGCTAGGCTGAAGAAATTCATAACTAAATAATGTTTAATGAATGGTAGAGATTACTACATAGAATTGTCAAAAAACTACACCCAAGCTACCTTCCATTTGTGTATTTAATTCCGTGTTGAATAGCTTTGTCACATGGAAAATTATCCCACAAATGTAAAATATGTATTTCTGCATGACTTCCACAAGATGGCGGTGTTCAACAACTAGATGTAGCAGCATTAAATAAATGTGCACAGTAAAATAAAGTAACAATTTGGAAATGATTGGAAAACAGTGGATGCTTTAGCAACTTAAGAAAGCAAACACAAGGTCTAAGAAACACATTGTACCAGGGTGTGCAGATTTTAAGCAACTTGATTTTAATCACAATTTAAATCACCATTAAAAAAAATCCAGGGTTCTAACAATCTTTTAATGGTAATTGTCATACTGTGCAATATCAACCATAGTCCTTTGACCTTTGATTAGTTGCTATACTAATAAAAGGTCTGTATCTATGGCTATTGCTTTCTGACCTAATTTAATTATGACCCATGATACAAAGCACAAGCAACAAAATTCCAGAATCTATGGAGAAAGACCAACACCACTGTTGAAAGTTCAGAGAGAAAGACAGTTGAAAGAAGTAACTTATCACTGTTACAAATTGCAAAAGTCATGGCAGGCAGAAAGATCCTGTATGGATTTATTTTACTGAAGAAAAAACAATCAGGAAGAGGAATAAAAGCCCAATGTAAAAACTGTAATACAAAAATGATGGGGTTGGCAAATGAAAAAAACACTTCCAAACATGCACTCTGGGCCGTGGAGGCCCAAGAAGAAGATAAAGAAGAAGTAGAACTAGTCCAACATAGCGAACAGCAACAAAGTCAGTGTGACACCTTAGGTAAATTTAACATTTTTCTATAGTTCATTTTTCAAATCAGAAAAATTTTAATCTGCAATAAATCTGTCATTGGCCTCAGCCTAACTCCTGAGCCCTGGCATTGAATATATAAAACAATAATTTTATATGCATATTATTCGCCATTTATTTGTAGAAAGTCAGCTTTCAAATTCAGCTCCACAGACACCTACAACCAGTAAACAATTGTCATCACCTGCGATAGCCAATAAGTAGTTGAAAAGAAAAGCTAGCCAGGGTGACCATGAAATCAATAATCCCACCAACTAGAGAAGCATGGACACATGTGGTTAGGACAACAAGTCTGCAAAACAATGCACTTGATGAGCAAGTAGCTAAATTTATATATGCAAAAAATTCTTCATTCCGTGCTGTAGAGCATGTGGAGTTCAAAAAGATGGTAAGCTTAATGCGTACAGGGTATACTCCTCCAACCGAAAAAGTTGGTAACTCACTCCTTGACAAGATCTTCAAAAAAAGTAAAAGAAACATGCTTAAAAACTGACAAAGCTGCAAAACTTGTTTCTTTTTAAGGCTTTCAATAAACCTGATGTGTAGGCTCATTCTGATTTACAAATCAGGCAAGACAATTGCCAACTATTGTAACTTAACATCATTGCTGTTTCTTTCCTTTTGCAGTTTGTGTTGTAATTTATTTGTAGTTTGCTATGCCATGCCATGATTGGTGCCACTGTCAAGTCACTTAAATTGAATATATTAAAGATACAGTATTTTAAAACAACTTTGTATTACTGTTTTCATTTGGTTTATTTGTTTACTTGATCATTTTTTTTTAAACCCCCCCCCCCCAAAAAAAAATAATTTAAATAAAAAAAAAAAAAAAGATCAGCTTGGTTTGTTTTTTTTTTTAAAAAAGGCGTTTTGGTTTTTTTCACACTCTGCATTGTAGCGATGTGCAAAGAAATATTTAATTTTTATTTTTCAACCTTATTTTTAATGTTTTATTTGTTTAATCTTTGAAACACCCTAGATAAATTTAAATTTAACTTTTGTATACTGTGACAATGGGAGTGGTTTTCCACAGGCCTCCATCAGAAAAGTTGGGTATACAGCTGACAGTCTGCAGGGCAAGGCTGCAGACAAGGTTATTCATTTGTACAGCAGTGCACCTAGGTTAAAGCTATACAGGTGGAGGATATATGTGTAACAAAATAAAAGTAGAGCGTGATTTAACTTACATGTTTTGATGTGGTTTGGAAGTAATTTTCCTTCACAGATAACAGCAACAGACCGGGTTATGGCTGTAGTGAGACTGATCAAACAGAGCACCTGAAGAGACCTCCTCTATAAAGACCAGGTGGAAGTGTCATCTGTCCTTCAGCTAAGGTGGGGAGGAGTATAACTCATTTAAACCTGTAATGTTGTTTTGTGATGCTGGGTGTCAGTGTCAGAAATTTGGATGTCAACCAACCTGACAAATGCAATGGTGGAGAGTAAAACGTATTTAACTCCATTATCAAATAACAAACTGTTATAAACCCATCTGTTGCCGTAGGAGAAAAATTGCTGTTGTGTTGTAGAGAAAGCAAATGTTATAATCTGTGTAGATGCAGAGAAAGAATAAATATACCTTTGAAGCCATTTGTTTTGCACAGAAAGCAAGTTTTAAAAACAGCTTGCTATTGCAGTGCCACATTTGCTGATTCATTAAGTTGTGAGTTGGTTGTGGTCCAGAAATCTGTGCAAAACCGTTTGGCTATTTGCCTCTGGAAAGTGCTGGCTATATGTAAAGATCAACTTTGTTGTATAAAGGCTTCAATAAAACAAAGAGTAGTTGTTGCCTGTGCAAATTGTCTTTACTTCAGCTAAGATGGGCAAGATAAAGTGGCAAAAAGAAAGTTTGCAAACAGATGTGCTTGAAGCACTGTCCCAGCAGGAAGATTTGAAAACCTGCACTAGCCGGCAGGCAGCAGACAACACCAGGCGGACCATAGACCTCATTCAACATATTAATGAATGTAAATTGCCCTCTCTCCTCATGTCTCTTGATGCCGAAAAGGCATTTGACTGCGTTGGCTGGCCCTTTAAGGTGAAAACCCTCACAGTCTATGGTTTCAAAGACCGCTTTATCGAAGGGATCTCTGCCCTGTATGCTAATCCAACTGCTTCTGTCCAGGTGAACGGGTGTTCCTCATCATCCTTTCATATTAAAAGGGACCCGACAGGGTTTCCCCCTCTCCCCCCTCTTATTCGCATTAATCATAGAGCCTCTAGCCATGAAAATACGTCAAAATCCTAATATCTCCGGCATACAACTATCCTCTAGCACTTATAAGTTGGGGCTTTATGCGGATGATATCCTCCTTACCATCACTAATCCCCTAACATTGCTACCAAACTTATTCCAAGAACTTGACAATTTCTCTATAGTATCGAATTCTAAGATCAAAACGGCTAAGACAGATATCCTGGATCTCAATATCTCCCCTAAGATAAAGCAGCTCCTGGAACTGAACTTCCCTTTTCACTGGAATTCCGATTGTATTAAATACCTGGGTATTACACTTACCTGAAAACCTGCAATAAAGTTTGCAGGTGGGAGATAAATTTGCAAAAACTCTTGCTCTCTGCAAATAAACGGTTAATACCTGGAGCAGATTATAGGGAAGAGTTTGCATGGAGAAAAGTTTTTGGGTTTTTTTGAATCTAGAGAAAACTACTGGCGTGAAAAAGAAATGTGGAATTTAAAGCAACAGTGTGATAAAAGTATATGAAGTTGTTTTTGAATACTTAAAATCTGAAATGTATGAACTGCAAAAGTCATAAGGAAAGAGGAAAAGCAGCAAAAGTTGTTTAAGACACTGCAAAGATGGCAACAAAGGGAGAAAGAAATTTTTGCTTCTGAATCCTTGAAAGGTGAATTGCAGAAGTCATGAGAAACGAAAAAAGTTAAAGCTCATCAATCAAATCAGGAGAGTTCCTAAGTGATTTGATTATATTATTTCTCACACACGTCACGCATGCACATTTATATACATACACACACATTTTACTTTGTGCCTATACTTCTTTTCCTGTTTAATGCCATCTTCAAAGGCAAGAAATTTGAAAAAGACATCACCAGAGCAGATATAGTCATTCCCAAGTAAGGTCGTGTTCTCAGCCTCTATGATAGCTACAGACCTATATCACATTTAAATATTGCCTTGAGACAGTTTGCTAGGCTACTGGCAAATAGACTGGCCCCTCTGATCCTAATTAGTCCACCCCAATCATGGGGGCTTTATTTTGGGCCCCCAAGCCATGGACAACACAAGGCGGGCGATGGATTTCATCTCTACAGCTAACAAACATCATACTTCCGCTCTGGTGCTGTCTCTAGATGCCAAGGAGGCCTTTAAAAGGGTTTCCTGGCCCTTTACGAGAGGTATTCTCAAAGAAATGGACTTTCAAAGTTGATTCTTATGTTTGCACTTCCTCAAACAGCAACACTATTTCAGGGAGAGTGACAAAATGAAATACCTGGGGGGGGGGGGGGGTTTACCTGACCATACATTATAATCTGCTGTATAATGCCAACTTCCCCAGTTTGTTAAAAACTCCTTTAAAGAAAATCTCATTGACTGGGATAAGCACCACATTTCCTGGTTGGGGAGGATAACAGTTGTTAAGAAGAACACTTTGCCTATAATCCTCTACTTATTTCAAACTCTTCCCATCAAAGTCCCATCCCCAGTTCCGAAAATACTGCAGAGGCAAACTGCCTTTACAAATGTAGGTGAACGGTCTATGATATTCCCGATAGGCACTGGCAGACCAGGGGCGCGGAGTCAAACGAGTTCCCCAGTGTTCTCCAAGAACCGCCGCAAGGCGGAATGGACTTCGCTGCCAGGAACTCGCAGGTCGCTGCCCCCGGGACTGTTTCAGGAATTAACAGGTCTCGGGAATATTTTCCCAAAAGCAGTAGAGGGCAATGATAATGCAGACAGAAACTAGGCTGACATGATCTAGTATAATAAATAAAGGGAAGGTACTGACCAGTTAGGATCGGGTACTCGGGAAGTCAGACGAGCCAAGTTCGGCACACAAATGATCCAATAAAGTGTAGTAAGCAAAGTTCAGTACACAGGAGATCCAAGAGGTGAGCACAGGGGAACAGAATACAAGGTCAGACAAGCCAGGACAGTACACGGAGGATCCAGCAATAATAGTACTCATAGGGAGAAGGGCACAGAGAAGCAGGAGTCAGACGCTAGCAACACAGTTGCACTGACACGGAGTGAGTGTCACTGCCGAGAATATAGAGGAGATTTCATATAGCCCGCCCCGGCAACCGGATCATGTGACCCGCTACCTGGAAGTGCTGGCACGGCAGCGAGAGGCAGTGCTGGAACGGGGAACAGGTAAGAGCGTTACAACTGCTAGATTTGTCTGGTCAGATAAAAGCTAGAGTGCAAGCTTGTACCATTACCAACATACACCGGAGGGCGGATTGGACTGCCCAAACATTCAAAAATAATATGATGCCACCTACCTGACTAGGTACCCGAGACTCTTGGTGGACACTGAAGCTAATCTTTTAAATATGCTCTCAGTTCAGTCATGGCCAAAAGTATCGAGAATGACATAAATATTGGTTTTCGCAGTTTGCTGTTTCAATGTTTTTAGACCTTGTTGTCAGATGTTGCTATGGTATACTGGGGTAAAGTTACAAGCATTTCAAAAGTGTCAAAGGCTTTTATTGACAATTACATTAAGTTTATGCAAAGAGTCAATATTTGCAGTGTTGACCCCTCTTTTTGAAGAACTCTGCTAGTCGGACTGGCATGCTGTCAATCAACTTCTGGGCCACATACAGACTGATGGACACCCATTCTTGCCCAATCAATGCTTGGGGGCATATTCAATTCCGATCCGCGGTAACGCGCGTTACCGCGGATCGGGATCGGAATTGAATATGCCCCTTAGAGTTTCTCAGAATTTGTGGATTTTTGTTTGTCCACCCGCCTCTTGAGGATTGACCACAAATTCTCAATGGGATTAAGGTCTGGGGAGTTTCCTGGCCATAGACCCAAAATTTCGATGTTTTGATCTGCGAGCCACTTCGTTATCTCTTTTGCCTTATGGTAAGGTGCCCAATCATGCTGGAAAAGACATTTTTTTAATCACCAAACTGTTCTTAGATGGTTCATTATTCATGGCTGTGTTCTTAGGCATGAATGATCTCAGGATGCTTTACTGTTGGCATGACACAGGACTGATGGTAGCGCTCACCTTTCCTCCTCTGGGCAAGCGTTTTTCCAGATACCCCAAACAAAATGAAAGGATATTCAGAGAAAATTACTTTACCCTTGTCCTCAGCAGTCCAATCCCTGTAACTTTGCAGAATATCAGTCTGTCCCTGATGTTATTCTTGGAGAGAATTGGCTTCTTTGCTGGCCTTCTTGACAGAGGCCATCCTCAAAAAGTGTTCGCCTCACTGTGCGTGTAATACCTGCTGCCATTCATGAGTAAGCTCTGCACTGGTGGTGCCACAATCCCGCAGCTGAATCAACTTTAGGAGACGGTCCTGGCGCTTGCTGGACGTTCTTGGGCACCCTGAAGCCTTCTACACAACTATTGAACCTCTCTCTTTGAAGTTCTTGATGATCCGATAAATGGTTGATTTAGGTGAAATCTTACGAGCTGCAATACCCTTGCCTGTGAAGCCCTTTTTGTGCCAAGCAATGATGACTGCACATGTTTCCTTGCAGCTAAACATGGTTAATAGAGGAAGAACAATGATTTCAAGCACCATACTCCTTTTTAAAGCTTCCAGCCTGTTATTCTAACTCAATCAGCATGAGAGAGTGATCTCCAGCCTTGTCCTCCTCAACACTCTCACTTGTGTTAACGAGAGAATCATTGACCCAATGTCAGCTGGTCCTTTTGTGGCAGGGCTGAAATGCAGTGGAAATGTTTTTGGGATAAAGTTCAATGTCATGGCAAAGAGGGACTTTGTCATGAAGAGTAATCAGATGAATTGCAATTAATTTAAATTCTGGAATATATGCAAATTGCCATCATAAAAACTGAGGCAACAGACTTTGTGAAAAATAATATTTGTGTCATTCTCTAAACTTTTGGCCATGACTGTACACTCTTCTGTGGATCTCCATTAACCACAGACTGCCTCCCCACTATGACCCTTTACATGCTTTCACACAACATTTGGGACTATGGCACGTGTACTTACAAAACTATCGCAAATCTTCCCATTAAGACCCTCAATAGAATAGTTCTGCCTTCCCACCTGGCCTGGATCACAGCTCATTTGCAGCATCATACAAACACAATATAAAATTCCTACCCAATATTGTCCCTCTACAGTTTTTCCCAAGTTCGTGGACATTTAGCGTTTGTTCCATATCCCACACAACTGCTTTTTCCAATTCCTGCAAATTAGACATCCGCACCACTAAATGCTTGAGGTCAAATCACTATTCGCTTATTTACCTTACAAACGTTCTGTAACTGTAAATCACACCGCAGTTGAATTAGCTCTACCTTTTATCGACTCAGAGCTCACCGTCAACTAGATCGGGATAGATATGAACTGAAATGGGAGGTTGACATCGGGGGAGATTCTCAAGATAGAGGAATAGTCCACAATTAGGAACAAATTTTCAAGAGCTCAATTTGTGTTAATACTAAAGAATACACCTAAAAACTGCTCTATAGATGGTGCATGGTTCCCACCCGCGATCTGTCCTGGGTTTTTCAAATCTTCCAGAAGAAATTGCGGTCAAGACAGCTCTTTTAGTCATATTTGGTGGACATGCCCTATGATTGTGCGTTTCTAGGGCTGTATTCATGACTTATATATGACCTAATCTGCAAACTCCCGAACCTGACGCTACTTTTCTGTTCATCAAACTTATCTTTTACCCTGTTCCATTCTGGACGCAGACTAGTATATGATTGGACACACTCTTAATGCCGCTAAATGCGTAGTAGCTCCGAACTGAAAACACCCTGACATCCACGCAGCTAGTAGAATTTGGCAAACTTTTTGATGCAAGTTTATCACAAGTATACTCCATGACTGACATGTTCAATTTCAGGCTACACCTGGCTATCTTATTACAAGTTCATGGTTTAACCTATTACTCTTATATTGCTCATGTTGGACGCCTAGCTATGTTTGTTGATAGCATCGATCTGGACATATGTCTTCATTTCCCTAACTTTTCCTCCTGTCCTCCACTTCCTTCTCTTACACACTGCTCCTCAGGTAGTTGATGTCTAATGGATGTTATAAGATTCTGGATACCTGCGATTTTAACCACTACCATGTTGATGCAATTGTTTGTTTTGTTATGCAATACTGTTTGGTTGGCTTTGCACACTGCTATGTTTTTAGCAATGTCTTTTTTCCATACACAAAACTTAACTTAAAAAAGACTTCAACAAATTATATTTAAAAAGAAAGAACAAAAGAAATTTGCCTCAATGTTAGAACCTCACCATCAAATTTATAGGAATAAAGTGCTATATAGGATTTTTTTCCCCAGCTCAATATAGAAGTTTATTTAACAGTCTTTTTTTCCCCAGCTCAATATAGAAGTTTATTTAACAGTCATCCTCGAAGAAGGCAAATATCCTGAATTTGTGGGAGTTATTGACCCATCTCCCTTCTTAACATAGATATTAAGATCTATGATAAAACAGATTAAGATCTAGATTAAGATCTATACATCCAATTCTACTCTCGGAGAGTAATAATCAGGTTGATTAACTGCTACCTTCTCTTCCACAACCAAGGCTAAGCTGGGACCTCAGATCTTCTGCTATATTAACTCCAAATGGGAGGAGACAGAGTTGCCATCACTTTGGAACTGTCTGCAAGCTATATTAGGTTTAATGTGTATATCTCATGGTTACAGAAGTGCAATGTCCTTCTGTTTGAAGAATATATTACTGTCAAAAAAATAAAATAAAAAAAAATTCTTCTGAATCTTTTCTTTGATTTGCAAACTTAACACATTATAAGATCAATACTACTAAATAAGCTTCCCTCCCAATTTACCCATCTAATTTAGTTAAAACTACTCCAAATTAATCTTTCTTTCACCTGGCACAATATCTAAATTCAAAATATATTTAAGATAAGAAAAAATTACCAGATATCAGTTTGCTGGGGTTTCATATGTGGTTTAATGGAATCAGGCTACAACAGCAGTCTTTGGCACAGCATATGTAAAACTGATCAAAGACAAAATATCTTCGTAGCAGGTTCAAGCACTAATCTGTATAGGGCACTGC
The DNA here is from genome assembly GCF_038048845.1 of Mixophyes fleayi. Lineage (NCBI taxonomy): Eukaryota > Metazoa > Chordata > Amphibia > Anura > Limnodynastidae > Mixophyes > Mixophyes fleayi. The sequence continues at coordinate 194,609,956 of NC_134405.1, forward strand.
CTGGATATCTGGTAAATAAGTAAATGTCTGGTATTTTTAAAAAGCTATAGTGCTACTGAAGCGATTAAGTCATGTGTATTTGTTCAATTAATTTGTTTCCTAAAATTGTGCAAAGAAGTTTATTTTTATTTTGATGTGGAGTACTCCGATAATCACATTTCTATTACTTTGGTGGAGATGCATATAACTGATGTGATAGCAGAACTCCTTTGGTGGTTTATTAAGGATTTTTCTACTATGTCTATATGGTTTATTGATACGACCAAGGGCGTTCCATCCAATTATGCCAATACAGTTGCCATGCACATTAGCTACTTCAACCAACATTTCTCTCCTATAAGCCATGCTACCTCCCAAATACTTGCACTCCACATACAGTTACTAAGAAGCTGCCTGCAATTAACAAACCAATCATTGTGAACTTCCTACAAGCCACTGTATGATGAGCGTGCTGGTAATTGCCAAATAGAATATAGAAGTTGCAAGAGGAAGTATCTCGCCATTCCTTTATTCCTGCTGTGACATGTTCTTCAGCCAGTGACTACAGGAGGAAGAATGAGGTGATTGTTTAGTAAACGACGTATGAAAAATTCTGGATGGAGAGAGGACCAGGATAGAGGCAAGTATGCAAGCTGAGAACATGAATATACCAGGAGTGATCAATAGAAAAAAACACAAAAAGTGCATAAAAAGCAACAAAAACACACGATTATATAACAGACCCTAGTATTCTGTCTCCAGAGAAAAGGGTCTCATTTCATCGTAACAGTGCCATCTCCCAATACCACAAACACAGCTTCATGTCAGTATCCCTGGTTATGCAACAATGAAAATATTATAAAAAAAATATAAAAAGAAAAAACACATTTGGATCTAGCATGCATGAGCGAATGCTTATATTTGATTGTTGTTATTTGTATCGTTGCCGTTTTGTAAGAAACCGCAGTGCTATGCAGCGCCGGACAGTGCGGAAAACAGTACATACAAAATAAAAAAAAACAAGATATACAGAAAAAAGTGCAGCCGTCAAGACCAGGTAAGGAGTTCCCTGGTTATGAGGGTTTACAATCTAGTAGGAATGGGCAGAGCAGACAACAGAGGCTAATAGAACTCCGAGCAAATCACCTCCTTTAAATTAGGTAGTAGAAATACTTTAAAAGTGGAATTTACAGATCCTAATTAAAATGAACACTAGAAGGGGTTACAAATATATATCTTTATTTTGCAAAGTAAACCAATTTAATCAGCAACTATTTTGATATTTGATCCATAAAACCAACATGTCCTACCTAAAAGCAGCTTCCCACAAGCAGTCCTTTCCACATACACCAGTAGGCAGCATCCAATAGGGATTCCAGAAAGAGACAGAGAAATCCTTACACCTGACAGAATAAGATATAATTAAAAAAATTGTGGTTTTAAGAAAAATGGTTGTAGCCATAAAAATGCTGCAGTACCAAGTAAAACACGCCATTAACCCTGTCATACTCAGGAATGGTTTACACCTAAACGAGACTGATGTTTATTTTTCAATGCATTAATTTAAAAAACCTGGAATATCCTTCTAGTGAATAATTTTTTAAAAAACTTTAAATTTATGTAAGTATCCCACTTTATAGGGACAGAAATGCTTCCACAAGTGATATATATGCCTGCTGCCTAATGCTTTTCTATGGCAACGCATGGTACTTCACTTAATCTCTAACAAAGAGGTTAACACAATTTCGGCAGGGCACAAATGTAACAATGACCTATTTGTGCAAAATCACTATGTATTTGCTGAACGGAAAATTTAAAAACCATAACAAAAAACAGTCAATGTGGCATGTGCAAAGATTTGGGTACACAATCAGTTGGTAATAAGGCTGGGTACACACTACAAAGTTTTCTGACCAATGTGTTATCTACAACAATTGTACCAACGACTGAAAAGCAAACAAAACAAAAAAAAATTGAATGATCCTCATTCATCACTGGAGCGTACAAACTGCAATAGCGGCCCGAATGATCGTTGATCGCTTGATTGACCCAAAACGTGGCTTAAAACACTGTAGTATGTATCCAGCCTTCACATCTCATGTGTTACCGCAGCTCCCAAGCATTTATCTTAGTTAGTGGAGAGTCTTGTTTTAGGAATTTCCCACTTTTCCTTGTGGAACAGTTTCCCTTCTATTCAATTTCTGACTGACGTTTACAAAAACAGAAATCCCAAGCTGGAAGTATTATAATTTTATAGCCGTCCCTTGCATTATAACAGTCACCTTTTCATTTTCAAGCCATCAGCTGTTTAAGTTGATTAGAGGAGTCCAGGGTTAAGGTAATAAAAGGTCAGTGTTTGTTTTTAAATTAAATGATGAGAAAGGTTGCCATAAACTTTTGTACATGCCACATGCAGTCCAGTTATTTTTCAACCAGTTAATTTCAGGTGAGAGTCAAGGTGAGACTGTAAAGCTTTTTGAATACAAATATCTGTGACAGGTAAAGCTGCACCTCCATTAAAAGGATAATTTCCCTCAAAACTGAAAACTTATTATTGGCTGGATTATCCTATCCAAGTAAAACCAGTCCCAAAATATTACCTACCTGAGGCCCTATGTTCAGGCTGCCGTCTTGCACACACCCATCACTTAGTTTGCTTCTCTATGCTCCACCCTGTCAGCACATTGTTACTTCCTATCTGACAAAAGGGACAAGCTTACAGGAGCAAAGATATTCCAGGGTCATCATTCCTTGGACAGGCAGCATATTCGGCCAACAGGAGCATGTATAAGTAAACTGAGAGGTGGCAAGTGTGTGCAATGTTTACTGCGCTTTTGTATCTGTAAATGCCCCTATTTGTTCTGCTATGATATACATGGATGTAATACCAAATTTCGCTGTTTATAACATGTTTCAGAAAATGGGTGTACACTTAATTTGGTGTGATTTCAGGTCTGCCTTGAAATGCACAAATATCTTGTCCCAGGAAACGAAGGCTTGTTTTTACAATTTGGCGACAAACAAGACACACAAGTGTGCCTAGCCCAGATTTAGCTAAGAATACCTGATGACGTGCAATTATGATCCTCCTGTTAGAACATGTGTTTGGACAAAAAGAAAAACTTTTGCATAAGAGAAGGGAGAGAGGAGAGAAAAATAGGAGAGATATTTTGTGAGGCAATTCTCACACTTCATCATTTATTTATATAGCACAAGCGAATTCCGTACCGCTTTACAATTGGGAACAAACAGCTATAAAACAATACTGAGTAATACAGACACAGTGTTCTCAGCACCTATTTCCTGGGTTTCACCAGGCCACCTGGCTCTTGGAGTCTAATAGTCTTATTATAATAGAATAAACCATTGTTTCTCCTATTAGAACAGGCACTATGTGAACAGCCAGCAGTGTGTGTTAGACCACTGACCAACAATCTGACCAGTCCTGGCAGGTATGGGCAATAACCTCTGAATTTGTTCAATATTATTGCAAAGTATTACAACTTTCCCCATCCAGCTACTTCTTAAATGCCCCCTGACTGGCAAAATTTTCTTGGGAGAACACTGCAGACAGAAAGGTAAAGCGGCCCTGCCCACAAGCTTACAATCTATGGACATGAAAGCAATTATGGGTAAGAGATGATAAACAATCTGTCCAAACAACACAGATTTTCAGAGGCCACAAAGGGCACAGACTACTGACAAATGGATGTGGCATTATTGGAAAATGGATGTGGTCAGGGTATAGATTGAGAGCTTGGACTAAATTGTTCCGATTTACCAATCAGTGATGTGACACCTTCATAGAAGGTAAGTAAACATTATAGCAATTGCTTGGTTGGCTACAGTATAGTTAGTTCATCAAACAGAGCTATGACTAGTAATTTTTTACAATTGAAATAGCACTTTTCTCATCTCACACAAAGTGTGAAAAATTTGTAGTAATGTAATTACCGTTACTATAAGTGACAAACTTACAGGCCCATAAAAGTTAAACCTTTCATAATTTGTTTTTTTGTATCAATGTTTTTCTTTCAAGATCAGCATCTAAAATTGTGAACAGTATAGAAAATTAAAAACAATTTCAAACAGCATAAGCAATTTTGTATTGATTTGATATTTTCTTGGTTTATGGAATGTATGAAATGATATAAGGGAAACAGAAACAAAATGTAAAAAAAATGTGGGGGAGGAAGATTAAAATAATGCAGGGAAAGGATAGGAAGCAACACAGTCTGAAAAAATGGTTATGTACCAACAAGTTATATTGTAAGTCGCCAGTAAACCATGGTTCCATACTTGGTTAAATGTGTCACCTTTGCTATATATACAGTGGGTAACTTCTTATATTTCAGCTATAAATCCCTTTTTTTTTTTTTTACTTTCTTTATAGGAGTAAGGGTTGTTTCTAAAAGCTCTCTACAGAAGTCCTAGCAGCCTGGAGAAGATGGAATGTTAATTGAGTTTATAGGTAAGTGAGGAATGGGCAGGCCAAGGGTTTATCGTGACATCAGTTTGTAATCTGCCATCAAATAGATTTTTTAACGTCCAACAAAAAGATAGAAATATTTGGACTAGGTCTTTGGCCGCAACCTCGCCAACAGAGAAGCAGATGGAAAGATTTTGTTTAATATATTTGGAACCATGTATCACATTGAGTATTGAGTAAATTTTTATAAGAATGTTCCTTAATTAGTATGGAAATGGCTAATCATTAGATAAGAAGTTGCTAAATCTTCCAAGAGAACTCATTTGGTGGAAGGCCAAAATCTTACATCCAATCAGATTCAGGTTTCATTAATGGTTCCAGATTAAAAGAGCATAGCTTACTATGTAGCACAGATATAATACCATTTGTGATGAGTAAATACTAGCAAAGTAGCTTCAAAAGGAGTAGGATCTCTAAATTAATCTTTCTATCCTTCCAAACCAGAGATTTTTTAATTTAAATAAGTTGGCAAGGGCTGCACATGTGGAGGATCAAGCCATTATTCCAGATAATTCAAAGTGATCAACTGCTTCCCAGAGTTTTCATCAAAAGGGTTTTCCTTTATATATTTAAACATCTTCAATTCGATAGGCCGTCGTTTTCTCATCCAAAGTTCGATGTACAAGAGAATTTGTACATGTAATCATTTGTTTTAAGAAGTGTTTTTAATGTCATTTTTAATGAGTAATAAAAATGTAATGGAACTTTTTTGTCTAGTGGAAGGAGCTTAGAGATATTTTCATATTCTCAGAGAAATAAGTCCGCATTAGTGCTTACCCAGAGGGGATTAAACACAGAGGTGGTTTGGAGGTGTTTGTTAATATAAACACACTATTGCTATTATACACTTGTAAAACTGTTGGGATTTTAATTATTTTTCCATAGCAGTGTGTTTCACAGTGGTGTTTTGATTTGTTGTTCCAAATTACACTGTATATTTTTCTTTACCGTTACTAAACTAACATTGAAACATGTTAGGGGGGGAAAAAGAAAAAAAAAGAGAATATTGTTACCTTGAGGATACACTCAAATAAATCTTGCTATAGGTGTATATACAACTACTCTTTAGTAAATGTCTTAAATAATGAGAAGGCTTGCTATGAACTTCATCTACTGTAGACGAAGCACAAAAGTAATGTCTATTACACATTTTTGCTTTATATTTTTGTAGTTTACAAGAGATTAAAGTTCTGAAGTTCAGTATGATTAAGAATCTGAAACAAAGGGTGAATTGGGATTGTTTCAATCAAAGAAATTTATGATAAGTATTATTTATCTGAGGAGTTTGTGATCAGGTTCACATAGTTTGTGTTAAATCACTAGCGCCAACACATTTTCATTCGTGTGATTTGTATTTTGGGATTTGGGGATTAGGGTGGATGAAATCCCAGGAGAGGTGGGCTGCAATCTACTGGTACTGCCAGAATTAAGTATTTTTTGATCAAGATTTCAACTACTGTCTCCATGTCTGAAGTTATTTTTGGGTGAAAAGTGGAGGTATCTTTATATTGTGGACACAATAACTTGTTATATAAAACACCCAAATATTTTAATGTCCTGGTTTTCCAATTGAACTCAATTTTGGGCTAAGATTAATGTGTGTGTGTGTAATGTAAATGTGCAAAGCCAATTCAGTATAGTTTATTTTATTTTATAACCCGATAAATTGGAATATGAATCTAGTCTTATACAACTTTAAGTCAATAGTCATTTGTCCATATTGCAGGCCTCGCTAAAAATTTCTTTAGTCTTAAAAGTGTGTGCTCGAAGGACGACATCCCTTAGGAGGTGCAGAAGTCTGAGGTCATGGTTTCAAAGGTCAATGAGCCTAATCTATTAGAAGATGCTCTAGGGAAGGGTCTGGCAAGAATTATTGAAAAAAAAAAAACAACTCACCAGAAAAGGCTCTAGTGGAGTGGGGATTTGATAGATTATGGAATATTCTTAATATGTAGATTATTCCAATGAGCTCTGTTCTTCATTTCTTCCTGCTTAACTTATTTATTGAAGATCCTGATGGAATGCTTTGAGGTTATCTTATAATTCCTGCTGGTATTGTATAGTTTCATCCAACTTTGTTCTTAAATTGTCCGTAGGGGCTCCAATTTCAAATACCTCAGTTTCTTTAGACCTGCCATTTAACTGCATTACATCTCCCATTTCAGGGCCTGATTAAGGAACATATTTATTTTTTCAAACTGGACTGAAACGCACGCAGGAACGCCACTTTCTAAGAAGGGTGATCCCCATACTGTATGGTCACTTTATGTCATCTGCCATTTCTGGAAATTGTTTGTGTGTCCTGTATTTCAGCTATTGTGAAGTCTATCCATATAAGACGCTACATATCAAATTATATCAGTTTGATTCTGAGGCACGGCACTTCTGTCCTACGTTTATTTTCATCTATATTGGGTTATAGTTCTACACATCCTCTGAAGAATCCCCACTCTTGATTGCAGGATACACTCTGTTCTTAAAAGCGACTAGTTTTTCAACGATCGGCGATGATAGATCCTATTTTAAGAGCTGCTTATAAAGACATCAGTATACACTGAAGGTGGCTGTGTTATATTTATCTTTATAGGCAATATAGTTTATTGTAAGATGTTTATCTTTTATATTTCATAAGTATCTAGTAATCTTATTGATATGTGGTCTTAGTGATGTCTCCTTATATATTTTCTGCTTATTTTTTTTACTATATTTTTTGTTGTTTACATTTATTCATTTATCATTTGCATAGGTAGGAATCAGGCACTGGTATCCCTTTTTTTGGTTTTTTTTTAATTTATTTTTACTTGAAATTGTGGTCAGTCAATTACTGAACCAAGTACCTTTTAGCAACTGTGAGTGAGTGCTATCGGTGTAAGAGGCGTATGCCTCCTAAATCTGTACCTTCTCCTGATAAACAAGTAACATTTAATGTTCTGAATAGGCCATTTCTACACACTTTAACTCATGGCTTAATGAATACTGACAAAAAAATAAATTTGCTTAACTCCACGACATGTGCTTCAGCCCATTTTCTCTAAAAATCACTTTTTCCAGAAATAACATTTTATAGACTAGCAGATTAATTGGGTTTTTTTTAAGGACAAATTGTACTGTCATTTAGGAGCATATTGCATCATTTCTTTAATTTTTTTATTTTTGTATATTACAGAAAATTATACCCGTTACTTATACTGTTAGTGCAGCCCCATAAATATGTTTGGAGATTTATTCTAATGGGTAAATTTATTAATCTGCGATATTCCGGCGGGTTTGAAAAGTGGAGATCTTGCATATCGCAACCAATCAGATTCTAGTTATTATCTATTTAGTACATTCTACATGTGATATATAGAATCAGATTGGTTGCGATAGACAACATCTTCACTTTTCAAACCACCAGAAACTCCGTTTTATAAATTTACCCCTAAGAGTTAAAGGCCCGAGTCATTAAGGCACACATCTAGAACCCTACTAATGATGTTACAAGAGGTTTCTAAAAAAAACATTGTTTCCTATGTACAGTCATGGCCAAAAGTTTTGAAAATTACATATTTTTCACAAAGTCTGCTGCCTCAGTTTTTATGATGGCAATTTGCATATACTCCAGAATGTCATGAAGAGTGATCAGATGAACTGCAATTAATTTCAAAGTCCCTCTTTGCCATGACAATGAACTTTATCCCAAAAACATTTCCACTGCATTTCAGCCCTGCCGCAGAAGGACTAGCTGACATCAGGTCAGTGATTCTCTCGTTAATACAAGTGAAAGTGTTGATGAGGACAAGGCTGGAGATCACTCTGCCATGCTGATTGAGTTAGAATAACAGACTGGAAGCTTTAAAAAGGAGGAAGGTGCTTGAAATCATTGTTCTTCCTCTGTTAACCATGGTTACCTGAAGGAAACATGTGCAGTCATCATTGCTTTGCACAAAAAAGGGCTTCACAGGCAAGGATATTGCTGCTAGTAAGATTTCACCTAAATCAACCATTTATCGGATCATCAAGAACTTCAAGGTGAGAGGTTCAATAGTTGTAAAGAAGGTGAAGAAGGCTTCAGGGTGCCCAAGAACATCTAGCAAGCGCCAGGACCGTCTCCTAAAGTTGATTCAGCTGCGGGATCGGGGAACCACCAGTGCAGAGCTTGCTCAGGAATGAAAATAGGCAGGTGTGAATGCATCTACATGCACAGTGAGGCAAAGACTTTTGGAAGATGGCCTGTGTCAAGAAGGCCAGCAAAGAAGTCACTTCTCTCCAGGAAAAACATTAGGGACAGACAGATATTCTGCAAAAGGTACAGGGATTGGACTGCTGAGGACTGGGGTAAAGTAATTTTCTCTGATGAATCCACTTTCAGATTGTTTGGGGCATCTGGAAAAATGCTTGCCCGGAGAAGGAAAGGTGAGCGCTACCATCAGTCCTGTGTCATGTCAACAGTAAAGCATACGGAGACCATTCATGTGTGGGGTTGCTCCTCTGCCAAGGGAGTGGACTCACTCACAATTTTGCCTAAGAACAGCCATGAATACAGAATGGTGCCAAAACATCCTCCAAGAGCAACTTCTCCCAAACATCCAAGAAGAGTTTGGTGATGAACAATGCCTTTTCCGGTATGATGGAGCATCCTGCCATAAGGCAAAGTGATAACCAAGGGGCTCGCAGATCAAAACATTTAAGTTTTGGGGCCATGGCCAGGAAACTCCCCAGACCTTAATCCCATTTAGAACTTGTGGTCAATCCTCAAGAGGCGGGTGGACAAACAAAAACCCGCAGATTATGACAAACTCTAAGAATTGATTATGCAAGAATGGGCGGCCATCTGTCAGTATGTGGTCCAGAAGTTAATTGACATCATGCCAGGGGGAATTGCTGAGGTCTTCAAAAAGAAGGGTCAACACTGCAAATAATGACTCTTTGCATAAACTGAATGTAATTGTTAATAAAAGTCTTTGACACTTATGAAATGCTTGTAATTTTACTTCAGTTTTTTTAGACCTTTATGTCAGATATTGCTAAGGTATACTGACCAGCCAACTTTGTTAAAACCAATACTTGTGTAATTCTCTAAACCTTTAGCCACGACTGTACAGAATTTTATATTAATCTGGCAAAAAATCTTTATGGTTAGCGTTTTACAAGGACAGCAACTGTCAGAATTCTAACAAGTAGTACATACTATCTGATAGGCAAAGAAACTGCACATTGACAGCACTATAATTGGTTACCAGCAATGAGACCTCCCATGCATAGCATTACAACACACTGCACAATTATATTAGTCAGTGTGCTGGACCGGGGTGCAGCGGGCCCCCGGGCCGCTCAATCTAATAGCTGTTCAGGCCGGCCGCCTCCCCCCACCCCCCAGTGGATGCAATAATAGCTTATTACATGCGGCCGCATTGCGCCGCGTCAGCGCACAGGCGGCCGCATTACATGACACGCATGTAATGATTATGACGTGGCCGCATCGCGTGTCATGTGATGAGGCCGCCTGTGCGCCCCCCGGGCTGAAACCTGCCAGCCCGCGCCTGCTCATGAGGGACTGAAACATTAATTAGTCCATATTTTAAACATTAAGGGAGAATTCAATTGACCACATTACATGTGAGAGTAACACTGCCTACTCACTATTACCATTAGTATGTTAATTTTAACGCAGATTCCTGCTGGTGGCTCTTAGAGCTGCCATGTTACTTGTGAGCTGTCAACTGAATTCCCTTTTAAATATTGTGCTGCTGAAGTCTGGAAAATACACCAAACTAATTAATGACTTATGCTTCCACCTGGAGCTGCACCCAGAAATAACAGTATGAAATTCCACATAAGTGGTACTACAATGCTTACCTCACAAATGAAATATTTTCTAAATTACATAACACTTGTCAGGCTAATGGCCATCTCATTACTTATATGAGGTACCATAAACATTCTTGTGTGCACTTTAAAATACAATCATTGTAAGTGTTCAGCGTCAGACTTGCCTAGAAAGAAAAATACACTTTTTCATTGTGAAAACTTAGATTTTTTTTAAGTTACTCACTAACTTTGCTATCCTTTAGAAGACGTGTTACGTGAGACAATTGCCTCATCATAGAGGTATCTCTGTTATTTATGGTACAGGGTAGAAGCTTGAGCACAGCTACAACCGTAAATATGTTATTACACGCCCTCGTGAGGAGAGTGGTTACCTGTGCCGCACTCGCGAAGAGGCGTCTGGGAGCTCCTGTGCCTGGGTGTCCCCGCTCCCTCTCTGGGTGAGCGCGTACAGCAGCGAGCAAAAGCCACAGACCAAGCACACCAGCACAAGCCGTGACGCCGGCCGCCGCATTACACAATCCCCCAGTCGGGGCAGTTATCTAGGTTTAGGCTGCTAGTGAGCCGCTTCCTTCCGGGACCACACTCCAGGCACTGGATCCGGGGGCGCGGTTGCAAATCTGCGAGGGGCGGAGATGTGAAGAAAAAAATATTAATGGGACGCTATGTTATGTTATGCTACAGGGAGGAGCAGCATGTGTGTAAGAAAGTGATGCGGTAGGGCGGAGTTCTGTTTTAGCATAGCAACTTGTCAGAATCAAGACTCAGAATCAGCATTGCAAATCACCAGGTTTATTAGTCATACACCATGAAGACCTTATGTGCAGATGAAAACTTTAGTAAATAGACAGGTTATAGATCAATAGGAGTAGTGCCTTTCAAGTTTATTTATCAGTCTGTGATGTGGAACATTGTCAAAATCCTTACTAAAGTCTAGATAAGCAACATCTACACCCCCATCCCCTTTGATCTATTACTTCAGTCGTTTAGTTAAAAAAGTCAATAAGATTTGTTTAACACAACAACCCAGTAAATCCATGCTGTTTACGATCCTGTAAGTAACTGGATTTGAGATATTTTACAACTCTGTCTTTTAAGAATGTCTCTATCAGTTTCCATACTACTGATGTAAGGCTAACTGGTCTGTAGTTGTTTGCCTCTTCATTGCTTCCATTTTTGTGCAATGGGATTACATTTGCTCTTTTCCGGTCCTCTAGAATTACTCCTGTAGCAAGCGACTGGTTGAATATTTCTGTTAATGGTGTTACCAGCACCCCTTTAAACTCTTTTAATATCATTTGATGTATCCCATCTGGCCCCATTGATTTATCCTTTAAGTTTTGAGAATTTTGTAAGGACCTTCTCCTCTGTAAAATGTACTATCTGCTTATTTTTTATGAAAATACTTGCAACTTAACTGTGGTCCCTTCTCCTGTCTTTTAGTGAATACTGAGCAAAAATAATGATTAAGATAATCTGCTATTACCTTGTCTCCCTCTTACACTCTGTATTCAGTCTTATCAGAGCCATAACTTAGAATTCTAGCGCCTGGGACGAGAAAGACAAATGCCGCCCCCGTAGCCCTCAATTTTAACCAAATTAACCTAAAATATTTCTAAACTGCGCCCCCCTGCAGCACTGCGCCCTGGGCAGTCGCCCCTATCGCACAGCCCTAGTTACGGCCCTGAGTCTTATTATTCCACTTTTTGTTTTTCTCCTTTCACTTATATACTTAAAAACATGTTTGCAACCTTAACCTACTGACTGGGCCATTTTCTATTCACCTTGTGCCTTTGCATATCTGATTAGCTTCTTAGCCTCCTTCTATCTAACAAGATAATTATTCTTAGTTTTGTTTATATTTCCTAAAGACCATCTTTTTTGCTTTTAGAAAACTTGCTACATCTTTTGCAAACCCCACTGGCTTCTTTCTCCTTGTGCTTTTCCTAACCCTTTTGATACAAAGATCTGTCGTTTTTAGTATTGCAATTTTTTAATTTTTCCCACCTCTCCTGCACTCCTTTCAGGTTCTTCCACTCTGCCAAAGAGTCACTTACACATTTTCTCATCTCTATAAAGCCTTCTTAAAATCTAACACTTTTTTTGCGTGGGATGAGTCAGTCTCTGTCTTTATACTAAAGCATACTGCTTGATGGTTGCTGGATCCCAGGTTCTCACTGTTAGGAACCCCGCCAGCCGGCACAACACAACCCGGAGTGTACTCTGCCAGTCAGGTGTTCACTGGAGCCCCTGATGGTGGGGACAGGCTGGGCTGCAGACTGACAGAGGGTTGTGAGGTGTGTAACGGCTGGGGAGAACCCAGGCAAGCGGAGTGGAGTCCAAGCAGAGGTCAAAGGCCAGCAGCAGATAGCAGATCTGATAAACAAGCCGAGGTCAGGGGTCACGAGCAGACAGGGAGGTCGGTATTCAAGCCAGAGGTCAAGGTCACGAGAAACACAGGCAGAGTCCAAATCCAGGCAAGAGGTCATACACGGGTAATCAGTAGAATTTCCAACAGACAGGAACAAGGCACAGAGCAGGTCGGCAGACTGGCAAACAGAAGCTATAACCGGCAGTGAGGCTGCAGACCTCACTGCCTTAAATACCAGTGGCCACCAATCAGAGCCTAGCTCTGAATCACACACAGCCCCCTGCATGATTAATGTACCAAAGCATTAATCAGCCCACAGGCTAGAGCAAGGCTTGTTTATTCAAGCCACAGGTTGTTTAACTGCTGCGCAGAACACAGAGCTTCCGAACAACGGTCGGCCAGGATCCGGAAGTGACGTCCCGGTCGTCAAGGTGACGGCCGGGACGCCAGTGGACACAGTAAGCGAGCCGCTGCAGCTGTGAGTACCGCCGCGGCTCGTGACACTCACCCACCATTTGTATGTATTAAATCTAATATTGCGTCTTTGCGAGTGGGCTCCCTCACTAATTGTTTGAGGGATGCTTCCTGCAAGGAATTCAGAATGTCCCCACTTCTAGTGGAACTTGCAAAACACTCCCCACAGTTCACAGTTCTCGGCCTTTTGGCTAAGATCAAGTGTAGTATCTGTTCTTATCTGGCAATCTAACACTGGTGAGGGTTCAAACAGATGTAGACTTTACTGCATGGTGTACCTGTCCTTCTCCTGTCAAAAACCCAGTGGTCCGAAATCTGATTGTGGCTCTTCCATAGCACAATCTAACACTGGTGAGGAACTGTCAAGGCAGTGCTGCACCTGATGTTACCCGACCAGGAGCAAGAAGATGACGAGGACGATCGACTCCGGGGAAGAGGCTCTGCTGGATGCTGAGCGCTGGGAAGAAATCTACATAGCTCCGCCCCCTTGTAGAAGATTGCCCTCCAGACAAGCCTTCCAAGCCTCTCTGCCCCAGGAAGAAGAGCCAGGAAGATGGCTTCAGCCTCTGCAGCTCCTGCCTCCACCGCTGCTCCTGCCTCTGGGAAGAAGGAAAGAAAGACCACCGCTCCAAAGCCTTCCCCCATGACTGGAACCTCTGCCTCCACCGCCCCTGCTATTGCTGGACAAGGGAAGCCCAGGCAAGAGAACCCTCACTCTGGAACCCTGGATGAGGCAGACCGTCGTCCTGAAGCTGAAGGAAGTGGATGGAAGGGTCCCAGACATGACAGCTGAAACTTTTGGAAAGAAGATGATCCTCGGTCAGGGATTCTCCACGGCTAAAACCCTCAGCATGCAGAACTAAATGAAGGGGATCTTTTACATCACCTCCGCCTCCATAGCTATCCGCAAGAGATACTGGGAGGCAGTGAAGACAGCAAGACTGGAATCTCCCTTTTCCCGCTTTGTGGGGAACTGCCCCATCCAGAGAGAGGAGAGAAGAGGGAGGGTCATCTCTGGTAAGGACATCGCTACTTTACTGAGCCGCTTCTGCTCCGTGATCAAGGACCCCTCCAATATCCTGAGTGCCAACGGTTTCTGGACAGGCAAGTGGTCCATCATTATCAGGCTGAGGAAAAACGACTCTGCAACCAATGGTCTCCAGCACCTGCCATCATGCTTTGCCCTGGGCGGCTCTGCTGTCCTCTCCACTATGCTGATCACCCAAGAAACTGCAGGAAGTGTGGGGAAGCTGACCACATGTCGAGAAGCTGCAAAGTTTCAACCTGCAGGAACTGCAGAGTGGCAGGGCACGAAATCAAGGACTGCCCACAAAAGACATCATGCAACCTCTGCGGCCTGGCCAGCCACATCTACAGGGACTGCCCCCAGAGAGCTAGAACCTATGCTGCAGCAGCCGGGAAAGGACTGCTGGAAAGTGAACCTGCCCCAGCTCTACAGCCCAAGCCAGCCCAAAAGAAGCAACAGAAGCCCATACCATAGCCATGAGTGGGTAAGAAGTCTTCCATCTCTCCTCTTCCCACCCCCCTTCCAACCTCCCTTCCCACTCCTCCCCCTCCCTGCTCCTGTTGTGACAGCACCTCCCTCCTGTCCTGCTGTCACGACTCCTCCACTCTCCCCAACCCGCTCCCGTCCTCTTCCCACCTTCACTCCCCCTCCTGTTGCAACCCTCCCCCTCTCTCCCGTGTAGTAGCACTAACCCCCTGCACCGCGAATGCAGCTCCCCGCCTTTCCCAGGAAGATTTGGTGGGTCGGGATTCCGAAACAGAGGAGATTTAGGTGGAGGTCTGCTCCCACCCCGCCATGGGGACAGGGGCAGACCGGACCAAGTCCCACCGGACAAGGAGGGTAACTAATGTATTGACTGTGCTAACTTTCTTTTTTCTCCCAATTAATGATTAAATTTTCTCTTTTTACCATTAATGTGAGGAGTGTGAAGGATAAGATTAGACGTCAGTCTGTGTTGACCTTTCTAGACAGCCAGAAATGTGATGTTTACATGTTGCAAGAATGTTCTTTGCCTTTCTCTAGCTCCTATAGGCACCTGGGTAGGCAGTGGTCTTATGGGCCCTCCTATTGGTCTGTGGGGAGTGACTGTAAGTCTGCGGGGGTCGCCATACTTATCTGGGGAAGCCTCTTCACACTAGTATCCGTTCAGGACTTTGTCTGCGGCAGATTGCTCATCGTAGATGGCTCTTGGGCAGGTGAGCCTATCAGGCTTATCTGTGTGTATGCATCACCTGGTAAGAATGAGCGTTTGGAGCTTTTCCAGACCCTGCGGGCCCAGCTCATAACCACCAGGGCAGTAGTGATGGCCGGGGATTTTAACTGTCCTATAGAGGAAGGTGGCTGGCTCTATACTTGGAGCCGCCCTGATGGCTCAGTCCGTTCCCGGATTGACTTTGTGTTTACCCCGAGAGTAGTAAGACAGAACAGGCATGCCATGGGTCCCTGCTTCTTTTCTGACTACAGGGCCATTCTCTTCTGGGGGATTCTGGGCCATTGTTTTCCTCCCGAACCAGGCTCCTGGAAATTAAACTGTGCTCTGCTGGAAAGAGAAGCGTTGGAGGAGCTGAGGGATGCTTATGTGATTTGGAAAAATGACAAAATGTTACTTTGTATGTCTAACTGGTGGGAGTATGTCAAGTGCAAGTTTCACAGTTTCTTTCAGGCTAAGGGCAGACAACAGGCGTGTGAGAGGAAAAGAAACTTCAGGAGGCTTCAGCGTCAGCTGCAGTCCCTGCTGGTTCTCCAACTTTGCGGCTGGGACGTGAAGGATGATCTGGCGGAGGCCAAGGGGGGCCTCCTACCCAGCCAGATAAATCTCACAATATGACTCTGTAGTGCCTTAAATGCATGCAACAGCATTTTGACTGGCATTGCTTGGAAGTATAAAATCCTAGGAAGAACATTCATTTGCATAGCTGTTATTCTGCCTATGAGATCTATTTATAAGATAAATAATCTGTCCCAATGCCTGATTATTTTTATAGAATCTATCAGAGCTGGGAAGTTGACTTCATAGAGTTGGTCATAATATCTGGTCAGAAAGACACCCAGGTACTCAATATTATGATTTGTCTGTTTATTTAGAAATTTGAGCATTCCCCACATGTATGGAGTTTTTACGTAGAGTGTTTTTGTTTTTTTAAGGTCAGTAAAATCATCTGCATAGAGGGAGAGTTTGTACTCACTAGGCAGCTATAATACCTGTTTAGTTAGGATTGCTTAGAATCCTTGGTGCTATGGGTTTCATCATGGATGCAAAGAGAAGAGTAGGCAGATTTCAGCTTTTTCTAGGTACGATTGGAGACTGTTAGAGGAGCCAAAGCGGTACCATTGGCCAGAACTGATGCAGATGGGTCATAATATAAAGCAGCAATTACGCATAAGTTCCATCAAAGTCAATTTCCTTCAAAGTGCATTACATAAAATGCCACATGACCCTGTCAAATGCCTTTTCAACATCCAAAGACAGCACCAGGGCAGGAACTGCTTCTTTATTTAATGCATAGATTAGATCAACAGTTCAACTTGTATTGACTGCTGTTTGATGGCCTGGGAAAATCCACCTTGTTCTGGGTAGGCTAAAGCCAGAATGGACAAGGCTAATCTATTTGCTAGTATCCACATAGAGGATAAAAAAAATAGATGAAGGTTATATGTAGAGATGAGCGCACTCGGATTTCTGAAATCCGAGCCCACCCGAACACTGCCGATCCTAGACAGATCCGAGACAGATCCGGGTATTCCCGCCAATTGCAAAACTGAAACCGAGGCTCTGAGTCATAATCCCGCTGTCGGATCTCGCGATACTCGGATCCTATAAATTCCCCGCTAGTCTCCGCCATATTCACTCGGGCATTGATCAGGGTAGAGGGAGGGTGACATGAATCCGATTGAGCATGCATTTCACTTGATGAAGACAAAACTGAAGGGAAAATGCCCCAAGAACAAGCAGGAACTGAAGACATTGGCAGTAGAGGTCTGGCAGAGCATCACCAGGGATGAAACCCAGCGTCTGGTGATGTCTATGCGTTCCAGACTTCAGGCTGTAATTGACTGCAAAGGATTTGCAACAAAGTATTAAAAAGTCTTCCACCACAGTTTGGACCTGGTACCCAGTCCACTAAATATATTATAGAGGTGTGATATGGGTTTATAGCTAGTGCACAATGTTGGGTCTCGTCCTTCCTTGGGAATGAAGATACCACCTGCCTTAGTGGTGTTCCAGTCATTTATTTTCCCTTGCAATATTGCATTATTAAAGATTAAGAAGCATTGAAAACTCAGCAATTTTTTGTTGCATTAATAGGCAGTAAAACCATCAGGGCCTGGCGCAGCAAATTTCTTGGGAGACTTAATTGTCTAAAGCTGGGTACACACTACAGAATTTTTCACCAACTTTTCATGCCAATCAATTTTACTTCCGATCGATGGTCCGATCGCTCGGTCCATGGACTGCATACACACTAGCCTTGTTTTAGACGATAATAGGAAGAGCGGCCGTCCCGTTAGCAACTTTTTACAGCCATGTTGTCGTGAGCAATGATTTTAATTTCGTACACACTGAAGCAACATTTGTGGGGCATGTAACGATATAGCAAAGATATTAGCATAAAGGGGCAGAGCTTTCACTATAGTTAACATCTAAAACCGCATAAAAAGAGAAGGCAACACTGTCTCTTCATTCATTCCTATTTCTTAACCTACAATGAATACAGTAAAAGAAAAAGCAACTGCAGTTTTCATGTATGCACCTATCAGAAAGAACTTACCGTATATGTGAACAAATGTACAGGTAAAAACGATCATAAAATCCCTTTGTATGTAATGGTCCTGTACGGGTTAAAGTTATAGCAAAAAATCATCATGCACGAGGTTATTATTATTATTATTATCTTTGACTTATAAGGCGCCACAAAGGGTCCACAGCGCCATACATTACATATACAGAAAACAGAACCAAGACACAACATGATACACAAATATATACAAACACAGGTGACAGGGTAAAGCAAATCAGATTATATCTGACAGATAGTGAAAGGGATGGTAGAAATCAGCAAGAAGAAGGCCGAAGCTTAAGAAAATAGGGAAAACGGCTAGCGAAGCAGGCCAAGTAGTGCAGATGATGAAGGAACAGTAGAAGGAGCACACAAGGTAAGAGGGCCCTGCTCATGAGATCTTACACAAATAGGCATCACCCACAATGCTCCATTCTCTGCGGCCATCATTGCTGATTGGTCCACAGCAGAAACGAACGTCCATGTCTGAGTGTATAAAATGACAGAGGAGCCTGTCTGGCGCCGAGGAACATGAGAAGATGACGGGTGAGGAGAAGGTGTCAGTGGGGGTTGCAGCTATGGAGACAGAGTCAGAGATGGTGCTGGTGGGGACAAAATTTTTTGAAAAAGTTAAGGTGGTGGAGATGCTCAAGAAGAGCAAAGAGCAAAGTCGATGAGCCCAGGAGAGGTGGAGATGATGGGAAAAGTACTGGACCATTACGACTACGACATTAAAAAAAGTGAGTAGCACGTGTAATGTACCTGTTTGAAGGACTTTATGTATTTCATTCTAGTTTCACACAAAGCAATGTAAACGCCTGATTTGTAACATAGATTTTTTGGTGTCAGAACGATGAATTAACGGTGAGAAGGCCTGTTTAGTTACCACTTGTACCACTAATGTAACACCTGTTATCAAACAAGAAAAAATTGATGTTGAATACCAAGATATGAAAGAAGTTATACACAAAGGTATTTTAGTGAACATGTGTAGACAACTAAATGCTTTGGGCACATACCTCTACCATTATAATAACCAAAATGGTGCTCGTTTTCCAGAATATATGGAGGTTAAGCCCACTATTATTGTGATTGTGCTAGAGGGGCCACAACATAAACTGATCTCGAGCAGTGTGCAAGGTGAGCAAATGAGAGTATTTCTGGTGTTGGATATAGATTACAGATATAGAAGTTTAATAGTAAAAAAAATAATTATTTCCTTGTTTCGTAGGTAAAGAAATCAAAGGGAATATAAACCCAAGTGACATCAAGAAAAAAATGAAAAACCTTGAGAAAAATTTTAATGAAATGTGTATGCTGTTTGGAACTGTTCTGCCACAAACCACTAGCACCTTTAAAGTGCAATACTATTTTTTTCACTTGTCATATTCTCCAATAAAATTTTTGTACTTTTTCCTGCAATAAAACTGTTGCATTAACACTATGTGGTTTTTTCTGGGCATTTTACAAATATTAGTTAATAAAGGTTAATATGATTTCATAAGTTTAATAGTTCATAAAAGGTAAATATGAATAGGTTCCCAATATAGATGCAAAGGGTAATAACACACATGCTTTACACAAGTGTAATGGTCTGCAGCCAGACAGGTGCAATATACATCAATACAAAACACTAGTCAGTGATGTGCGGATACCGCACCACGTGGGACTGGTACAGACATCACTAATTTACATACACACGCCCCCCAGGTCGAGGAAGTATAGGAGGATTGTCGTGGATCGGTCGGAAATTTATACACACTACACAACGAAAAGGAGATTGAAACGAAAATATTTAACTGTACAACCAACCAAATGAGGCAACAATCGTCCATTTGGGAAGACTTTAGACCATCGTGTCACTACACACACTGACCCGACTTTCAAACGAGCGGTCGATGTCAGATGGTTGAGCCGATTATTGGACAAAAACTGTGTAGTGTGTAACTAGCTTAAAAAATTTCTTCTTCTGTAATGTGTTTATTGAGAGCAGCTGAATGAGCCTCTGAGAAACAAGGAATGTTACAAGAGTGTAAATACACTAGTAAAATCTCTGTTGAAGACATTTAAGAGTCTTGAATGTTTTTGCAGTTAGGAGTTGGTTGAGCTGACGCCTAACAGCAAGAATAGAAACATAGACTTTGAAAGTAGATAAGAACCGCTTGACCCATCTAGTCTGCCTAATTTTACCCTCAAACCCTATTTGATCCTTTAATCTATGAAAGGATATATTTATGTCTTTCCAAAACATATTTAAGTTTCACTACTATATTGGCCTCTACCACATCTGATGGGAGGCTATTCCACTTATCCACTATCCTTTCTGTGAAGTAGTTTCTACTCTGAATCTACTTGACTCCAGTTTCAGTGCATGTCTTAAACTCTCTTCCTTTGAAGAGTGTTTCCCTCCTGTACCTTGGTCAATCCCTTGATAAATATGAAAGTTTCTATCATGTCCCCCAGCTCTGGATCTAATAGAAAAGAAATGCAAGCAGATATACCTTATTTAAATATAAATGTACTTCTTGTTAAATGTAAAGCAAACTTAGTCGGTATAGTTAAGAATAAGTTTGAATACACAGAAAAATGTCAATCGGACAACAGGTGGCACCTTCAAAATGGCAGATCTCAATGATACCAAAGGTTTGTCCATTATCTGGGGTCTGACTGTCCAGAAATGGGAACTTTAAACTGGCAGTTACCTAGGAATTACAGTCTCTACAGTGTAGCTTATCTTTGGCGCAGTTACACTGCAATGTGCAAATAAAAATGTGTGCAGATTTAGACCTGGGAGGTGTCACGAGCCGCGGCGGTACGCCGCATCCTGGAGTGAATTAGCAGCCGGGCGCGTGCTTTAGTTTCTATGCTGTTATTATCCTTGTGACATAGATGTAGGAGGGTGTAGGGACATCCTCCAACACCAGGGAGAGCTCTCATATGATTTAAACTGGTTCATTTATATTTTTATACGTTTCCTGGTTTATGTTATTACCTATGCTAGTTCTAGCTAGTAATTAATTAGCTGCCTCCTGAGGCTGATTGTCAGCCCTGTCCTCCTCTGTCCTGATTGGCTCTTAGTACTATTTAAGGCAGTGAGATCTGAGCCTCACTGCCGATTATAGCATCCTGTTCCAGTACTGCTGCCTGCTATTTATTCCTGTGTTTGGTGTTTAACCTAAGATTGATTACCTGTGTATGACCTTTGCCTGTTCCTAGACTCTGAACCTGTGCTTCTGACCCTGATCTTACGCCTGTCCCTTTATCCTGAACCTGTGACCTTGACCTTTCTGCCTATACCTGACATATCCTCTGGTGCCCTGCCCAGTCCGCTGACATCTGGCCTGTCGCTACTCCGTGTGCAACCTCCTATACCTGTGCACTACCGTGTAAGCATAAACGAATACTACTCTGAGCAGAAGACCTGGGGGCATCTGAGTACCTGTGAGCACAACCAGTCTCTATGGGAAAGGTGGCTGCTAAAGGTGAAGACCTCTTCTACCTGTTCTATGACTTTATGCCGGCACTGGTGGCCATAACAGGAGGTGGGCACATCTTTGCTGAACATGCAAAGCCAGGAAGTATTTTCCCTATATGCCCCCAATTTTTTAGATGTTTTTTTTAGGTCAAGTAAACACGTCTCCTAATATCATCAGACCTCCATCAATCCCTCCCCTTAAATGGCCAACTGCCCATGTCCTCTAGCAATCAGCCACTCTGCACTTCCTGCTGAATGTGACATCAGTCTTCCATTTCTTTCTGAGCAATTATGTTTTGGAGTTCTAGAATGCTGAATCACATGCTCAACATTTCAGGACTGCAGATGAATTGTGATGTCACGGCAACACAGCTCAAGCTCTCTGTGGACTGAGGTGACACTATAGTGCCCTTGGATGTATGTGCAGTGTTGGTCCTTTTCTCACATGCAGTTCTGCTACATATCAAACATACATCTTGAGGCATGCCACACACCTCTCTGCTGGTCTTGGATAAATCATTGTGCCACCACATTATAAAATAATGGGCAGTTGGGGACCTTTTGTGACAAGGAGTATAGTGGCAAAGCATATGTGACAGAGGCAGAGTGGTGAGGGAATTTGACATATCCAGTTCCACTCTACCCACATTATTTATATAGCGCCACTAATTCCACAGCGCTGTAGAGAACTCACATCAGTCCATTCCCCATTGGGGCTTACAGTCTAAATTCCCTAACACACACACAGGTCAATTTGTTAGCAGCCAATTAACCTACCAGTATGTTTTTGGAGTTTGGGAGGAAACCCACGCAAACACGGGGACATACAAACTCCTCACATGCTCCCACACCTTTCTCCACTCCTCACATATGAAGTCAAAGGCATTTTACACAAACTAGCCATATTGTGGAACCGCAGTACAAATGTAGTATAGCTCTCCGAACCCTCCTCCATCAGCAACCGTAGCAGGGTAAAAGTTGCTAGAGGCCTTTCGGAAAAGGTAGACTTGAGGCCAGAGACCAAGGCCCTTCCACGTGCCACAGCACAAGTCCCAGCCAGAGGTGGGTCTCAGAGGAGGCGGTGAAGGGAAGGCAAGTCTAGAACCGCAAAAGTGTCTGCAAAAAAACTGCAAAAGTTACACAGGACCCTGGCAAACCCTGTAACAACGGCTACCCTCCTAATAGTTATGCCTATGGTGGTTTTCTAGTGTACAAGAATCTGGGTAATTACTTGTGATGCTGAAGCCGGCTTGTGACATCATAGACCTTCTCTTGATAAGGTTGTGCATAACAAGAGGCTTAACCCAAATGTGTGAAACTAAAACTTCTTCCTCAGGGACTTTTAAAACTATACACACACACACACACACACACACACACACACACACTAACAACTGGCAAAGTACTCCTACTTCATCTTATTCATTAAAACCAAAGCCTAAAAACAGAGTACAAAGCTACTAAACAAGTGTAGTAAGCCTATTTTACACCTCTCCCCTCATCTACTTTGCTCACCACAAGTTTTATCTCTCACTCTAGAACATTTGCTCATCATTCATACTACCTTAACTTAATAAAAAAAATATTTACAGAGAATAAAGACTTATATCAGGTTGGGTACTAATTTCCTATGCACAAAATACTGACACAAAGAATACAAACATGAAAATGCCTACACTGAAAATACTGGGAATTAGGAAATGTCTAACATTGTAAACACCAACAAGCAAGAAATGCCAACAGCCTAAATACCTACATGTAAGGAAACCCGACACATAAAATACAGACCGTGCGATTGGCAACAATGAAAATGCAGACAGTCACACTGCCGGCATTAAGACAGCAATGCGAGCGGATCCGACCTGCCCCCAAAAACCCTTGTGCTGCCAGCCTACTACTGGTTTCCGTGAAATCTGTGGGGAAGGGGGGAGCTTGGGCCCCTCCTTTCCTAATTTCATGAAAACAGACAGTAGGCCAACCAGCCAGGGGGGTAGCAGTATAGCAAGGGGATACGCAGCAGGGATCTCCCTGCCATAACAACAAACCAATCCCAGACCGTTTAGCACAGGGCTAGATTCCCTAGGGAGTGGGGTCCACAAAGATTGTGTGGTTTCCCCCCCCCCCTCTAGAAATACCCAGCCCAGTGTTAAAAGCATTAGGGCTATTCCTAAACCCCTGAGGAAGTAGGTGTAGGGTAATAAAGTGTGTGTAATGTAAGAATAAGTGAAACACTATTTTACTTTGTGGAACTACAAATCCCAGTCAGCCTGAGCTCCAACAACCTGGGCATACTGCTACTTGGAGAACCAGAAATGTCACCATGCTCTGACACCCAGGGCTTGCTGAGCCATGTAGTGCCACAAAGTGAAATAAAACACACAAATCTCTTTACAACCATATTAGTTTAATAAAAAAATAATAAAACCCTCAAAATAAATCACAACATCTTCTTTTCAATCACATATTTATTCAAAATAATAAAGCCCTGTATACTTACCATCTGATGCCTTCTTCTGTATGGGACCCAATATTGTAAGATTTCAATTCAACAAGGCTTTAAATAATAACTAGCTGGTGGGTCGGACCTGCTTGTATTGCCATCTTAATTCCGGCAGTGGGACTGTCAGCATTTTCATTGTCGGCAATCACACAGTCTTTATTTTATGTGTGTTGGGATTTCTTACATGTAGGTATTTAGGCTGTCTGGATTTTTTTCAGCGCTCACGTTAGGCATTTCCTACTTGTCAGTATTTTCAGTGTAGGCATTTTCACGTCAGCATTCTTTGTGTCAGTATTTTGTACATAGGAAATATGGTTACCACCCCTTATATCATGATTACACCTTAGCAGAAGCAAAGCAGGGAAAATCAATTAAGAACCAAAGTTAAACGGTGATCTGTTCAAATGACACTATCCAAATGAAAATAGACCATCTTCAGTTGTAGACTGAAATGATCTACATATGTTGTCCACTATGTGTATGTTAAATTGTAAATCACCAGCTGTAAACAAATAATAAATTGCCTAAAATTAACGAGCTCTCTTTAACCTATCACTTTCACCCTCTATTTAAAAAAAAATAAAAAAAATGGTTGGCCAAGAAGTGCAGATAAAATGTGTACTTTTTGGATAAATATTTACACAGACACAACCCTATCTTTGGTGCTATGTGGCCTAATATTCTGCACTTGTACTCCACCATCTTCAAACTTTTCTCTGGATATTTAATAAAAGTCCGTATGTTACGGTAATTAATCATAAGATTTCCCCCCCCCCCTAAAAAAATAAACAAACATCAGTAGGGGGTGCATGATGTACCTATTAAATATAACACAGCAGACTCATTTTCTTTAACTATCTGTATTTCATAGTAAACATCAAAAATCAGTACCGTTGTGCGAGTATGGATTTTAAACATCAAGTACAATGGTACAAAAATTGAACACAACACAAATGTCAGGAATTACAAAAGGCATTATTTAGATAACATTACATTTGAATTTGGGGTGGTGGTTGTAAACAAAAATGCAAAACCTGTATTCATAAAAATATTTTATTGGTACATGTACAGGATACCAACTTAGAATAATGGATTTCCACACCAGGCAATAATGAAATGAACACGGCAATGTATTTGATTTGACATTTACAGAAATATTGACATTGGGACTGAATGGTTACAGTGCAAGGAAACACAAGCCTTTTAAAAGGTGTGTTCACATGAGGTCGGGAGTAGGAATCTGCGCCACCAGCAAGTAGAGTTAACTTAAGGTGCCCCTGGCTCATATCAAGCTCTGTGCAGCCATTTTTCCCGAGCACTCCTCACTTCCTCTTACAGTCATACTAGAAAACCCAGATCATGGGGGGGGGAGGATGAGAGCAACAGAACCAATTAACCCCCATCTGCTGCCATTTAACGTCAACTAATTAACTGGATTTGTCAGCTCTGTATTACAGGACAGAGCACTGCAAAAAAATTCTGCACGTAACAGCCTGCAAGGCTTGCGTGAGGGGTACCTTTGTCAAATATTTACACTGCTGGTAGCACAGCTTTAAGGTTGAGTAACAGCATAAACTAAAAAGTGGTTGCTCTAAATTCGTGAAACCTGTTGCAAAATAATAAAAAACTAAAGTAAAACTAATTACTGTACATTCGTTTAAACCATATTTGATTTGCTGTGACTCTTCATAAGCAGAGAAAGGAAGCACATAATATTTTAGTAATTAGTACAGTATGTCCGAAATAAAAGGCTTATAAAGCAATCATTCTAAAAGACAGGTTGATTAAAATCAGAAGTGAATGCACTTTTATAGCACCATTGATTTTAAAACTCTTATTAACCAAAGGATTACTGAAATTCTAATATCACAATGCTTAATACCCATTAAAGAAATTCATTGGTGGAGCCACAAATTGTTGTGGTATCCTGTATAAAAAGTAAAATAAAACAAACATCTATTTTAATTTTGCTGCGTTGCCAAGGATTCACTAGACATTTTCATGTTGTAATCATATTATGCCAAATAGTAAATGTCAATATAAATCCAATATGTATTTTCATTTTCCTCTTCCCTGTTGTGCAACTTTTTATAGAATTAGAACGAATGTAAATGGAGTAAAAAAAATAGTTATGAAGTAAAAAGTTTGGGTAACAGGACATTGGAACACAAAATGCACATTTTAGATTTTGCCCAATAACAATCAACACAGAGATTAAAAGAGAAGTTCAATAAAGAAACAAGAACACTAAAGACAAAAACAAACTTGCCAGCATGTTAATACATGACAACTTATTACAGCCAGCGACAAAACCCAGAGTAACAGTTGCCCAAAATACACGTATAAAACAAAATAAATGGCAAAATTTCATACAAAGGCTATATTTATATTTTTTCCTATTTAAATCACACCAAGTACCAGCAGGTGCATTTAAGATAGTCACTTTGAGATTCCTGTAGCAGTAATAGTTGACAAAGTTGATTTTTGAGTTGTATACATAACTATGTGTCACAATTTTCCAAATAATACATATTTAGGCAGCTTGAACTATGATATAAAATTTTATTTCAATACATGCCCATAAGAATCTATTCAACATGTGTTAGTACTCACTAACCTAAAAGTGAAGATGGAATTACTAATAACACTGCATAACAAAATGATCAACCACATTTCCATGGCACTTCAACAATAATTTGTAACATTTAAGACTAAAAATGTGTGCTCAACCCTTTTGTGCCTCATAGTATTAAATAGATGCACGGAAAGCTATAGATGGTATCACCAATAGCAATTTCAAGAGGAACTCCTGTGAACAGTTACATTTGAGGTGGGGAGTCTACAATCTTCAACTTGCAGATAAGATAGACATTAAAAATTGTGAAATAAAATGGTCAGTCACCTTTTGTTCTTA
The DNA here is from genome assembly GCF_038048845.1 of Mixophyes fleayi. Taxonomy (NCBI): domain Eukaryota; kingdom Metazoa; phylum Chordata; class Amphibia; order Anura; family Limnodynastidae; genus Mixophyes; species Mixophyes fleayi. The sequence continues at coordinate 194,636,772 of NC_134405.1, forward strand.
CACTAAACTAATGAACAGAATGCAATATGTATGCCAAAGGCAATATATCCCCCAGATTGATCAATCGCAGTACCTCAGTACTGTCCTTGATCCCTTGACAGTCCAGTAGCTTTTCATGGATGGAAATCAGCATTTTGCATACATAATTCAGGAGGCTTACACATTGTGAATGGAACAATATTAATGCATATAATTATTTGCTGGCCTAGTCTATTCACCAGCTTAGTTATTGTAACAAGGCTGCACAGCATTCATTTTAGAGAGCAGATATGATGCAAGGTTTGTCAACTTGCAAAGAGCCAGTAGTTTTGACAGCAATAATTTGAACTTTAGATACAACATATGATTTCTGTTAGGGCAGGTAATATGCAGCTTTACAGAACTCCAGCCAAAAACCACTCTCCCCTACACTAGCCACCTTTCCAATAGTACATCTTCCTTACCCTCCAATCACTGCTTGAACAGAAGAGGAAGGCAAAGCCACCACCTTCCAAGCAGTGAAGAGATTGAGTCAGTGGGTAAGATTCAAACAGTTCAAAACAATGAGGTGCCTCTTTCAGTGCACAATACCAGTTGTCAACTGATTATATCTTATATCCAGTGTCTCAACCTTCTCCAGCACCTGCTGGCCACAGAAGATGGTGGCTTCAGATTCAGTTCAGGTGGCATTTGAAGGTTAGAGGAGAAACTATTTCAGGTGGAGTTCATCTTAAATTTTTCGCGGTCCCATTTGAAATTGTAATGGTTTACTGTGAACTGTAATTACACACACATACATATACATATATATATATATATATATATATATATATATATATACACACACACACACACACACATACAGCAAGCTGGCATTAAAGGGCTAGTTAAACCTAAAAACGGAGAGGGTCTATATACATTTGTTCGAGACTGAGATTAAGTACATGTATGTACAGATTATTAGCCCTGTAATTTTTAGGTGAAGTAATTTTGCTTAGTCAACGTCAAAATGAGTCACGTGTGTAATTATGGTAAATGGCTAATTAAACAGGAACAAGTAGATTTCTAATGTCAATGTAATTTTAAGGGATCCAGTCATGAACAAACATTTTTTTTTTTTAGTTCTATGCTTTTAAATATAGGGTAGTGTAATGTATTCAATATTACAAATATAAAACATCAAGTATGTTGTTTCTCTCTGTTTCATTGATTTTGAGTCTCAGCAAGAGCCTTGCACCACAGTCAGCCTCATCTGGCGATACTACTTGCCGTACTTCCTTAAAGGCTAATTCACACAAACACACCATTGGTCAACTGCTTGCGAGTAGTCCAAGAAATTTGACTATCACAATGATCATTAACCTTATGATAACCACCCCTCAATGTTTACACCAGACTGCAGCTAAAACTCAAATGTGGTAAAAATGATGAATACATCATTTTGTGCTGCAAACGTTTCAAAAATCTGTGTGAACAATCCCTAAGTGGTAAGTTGCACACTATCTGTACTTAGATATAATACAGGGTTACCTATTGATAGGTAATGAGGCTGAGGGAGATACAGACCAGGTTCACCATGTGAAGCAATTTGTTCCAACAATAAAACCGTTTAATCTGACTTTTGTGCAAAATAGATAACTATACCCTTTAAAACATAAATAAAAATGATACACAAATTGGCGATAGTGTCCCTGTTACTACTGTACCTTATCAGTTGTTTAATAAGCTTGTAAAGCAAACAGACTATAGGGTAGACATGGCAGCCAGAACACACTGTAGTCATATGGTAAATATTGGAGAGCCTCAAATAAGCAGAACATCTTTATAAAATGTGGAGTAGTATATATTATTTCTGTTCATATCAACCCTTTTCATATTTCGGTGTCACATTAATAGTCTTTTCTTTCAAGGTGCACTTACAAGTGTAGAGTTAAAAAAAAAAAAAAATTAAGTGCATACATAACCATTTTCTTCCTCAAAAAATACCAGATTTGCATCAGATTTTTTTTCCATGTAACTGTGGTGACTATTAGCAAAGATTCTTGTCACAATATCAAGAAAAGACTAGAGAGAAACTTTAATGAGATTCCCCATTTACTGACGATGTTTCTCCCCTGGGTGATGATGACCTGGATATTCCTCTCTCTGTGTTTTCAGAGCCAGATCCACTTTGACTGTGCTGGTCCACTGATGTGGCACTGGATGTAGGGGGGGACTTTGTTTTCTCCTTAAAGTCTGTAATAATGACTGTTAGGTCCCCCACAGTAACCTCCAAATGCTGTGCACTACTCCTATCCACATTTTTCAATCGTGGCCTAGAACAAACAGATAAAAATATAATATTATTCATGTTAATAAATTGAAAGCATTTAAAGATTTTCCATACTCCAAAAATATAATGAATTTGACACCATCCATGAGCATATCAATATATATTGCCCGCTCTAGAAAGTGTATACACATACATATATTTTATATACATTTTCTCTGTCTACACACATACATTACCACAGAATGGATAGCTAACCTTACAGTAAATTGTAAAGGTGTTTCAAGATTCTTTTAATCCCAGGAGGTATGATTGGTGGTATGGGATTCCAATTTAATCCTTATGTTCCAATCAATATACTTTTGGATTTTGTTGCTTCACAGAAAACCCTAAGACAAGTCAATTATGAATAAAGCATTTCCCACCCATACTCCATTCTGATATAGATATATAAAAAAAAAAATTAACTCATCTTTCATTTTGTCTAAGCATGACACACAAATGTGGACATTTGTTATAAACAAATTATCTATTTTTAATCCCTTCCATCACTATCAATAACAAATAAATACGTTAGAAAATTAATGTACATGTATTGCCCAACATAACTTAAGGGATGAGGTGAGTTCTATAAAACTGGAGGAAGGAGAAATTGTATTTAAAATGGTGGTAAATTAAGTAAATACTCTTTTAGTTCAAAATGTGATGGTAAACTGGAGGTAAAGTGGTGGACTTTATTCATTATAACATCGCGTTAGTTTGCCACAATTCCACTTCCATAAAATACCCCCAGAATTCTATAAAAAAACAAAACAAAAAAATAAAAATAAAAAGCAATTCTTGTTATAAAAATATACTTTGGAAAGGATTTAAAAATTCAAATTGAATTTCTCAACACCTAATTTCATGTGTTTATAAAACTATGCAATCCTACATCTTAAATAGTCTAAGAAAACCCACACGAGATGAGATTATTGAAATGTGCAGTGGCACTGAAGAGAGTGGGTTTAGAGTACAGTTCAGGATTAGGAAAAAAAAATCTTCATCACGTTTATATCACACCTGTCTTCATACCATCACCTCTAATGACTACACACTTCTTAATTGTCATAGAAGATGCAGTACCTAATGTTTTCACAGGTTAGTAGACTGAGGAAAATGTGCCATATGATTAGGCATATATTGAAAACTATTTACATTATACCTGTTAACTGCACGTTAAGGGATGTTGAAATCTTAAAACAGAAAAAGAAAATCCATATGTATAGTAAAATAAAATGCTAGCTCGGAAATAAACAACCCTAATACATTCCCGTCTAAATGCATTAGCTATATAAGTCTGTTTTTCATTTGTATTTGTGCATTATGAAAAATGTTTTCAACTTGTAAAGAGTACAAATTTATGCTGCATTGTTTGTAATCAACACTGTAGATTAATCATTCAAATTGGCCAATGCAAAAATATAACTGCAATATATGTTTGCATTGGCCAATTTGCGCAATGCAAAAAAATAAAAAAAGTGTGCATACCAAGGTAATTTCTAATTTCCGTTTGGCCTTACAGAAAAGTGCTACATTTTTCTTTTTAATGCAAACGTAAATGTTATATTTTAAACAAAACAACTTTAGTTTGAGCAGCACAGTGGTTAGAATTGTTGCCTCACAATGTTGGGGCCATAGCTGTGTGGAGTCTGTATGTTGTCCATGCGTTTCCTCCCACACTCCAAAGACATAGATGTATGTATAGATGTATGTATGTAGATCTGGATGGATGTATGCATAGATGTATGCATAGATGTAGCAAACAAACAATACTGGGTATTAACAAAAGAGACAAAGCTTAAGAGGGCCCTGTTTGCAAACTGGCAGTTTGTAGGAAAATAGGATTTTTACATATGAGGTAAAGGGCCACTTATTACATATTAGTTGAGCTAGACAACAATTGGAAAAAAGTGCCTAGTGGGGCTTTATGATCCAGTCACACAGCAAAGTTAGTGTTGGGATCAGAGTTCTGAGTGAACGGAATAGAGCAGAGGTAATCAGGAAGTATAGTCTAGGGGGATTAATAATGTGACCAAAAAGGCAGATTTTCAAAGAACATGAGAGGCCATGAGAAAATCTTGTTGTACTAGGCAGGAAATTCCAGAGTATGTGCAGACTGAGAAAAGTCCTGTAACCAGGAATGTGAGTAATGTGTGTGGATGGGCAACGCTGTGGCACTGCACTGGGGCCATGAGTTTGATTCCCAACTATGGTCTTATCTGTGTGGAGATTGTATGTTCTGTTGTGTATGTGCGTTAGGGAATTTAGTCTGTAAGCTCCAATGGGACAGGAACTCATGTGGGTGCCTAATATCCTCTGCGCAACGCTGCAGAATTGGTAGCGCTATATAAAAGGCGATCATGAAGAGAGGTACAGATCTTAGGACAGAAGCTGGAAAATATTTAGAGACAAGGGAAGATATGTATGTTGGTGCAGTTTTGTTAATGGCTTTGTATGTTAATAGCAATATTTTATATTGGATTTGGTAAAATACAGGAAAACAATGTATGGACTGAGAGTGGAGCAGTAGTAGATGAACGTTTGGCAAGGAAAATTAGTCTAGCTACTACATTCAGAATAGATTGTAGGGCTAAAAATCTGTGTAGTGGAACACCAGTAAGAAAGGAATTGCTCACAATATTTAAGCTGGGAGATGAGAAGTGGTTTAATTACAGATTTCTGCAGTTGTGAAATATATGCATTTTCTGGCCATGTTTCTTAGATCTATGTAACTTTATTTGGAGACAGATTGTACGTGCAGAACAGTTCAGAGTAAAAATTCACACATAGGCAGCAAGCTTGAAGGGTAGAATTGGTTATTGAGAAAAGATATAGAGAAATATAGGTAGCTACTGTTGACTGGTGGCTAGAGGAGATCCAAGATGAAATGACAAAGATATTTAGTAAGAAGGGCCAACAGCTGGTGAGAGATCCAGACAGAATAGATACAATTGAGTATTATCTGCATGGAGACGATACTGAAGTCTAAAGGAGTTTATTACTTTTTTTTTGTTTTTTAAGAAAAATAGTGCCTAGCAGCACCCCAACTGATGGAGGAAGCAAAGAGGAGGTAGATCAACAGTAACAAACACTGAAAGGTAAAAACAAGCCCAGCCCAATCACCCATGCAAGTAATTTATTTGTGTCTTAAAAATGCCACAGCTGCCCCCCCCCCCCTCCCCCCATACACACACTACATCCAAGCTATATTCTTAAAAATTAGAACACTTTCCTTTAGAATTCCATTACAGAAAATTCAAGGGGCACTTTAGAAAGTTTTATGCTTCAGGCATGCTCCAAGGCACAAAACAAAGAAACATCTCTGTGAAATGTTGCTTTGCTTTATTAGTCATTTTGCCGTTACATTACATATTACGTCATTTGGATTCTAAGGGGTATATTTACTAAACTGCAGGTTTGAAAAAGTGGAGATGTTGCCTATAGCAACCAATCATATTCTAGCTGTCATTTTGTAGAATGTACTAAATAAATGATAACTAGAATCGGATTGGTTGCTATAGGCAACATCTCCACTTTTTCAAACCCAGTTTAGTAAAAATACCCCTAAGTGTCCGGATCCCCCAAAAATCCCATACTGTTTTAGATGTTTTTGCTGGGTAGACATTTTCTGCTGCATCCAAAGCGTGTTTTTGAGTTATAAGCAACAGATTATTAGTGACCACAGTAATAAAAAAAGGTTATTGTATAACCTCCAGACAGGTTAACAATATAAATATATAAATTAAAACGAACTTTCTAATCAATAAATACCTTGCTTTCTTGTTACTGTTCTTTTTAATAGGTGCTTCTTTTTCACTCTTTTCCTTCTCTATTTTCTCTTTTTTCTCTTTCTTTGACTGCATGGGAGGCACAAACTGCTGAGTTACCTGCTGTGCAACCAGCTGCGATACAGGACGAGGTTTCCTGCATGAAGAAAACATTGAATTATTGCTGACATTTTGGTTACAGTCCAAACAATTGTCCTGAACAAAACATTTTTTTGATAACAGGTACGAGATCTTTTATCCTAAGACCCAGTATTCAGAAAGACATGAAAGAAAACAAAAACATATAATTAAGAATATTAGCTATCTGCGCTCAAACACAGGCAGTATGTTGAGCATCACTTTTCGAACCTTCAGTCAAGTAAAAATCTATGAGAAACTAAAAAGGGCCTCATTAAGGCAATGCCTTTTGATACTTTAATAAAAGAAAAACAAAAAGATAACTCCTGTTAATCTTCCCTGGGAGCAAATTTGTAAATATAACCTTTTTTTTTTATTTGGATTTATTTTATTATTTGTAACATGCAAAGTATCAAAATAAATCCTTAAGATTATAGTGTAGTTTAATTGTTCAGCATCAACATATTTTGTCATACCAGAGGTGATTATACATATAACCCAAAAGTGGTGTGAAACAGTGTCATAGCTACAAACAGACAAAGGGTAAAAAGACTAAGTCAAGCTTTAAATAATATTTGAAATAAAGCTAATATTTGCCCAAAGAAATGTCTTTTGTTTTAAATTATTGTGACGTCAAAATACCTTTTGTAGACGTTTCTGTGAATCCCAGTAACAATTTTCTTGCTTTGTGGCTTTTCAAAATGCAGTCCTGGTAGGGGAAGTGCAGCCTGCAGTGACTTCATAGCTCTGTGGGCAATGATTGTGGTGGAAAACTACATCTACTATCATGCATTGCATGCATAACAGTAGCAATAAACAATATATTTCTCTCCTATGACATCATTACCAAGCTGTCTGAAGCCTGGTTGGACCAACTAGTGTCTGAATACTGCCTGTGCAGTTCGTCAATATTAAAATAATAGGGACATTTGACAGGTACTAAAATTGCCAGATACTCCCTTAAAGAACCCCAGTTTTGATTTAATGGTTGTTGAACAAAATACACAATATAACCCTATTTTTGTGCTGATCTTCCAGCACAGACCCCAGGTTTTTAAAAAAAATTGATATTGGTAATTATAGTCATTGTAAATGTCCCTAGTGTTTAATAATTACACTGCAAATTCTGTTATTCTGTAAATAATATACAATTCTTACTACCGTATTCTAATTATCTGGACTTTGTACACTAATATTTATTAAAGAATGACAATTAAAAAGCAAAAGACAGAGAGAGCGATGCAAAATTAAGTTTGTGTTTGGAGGGGTCAGGTCGGGCAAGGCTGTCCTAAATCTGCATTGCAGTGTATTTTGGTCCGAGCAAACATTAAAACAAGATTTCTCTACAGGGTCCCAGACAAGGCTGGATCTTCTAAACTAAAGCTCAGCATTACCATGTTGTATTGTCAAATAGGTAGATTTAGACCAACTAGATTTAATGGAAACCTTAGATTGAAAGTAAACTGGTCCATTAAAAAAAAATAAAGTAATCCCACAAAAGGACACATAGATATATAATGGACACATCAAAGTATAGCACTAAATAACATTCTAAAAATTGGAAGCCTATATACTAATGGTGCACACACAAAATGCAGCCCCCCCCTCAGTGTTGATAAACGTATGTTAACATAGCTTTAATGGATTTAGAGATCATTGATCTTGATGGGAAATGCTTTTTCAAGTACAAACAAACACTTGTTTCATGTACTGCTCAGGTCTAACCACTACTTGCAGTATTTACGGTCCAACCTGGGCGTTGAGCCACAGGTGAGACCCATAACATGAACGGACCCTAAGCAAATCCACCATGATGTGGGTCCCATCTTTTTGCGGAAAGCTTTCTATCTCTGCTTAGTAAAATGGAATGCCTCTATTTTGCATCACTCAGGAATAAAGAAGTAGGTGTGGTACTGTGGACAAACTATAGTGATTGAGACCCAGTCTCCTAACAAAAATGTTTGGTGGATTTGAGTAAAGTTTTAACCTGTAATGTCACAGCAAATGCTATGCCATGAGACTTTTATCACATCTATGCAGTTTACCATGGGGGAAAAAAACTGCATGTAAATGCAGAAAAGGTGTTCAAAAATATTCCAATAATAAACAATGAAACATTTCATGTACAGCTAAACAAGTGTAAAATCATTCAGTGACTGCACATGTTGTAGTAAACACATCACAAGCATAAGTGTGTATGTTCCTTAAGTGCTGAGTAGCTATTGCTGTTTGTGAAGGAGATGTGGTAATACTCCAACACACATATATATATATATATATATATATATATATATATATATATATTCATTCGCTGTAGCTTGAGGATTCGTCCATGAAAACGTTCCTGATTTTTATATAGCAGTGCATCTAGTTCGGTATGCTAGATGCAATACTCGTACCACTAGATTACATATTACATGTATAATTAAATATAGCTGAAACGCATTAAAGTGTTGGCTAGTGGTGACGTTAATGTGCGGGAAGTGTGTTATTGTCCTCTGTGCTATTGTGGTGATGGGCAGTATTGGGGTGTAGGTGTGGGTCTCACCGGGTGGAGGTCCCTTTGCGCACATCACACATTAGGCACTTAAAGGCCTCGGCGCTGTTCTTGAAGGTGCAAACACTGCAGTCCCAGTATCCCTCGTCTGACGACGGCTTCGGCTGCCGCTTCGGCCTGAGGGAGAGAGAAGCGTGAGACACAGACATGTCTTACATGTAGCACACAACAAGGCCTGCTCCCATCTGCCATAGCCTCAGGCTCTCCTGCATGGCGAGGCGTAGTACGCTGCCCACCCCCCACACGCCTGCCTCTGCCCCGGCTCACCTTGTAGGGCTTTTCTTGTCTCCCATGCTGCGGCGGAGGAGGAAGAACGGAGGCCGAGCGGGGACGCCCGGACGGTGAAGCGGGAGCAGGCGGCTGCACCGACCGCGATCAGCCGCAGCCAGCTGTCCGCCGCCGCCACACGTGACCCAGTGCGGCCAATCACAGGACGCACATGGCTGAGTCGGACAGCGGGAGAGGCGTCAGCTCATCATCTGACTAGGCTTGTAATGGAGAGGGATCGTGGTACCGCAGTCACAGCCTGGAAGGAGGACACCACTGGATGCAGAGGTGGGCTGGAAGAGGATTGATGGAGGCCAGAACTGCGTGGGCACCACTCTGAGGGAGGAGAGGAAATGGAGTGCAACAGTAATTTAGCATTGCAGCGAGCTGGACTATTTGGGTGCTGTCAGCTGCTGAATCTGACTTGAACTGCATGCTAAGGCGACACTAATGGATGAATATGCAGTTATCTTACAGGGAATTTTGTATTCTGTTTTGTCATAAAGGTAAACTTGTGGATGAGTCACTATGGAGAAGGTGATAATTAGGATATTATACAGCATGGTATGTGAAACATCTATTGTCCCATTAGGAAATTCTTGAACTTTAAAATGCACATTTTATGCAGGTCATTCACAGGGGAGGGCTGGCAAAGTTCAGCCCAGGGAACGGGGGCAAGACTCAACTCAGCAGCCTATTTTAAAGGACAAAAAATGCTGGTGGCCTATTGACCCAGCCCAAGATAGCCCTCTTGCAGATGCCCCCCATCGCAGCCTGCCCCTCGTCATTCACAAAAAAGAAAATTGTCTCCTGGTTTTGTGGCTAAAATTAATTGTAGTACTGCCCTGGGATGAAATTGACAATCAATTAAAAAGCCTGATGTGTTATTTGCTTCAAGACCTCTGTCAAGATGGTGTCAGGGAGGTGCGAACCAAAATGTAACACCATGCCCTTGATCTTGGAGACAGGGCCCATAAGGCCAAGTCATTAATCCAAAGTGATCCAAAAATGATAACTGAGGCACTTTGGACTTTTTGCTTGTTTATTGCTGCCTTCTGCCTTCTTGGTCCTCACTTTCTGACTGCAGGAAAATGTTTCCTGATTTCAGCCAGATGCTGGGGCTATAATTATTGGCAGCATTTCATTTATTTATTTTTCATCTTGGGTATATTACTCATTTTTCATCACTCTAAGGGCCCTGTCTCTGAAATCTAGGGGTGGTGCTACATTTTTGTTCTCATCTCTCCATTTTCTTAGGGCATTCCAGAGCTGTAACGTAAGAGTTTAGTACCTGGGGTGAGAAATAAAAATGTCGCTGCCCCTAGCTCTCAATTGTAACCAAATGAACCTAAAATATTCATAAACTGCGCCCCCCCCTTAAGCGGTTGCCCCTATCGCACAGCCCCAGGTAGGAGGTGAACATTTAGGAATAGGGGAAAGCTTAGTTAGCTCCCAGGGTAAACTGTATTCTTGTGTATTGTGTGCTGTCACCAAGTGCATAAAAATACGAGTGATGCACAATGTTGCATTCGTCAGGCTTTTTTCTATAGGAAAAAGCCCCCTTCGCCTCCAAGCACCAAGATTAGAATGATCATTAGATAGCAAATGACTTCAGATTTTCCTTAGCCCTTAGGGGTCAAGTGTCTTCTGACCCAATTGTTACGAAGGGAGTTACGTAGATACGTGCCCCCTAAGAAGCATTCTGACTTTATTTGATTATCCAGTGCATATTGGTGATCACATACACCCAAGATGTGAAACATCTATTTTTCACATACACCCAAGATGTGAAACATCTATTTTCCCATTGGGAAATTTTTATATAATACATTTAGTACTATATATTTACATACTTACCAAAACTGGCTTTAGATACATGTGTAGCATAATGAAATTGATCAAATATCAGCGCTGCTTTCTTTGATATCTTTAAAATGTCAATAATGTGGGAACCACCATTTCTAACCTTGAAAACACGGGTAGTCTTATCGTTTACAGTACCTTCCACAGTTGCTCATGCTGACCACACCACAATTTTGATTGAAAAAATATAACTTTATTTTGCATAAAGATACAAAAAACAGACATAAGACATTATATTCCAGTGTACTTCATCGTAGTGCAGCTGAAAGCACAATACACTAATATGAAACATAAATCAGACATACTTTTTAACACAATATAAGACTTATGGCACAAGATATGACATCCTACCCTATTCATCAAGTACTGCACTGTTCATGCATCACTTGAACAAGACAACTGTTTCACCAAGCAAATTATGTAAAGGGAAGGTGGTATATCACAGACCCATTACAGTCTAAATTCCCTAACACACACACACACACCATTTTAAGGGCAGCCAAATAACCTACTAGTATGTTTTTGGAGTGTGGGAGGAAACCCACGCAAACATGGTGAGAACATACAAACTTCACACAGATAAGAACACGGTCAGGAATTGAACTCATGACCCCAGTGCTGTGAGGCAGAAGTGCTACCCATTAAGCCATCGTGCTGCCCAAAAAACTTCAACAGTGTGATGGGAGAATGGGATGGAGGGGGTAAGAAAGGGGAAGTCACAGGCCCAAAGCTTTTTTGGAAAACAGACTCATACAGGGAGAAAGTGCAGTATAAGAAGACTTTAGTGCTCTTCTTCCTTAGGACTGTCCATGGTGGAATAGTCTATAAGCAAGCTGTGATCGGCCTGCGACAGTCCTGCATAGACATCTTCTCCTTTTTAAAAATGAGGCGATTCCTGGCATGCCATAAAGCATACTTAGAACAGTTCATAAGGCGCCAGGCCTATTGGATTGCCATCCATGCAAAGTTTTTATGTCCATTAGCTACCTTCTCCCAAACATGTTTTGCAGTTGCTGGAACATAATCCATCACATCCTTTACACATTTTTTTTTTCGTTATTGAATACCTGGAACGGTGATTTTTTTAACCCAAATGCTCCAAAATAGTGCAAAACACAAAAGTATGCATAGGGGTATGGTTTCAGGCTCTCTAAAGAAAAGGGGCCCCTTCATTTCTCCCCCCAAAAGGCCCCTTAGGAGATCAAGAATAGAGGGTCCTTTTTGTCATGGGTTCTGCTGAAGCTTCACCCCGAAAGAGGTGACGTTCGAGGATTCAAGACGGCCTAAGTGTTCCGGCTGATGTTCTAAAAAATTCCCTGCCAAGCCAGAAGCCCGGAGCAAAGGAAGCGATGTGTAGCAAAAAAGTGGGATTCGTGCACCGTGCCATAATCTCAAGTGAGGTTCACCACTCCCCTAATGATTTTAGGCAGCTTCTTGGCCAGAGGACCAAGTTAGCCCATCCATTATTGGAGGGCCCCTGACTTACCTTCCTGGGACAGTACTACACTTGATCTTAGCGAAAAGGCCAAGAAGCGTCCTTTACACATTCTCATTTTGCACGGGGAGACTGGCGAGAGCAGGCTGCTGGGCACAGTGGACGCTATTTTAAGCTAGGCATCTCCTCTTGCCAGCCACTGTTAAGCTTATTTTAAAATGTATTATCATATGTTTTCCTTATGTTACAACTACACTATTAAATGTTGCCAGGTGAGTCCACCAATGTAAAGTTAGTCCTATTATTAGTACAGCATGCCAGGTATATTAGTGTAATGCTGCATCTGTACTTTAGGTATTGGTATGTTTTAAGAGAGCCTGACACAAGAAGTCCTAGGTAAATGAGCATCTCTCCTCAGCTGGGATTAAGGGGGAAATATAGTCTTCTTCACAACCGGCATCCTTTGTCCACAGGAAGTGGTTGATCATCACATTGTAACTATATGTCTATTTGGTGTGTGCTGGCCACTACTCTGTGAACCACCAAGGGAGAAGTTGTTGCCTTGACAACAACATTTCAAGGGTGTGTGCTCCTTTTTGTTGCTGTGTGTATGTCAGAAATCTGCTATATAAAATATCCCAATGTTAAGGGTACTGTGATGAAGCACAAACTTGGTTAAATAATCTTAGATAGCCCCTTGTGCCCTGATATCAGGGCTGAGGCAAAGATGCTGATGAGAAATAGAAGTGTGTATTGTGCACCGCTGTGAATCCCCTGGTACTGATACATCGGTTTAATTATTTTGTGTATTGTTTTTGTAAGCGTGTGAGATATAGATATATATAGATATAGATATATATATATATATATATATATATATATATATATATATATATGGACAAAAGTATTGGCCACACCTGTTAATTATTGAATTGAGGTGTTTCAATCAGACCCATTGCCAGAGGTGTATAAAATCAAGCACCTGGCCATGGAGTCCCCATTTGTAAACACTTGTGATACAAAATTAGTTTTGTTCTGAAGAGCTCAGTGACTTCAAGCGTGGTTATGTGATAGGATACCACCTTTACAATAAGATGGTTCGTGAAATTTCATCCCTGCTGGATATTCCATGGTCAACGGTAAGTGATATTATTAAGTGGAAGCATTTCGGAACAACAGCAACTCAGCCACCAAGCGGAAGACCACATAAAATCATAGACCGGGGTCAACAATTGCTAAGGCGCATGGTGCGCAAAGTCGCCAACGCTCTGCTGATTGTATAGCTGAAGAGTACCGAACTCCCACTGGTATTAATGTAAGCACAAAACTGTGCAGCAGGACCTTAATGGAATGGGTTTCCATGACCGAGCAGCTGCATGTAAGTCTCGCATCACCAAGACCAATGCCAAGCGTCGGATGGAGTGATATAAAGCACGCCGACACTGGACTGTGGAGCGGTGGAAACGTGTTCTGTGGAGTGACGAATCACACTTCTCTGTTTGGCAGTCAGAGCGGCGAGTCTGGGTTTGGCGGATGCCGGGAGAACGTTACCTGTCTGACTGCATTATGCCACCTGCTAAGTTTGGTGGATAAGGGGTATGGGGCTGCTTTTCAGGGATTGGGCTAGACCCCTTATCTCCAGTGAAGGACAATCTTAATGCTTAAGCATACCAAATCATTTTGGACAATACTATGCTTAAAACTGTGTGGCGACAGTTTGGGGAAGGCCCTTTTCTATTCCAATTTGACTGTGCCCAAGTGCACAAAGCAAGGACTGCAAAGACATGGTTTGATGAGTTCAGTGTGGAAGAACTTGACTGGCCCGCACAGAGGCCTGACCACAACCCCATCGAACACCTTTGGGATGAACTGGAACGGAGATTGCAAGTTAGGCCTTTTCGTCCAACATCAGTGCCTGACCTCATAAATGCTCTAGAGAATGAATGGGCACAAATTCCCACAGGAACACTCCAACATCTTGTGGAAAGAATTGCAAGAAGAGTGGAAGCTGTTATCGCTGCAAAAGGGGTCCAACTCCATATTAAACTATATGTATTTGAATACAATTTCATTACAGTCCCTGCTGGTGTAATGGTCAAGCATCCAAATACTTTTGTCCATATAGTGTATAAAGGGTGTGTAGTTTACTCATTTATTTGTTGACTAGCTGAAGTACCCGGCGTTGCCTGGTTTTAAATCTTCAAATTAATAAGTTATCAATGAATTGGATGTATCTGTAACCTTTTAAAAAAAATTAGCAGCTTAGAAATTCTTCCAACACACCCATGAGGTGGCTGCCCAGTGTCGTTTTTATATTAAATGTCATCCAAATCCATCCAGTGGAATGCCCAGAACAGGCTCCCCAGGTCAAAGTTCTGCCCAGCGTACACCAACGGCAGTTCCAACGGGACCCAAGCCCCCCTAAAACCTGGCCAGGATCCAACTGGCATACCTCGCGTTAGTTTTATCCTAATCGGAGCAGGCTCAGAACAGGTTCCCCAGGTCAAAGAAGTGAAGCAGGGTCACCTGCCATTGCGCGGGTCCGATTTGTAATGTGTAGCAGTTTTTATATATTAGCAAATTATTTGGTAAATGGACCAAAAATGCCATTTAAAAAATAAGATTTGTTGCTTTGTCGCATTGTCTATATGTCATGTTGTGGCGAGGTTTGCTTCCAGAAGTCAAACAATTGTTTCAAACCCAAAAATTATGTTCTCAGTATTTGTCGCCTTGTCGCTATGTGGGCTAATAGCTTACTTTTTCGATACTAAATAACTATGTAGGATTGACAGCTTTACCTTGAGAGCTGTGGAAATAATCACTAACGTGTGTGTGTGTGTGTGTGTGTATATATATATATATATATATATATATACATATTTATTTAACCCTCATCGAAGTGCCACTGGCCAAATGTCCTCACAGCTGGCCATTCAAGTTGTTCCACATTAATCTATAGCCCTTGCTGCACAGGGTTGTTGTAATGCTGAAACTTCCTCAAGCTGTTGCCAAAAAGTTCGAAATTCCACAATTTTCTAGAATGTTATTATATAATGTAGCATTAATATTTTCCTTCATTGAAACTAAGAGGCCCAGGGCAAACCATGAAAAAGGGCCCCAGAACATTATTCCTCCTCCACCAAACATTACAGTTGGCAGCACACATTTTAGTAGTAAGCATTCTCCTGGTATCTGCCAAACCCAAATTCATCTGTCAAATAGCCAGATGGTGAAGCGTGATTTGTCACTCCAGAGAACACATTTCCACTGTCCAAGGGTGATGTGTTTTACACCACTCCAGTTGACTTTGGGCATTGCACATGGTGACGTGTGGCTTGTGTGCAGCTGCTTGGCATTGGAAACCCAATCCATCAAGCTCCAAATAAACAGTTCTTGTGCTGACGTTGCCTCCAGATGCAGTTTGAAAGTCTGTAGTGAGGGTTTCAACTCAGGATAGAGCTATGTACTTCAGCACTCGGTGATCCCATTCTGTGTGCTTGTGTGGCCTAACACTTCTTGGCTGAGCTGTTGTTGCTTCCTAGAAGTTTCCACTTCACAATAAGAACACTTACAGCTCTAGCAGAGTATAAGGCACCAAGCTCTTCAGTGCGACTTATTCTACCTCCAATGTTTAACTACAGAGATTTTGCAATGTGCGTGGCTGAAATGGCCAAACACACTAATTAGAAGGGGTGTCCACATACTTTCTGCCATGTAGCATTTATATGTGTTGTATGTATATACAGTATGATATTAGATAAAGTACACTTGTACTTTCCTAGTTGTTTGGTCCAAACTTGTAGAGGTACCAGGTACCCTCAGTCATCACATGTATACACATAAGTCCAGTATCCTCACAGAGACATTATTATCGTAGATTTGTAAGGTGCCACAGTGCTCAACAGCGCTGTAGAGTAGGGAAAACACACATGCATATAACAGGGACATACATGGTAGACAAAATGAATTTCAGACATGAAAAAAAGAATGGGGTGAGAGAACCCTGTTCATTAGCTTATAAATTCTAATTGGAAGAGGGCACAGTTGAAACAAGAGGAGCGAATGTGGCTCAGTGTGGAGATTGCTACAATTATGAGGGTGCATTAGTGTGAGTAGAAGCATTGGGAGTAGGCTAATAAAGAGATGGGTTTTCTGAGACTGGCTAAAGGCTGTAGAAAGTTATGACTGGGCATGGTAGGGAGTTCCATTAGTGGGTAGCAGGACATGAGAAGTCTGGTAAGTGGGAAAGGTGCTTACCAGAGACAAGGTGAGGCCCAGGTCAGAGGTGGATTTAAGAGGACGAGAGGGGAAGTATTTTGATTTGAGATGTGTGAAAGAGTGTTGAATGCTTTGTAGGTAAGGGTGAGTAATTTGAATTGGATTCTAGAGGATACTGGGAGCCAGTGTAGAGATTTGCAAAGTGGTGCTGCAAATGTGGAGTGGTGTGAGAGGAAGATCAGTCTTGCAGCAGCATTTTGGGTAAAAAAAATAAATGGTGTATTCTGACAATATTTCTCAGGGAGGTGAGAGGACTGGAAGAGATTGGATGTGAGGAATAAAGCAGAGGGTGGAGTCAAGTGTGACACTAAGGCATCGGACTTGGAAGACTGAGGAAATGATGGTGCTATTGGCGGTAAGGGATATTTGAGGGGAGGTGGTGACTCTGGGAGGAGGGAAGATGATAAGCTCTGTTTTGAACATGTTGAGCGTTAGGTAGCATTCGGACATCCATGTGGAGATAGCACATAGAGATGGTTTGTTACAGGAGTACAGAAAGGGAGAGTTAGGAGGAAAGGTAGATTTGGGAGTTGTCAGTGTAGAGGTGATACTGGAGGCTGAATGAGCAAATTAATTCATCAAAAGAAAGGGTGTGATAAAATCAGAGGACTGAAAACAGATAGTGGAGGAGATGATATGCAGGAGGTACACACAATAAGGAGAGGTTCGATAGGTAGGAAGTGAATCAAGAAAGAACTGTTTAACAAAGACCAATGGAGTGAAGGGTGTATGGGAGAAGAGGATGATCAACAATGTCTAAAACAGCTAACAGGTCCAGGGGGAAGAGTATGGAGACCCTTGAACTTTGCTGTAAGTAGATCATGATCACTTTTGTGAGAGCAATTTCTGGGGAATGTTGGGATTAAAGTGGTTTTAAGGCAAAGGGGAGAGAAATATGACGGAAGTGTAGAGAGAGAGGCTGGGTCAAGAGATGGTTTCTTTAGAAGTGGAGAAATAAGTGCATGGAAATGGGGATGTAAATGTACCAGTGGAGAGAGACAGATTGAAGAGGTGGGCATGCAGTGGAGGAGGAGATGGGTGAGAATAGGGTGAAGGGAACAGCTTGAAGGGTGGAGTTGGGTGCAAAGATTTCGTCTTCAGTTACTGGAGAGAATTACTTTCTGGGGAGTGTAATAGATAGTGGGTGAAGTGTGTGGCATTTATAACCAGTTGTATTACAAACTTCTTTCCTCTGCTTGCATTATGACACTACACCTGTCACGACTAACATGAAATAAGTACACAGGTCACTTCCTCACAGTCATAACATTTGCCTCCTAAAATACTCAGTGCTGCTGTATTTTGATTATATGATTGGTTATAAGCTGTTCTGCTCCCACCCACTTCAAAACTGGTTATATGAAAGAGCACTTCTGCCTTACAGCATTGGGGTCATGAGTTCAATTCCCGACCATGGCCTTATCTGTAAGGAGCTTTGCGTGGGTTTCCTCCGGGTGCTCCGGTTTCTTCCCACACTCCAAAAACATACTGGTAGGTTAATTGGCTGCTAACAAATTGACCCTAGTCTGTCTGCCTGCCTGTCTGTCTCTGGCTGTGTGTGTGTGTTAGGAAATTTAAACTGTAAGCTCCAATGGGGCAGGGACTGATGTGAGTGAGCTCTCTGTACTGCGCTGCGGAATGAGTGGTGCTATATAAATAAATGGTGATGATGATGATGAGTAGAACTGAAGATTGAAAACAAAAAGGTGTTCATGCCCTAGCCAAATGCAACTATGTAAAATGTGCTTTAAGCTCCATAAAAAAAAGTCAGACAAAGTGTGGATGCTTTTTTTTAGTCTGTATCTGTAAAACAGGCGTTCACTGTATTAGCACAGATAGATAGATTTATGTTAGTGTTTAATTAACGATACCCTGCAGAACAATGCCAAGTACTCGCAATTGATTGTAATTAAGTAAAAACAAACACACATGGCTGGTTAAAATGTAATTGACCCTAGTAAGTTATAATTATTAATACATTTTCATTTTTGGGTTTAGTTCCAGACAGTGGGTATAACGTGCACCATGTTGAAGTATTCATGTATATAAATAACTTACCCCCTAATGTAAACTATAAGGATATTAGAAGTGACCAAGGAGTTGCGACTATGTAACAGTATGAAGCTGAGAGAGAGCCTACTTTGTTTCAGCATGGTAGGAAGCATCAAATATATATGCTAGTCTGGTCCCCAGGTTGTATTTTTATTCTACAGCCATGGCAATGGTATTTGTTGAGCCTTCGTTGAGGGGACCTTAGTAAAGCTCTGGAGTGTATATTGGCACTATGTAAATGTTAATAATAAATTGTGACAAGCTTATAGATTCTTTGCTATGATTGCATATATTGGTTATAAAAAAAAACCAAACATTTGTGTACAGTTCTGGTGGAGTCATTAAGCAAATATTAGAATGTACACCAGAAATAATAGGTACCAACAATACTTTTGAGGTGCTATAGCTGTATGTATCCTAGAATGAATCCAACGTGGGTATATAGGAATCTATCTTTATATTCATGACCACCGATGTTGTGCAAAGGCTGTTTTAAGATAGTGGTACTCTTTCAGGTCATTCTCATGCTTGATGTCAGTAATAGACTGATCATCTTTATGGGTACTGAATACTGGGGCAATTAGAGTGCACACAATGCTTTTAATAGTTCTTCCCAGCTGTCTCAAACAAGCACATTCATAGGGTACTTGGTTAAGAGCATGGATAGGACACAACTCTCTCCTGTTTGTATGTAGATTTCCTATTTTAGCTCACTTGTCATGTCTCTCCTAATGAGTGTTTCCACTTTTTTTCTATTTTTTCTATGTACTATAGCGTTTTGAGTACAATTTTTGACAGGGAAATTTGCTTTTGATCCGTAAAACCCAGACTGCTCCTAGCTCTCCCCAGGCAAGAGTGAGACTATTGGAGGAGGATGTGCTATAAACATGGCAGAGCTTCTGAAGATGATAATTGTTGGGCTCTGCTAGACAGTTCTACAATATTGAAGTGGGTGGCCGACTACTGCAAGTACAACTATATCTAAGTCTGTGGGATGATGGATGCAGAGGGGTAGATCCATATAGAGAAATCCATGTGGGAATGGATACCCACGATTACCCTAACCATGTGTGCATGTGCTTCACTGATAAGAAATGTAAGAAGCCCTTTTTTCTCATAGTAGTCATGTGTTGCCTCTCAGTGCTTGACTGACCCCTTTGTTACCCAAAAGGGTTAATTGGCATGTCATATACAGATAATGGGGTGGGGGTGGTTCATGATGAGAACAAAAGCTATCTGGTGGTCATTTAATGTAGATCATATTTATATATACCCACCCTCTTCTGACACTGATTGAAGGTTATATTATATAAAATACCCCTCAAAAATCTTAAGAGTAATTGTATGTAAAAAAAAATACAACAAAAAAACAAACAAACTCCTGTAAATGAACATATACAATCTCAACCTACTTGGCCCCAATATGGACATATGAATTTATGAGCATATAGGAAAGAGATAGGTAACGCAGAATTAAAAGTGAGCCGTTTGCCAATGATCTCGTCATTTAAAAAAAAAACATGCTGCTTGGTTACCATTGAATTGCAAACAACAGGTTACACTTCTTGATTAGCACAGAACTCATGCCATTTAATATGCAGACATTTCAGGGCCAAGGATCTCCATACATGGTCATGGGCTACACTGTACAAACACCAGAAAGCAGAGCTACAGATTGTAGACAAAAGGGTGTATACATATATGTAAACTAAGGTTTTAATCGTATGAGATCTTTGCCTGAATACAGTGCTGGACAAAGATGTCCCTATTAGAGACTCATTTCATATCTAGAATATTGAGTTATGCAAGCGTTATATGTATTGTTTGCGTTGTTTGTCCTAATTGCATATTAGATACCATGCAAGACTCATTTTAGTGATTTTTATTTGTTGTAACTGCAGGGTTGTTCATCCTTTGTCTTAAATAATCCTGAATACCTGTATTTGAGAATACATTACTGTTTGATGCAATTAAGCTATTCTGCTGTATATTCATACATAAGTATTGCATTTGAAGTGTGTTATTAGAGGAAGTAGGTAGTCTAGGTTTCAGCAGAAGTGACACGAGTATCCATCATACACTACCATTCTATACTTTCAGCATTAAGGGACTGTAAGTGCTAGTGGTGGATATGCAAGACATTAGTAAGAAATACAATAGAGACTAGAACAAAGGTACATTTATAACCCCCTTTGTCATTGATCACATTTCTTCTTACATTGTGGAATAAAAAATAATTTATTCTGGAATTCTTACCTATGATCAACTCAAAATACTCTGTATTGTCATATAATAAAATAAACTCAAGTTTTTTTCAGAATTATAAATAAGAGACCTACTAACTGATTACATAAGTATTCACCACTTTTCCCAAGATACACCCAAATAAACCCTGGTACATTCACTTATCTTCAGAGGTCAAATAGTGTGTAGAAATAGACCAGTCTCTGAAAAGTCACAGTTAGCAATAAACTAAGAGCATCATCCCGAGGAACATAGAACAATCATCATCATTTATTTATATAGCGCCACTGATCCTGCAGCGCTTTACAGAGAACTCATTCATATCAGTCCCTGCCCCATTATAGCTTACAGTCTAAATTCCCTAACATACACAGACAGAGAGACGATGGTCAATTTTGAAAGCAGCCAATTAACCTACTACTAGCGATTGAATTATGCCAAGATGGATTTATGGAAGATTGGGTTCAGAAGATGGCAGAATCAGAGCAAGAAACAGGGTATTTGGCTGGAATTGTTCAGGATGCCAGGGCCCCTTAATGAATGCATTAGGAAAGCTTAGGCAACATCCAATGACCGTCTAACCCTGAGTAAAAATGCAATTAAAAACATAGTCAGACGCATTTGAGTTTGACATGCAATTTCTTGCGCGTTTTGTATGATTAAACAGTTGCCATTGGGTAGAAATCCTAAATAGGTTTGTGTTTGAATGTCATGTAAATACTGCTATACTATTATTACAAATATATTAATATTTACACCTGCTTTAAGTAAACAGTAGGCAGTTGCATATTAAACAAATATGCTTTTTAATTATAAATATGTAAATATTCAAAAATCACATGTGATATTGATGCAGATTATATTACACCCACAGCCCAATTCTTCTGTTTCCTGGAAGTGACAGAAAGGAAGCATCATATTCATCTTAGACTGTTGGTCCCGTCAGAGCTTTCCAACAGTAAGTTTGATGGTATAGTGTGCGTGACATATTTGCATTTTTAAAGTGCCAATTTGGCTACACCACACAAGTTGAGTTATACAAGTCAATGTTAGAGAAACTCACAAACCAACATATCTGTAGATTCAAAGCAAATAAGTCATGTGGTAAAAGTCTTCTGCTCATAGCGGAGAAAGCCATTTTCAAGAGCGGCGTATTAAGCAAACACACTGTATCTGCACAATGAGCATTGAGATAACCTCTTGGTCTGGACAAAATGAGTGTATCGCTGTATATCTATATTCCAACATTAGTCACTAAACTCTTCCTCGTCACTGAAATATGCACTTTTCTTTATTCTAGGACGCCTCGAGTCACCTGATGTAGAGGCTTCTCCTGAAGCTTGTCTGAATTTGTTTTTTTCGTCTTCCATTCTTGCTTGCTACAATCAAGAGAAATAGAAAATCAGTATGCAAGTAATTATTTTCTGTGAACCTATAAATAAAATTATTAAACAATATATCTGAAATACGTGTCATACTTTTATTCAGTTGCCATATTTAAAATCCTTCTTCTCCACCTTACATCTCTCTGACATTGGAAAAGACTGAGCAATAGTCTTGCAATCTCCTAGGTAACATATGCTCCATACTGATTGAGTACTTCACACACACACAAAATATAAACAGTAATGTTTAACAAATAATTTACCATTTCTTTGCCCAATAGCAGCATCCTTGTAGCTAGTATCTAAAGATTTTGGAATTTGACTTGGTGGTTTGTGACAGGGTGAAAGAAAGAATTACCCAAAATGTTTATATTTTAGACAGACGCATTCAATAGCCACAGTAAGAAGGCATTTTTCTTTTGTGGTTCACAAATGTAAAGTTGAATGTGTGCATTGACTTGTCCTTTAACATTGACCCAGATCCACTATGACATGAAGTAGTGGAACACACTATCAAAACCAGAGTTTATAATTACATTAAACCCCTCAGGTGGAGCAGGTATAGATGTGTAGAAGGCTGTTTCCAAGCCTGATCCAGAGGGAGAGAGGTGGGCCATGCATGTATATTTTATTTCGCTATTGGACAACAATAAAGCAATTGTGATTTTATTTTTTATTTTTATTTTTTTAACAGCAGTACAGAGTCCATTTCTGTCTCTGGAATATAATGAGTTGGATCAGGCTCGGCAAAAGAGAAACATTTAATTTCTATCAGCAAGTGGGCAACAATAAGGCAATTGTCACATGCTCATCCACCTTTCATTTAAGCAGAGTAACTGGCTACTGCTATATCTCTCGGAACTAATGTTATTCTTATATTGGTTAATGCTATCCTGCCATTATCCCCCTGCCTAACAGTTTATCGTATCAAACTACATATGCCCTTCCACAGGGGCGGGCTGGCCCGGGGGGCAGGAGGGAAGCGCCCCCCCCCCCGGGCCGCTCAGTCAGACCGCTATTAGGGCCGGGGGTAGGCCGGCCGGCCGCCCCCCGGGTGCAATATAGCACATTTTCACCGGCGTCAGCGCACAGGCGGCCGCATCACATGACAGGAGATGCGGCCGCGTCATCAATGACGCGGCCGCATCCCATTTCATGCAATGCGGCCGCCTGTGTGCCCCCCGGGCTTTCCTCTCCCAGCCCGCTCCTGCCCTTCCAGGTTTTTCCTACCCCTTCACATTAGGCATTCAATAGAAT
The DNA here is from genome assembly GCF_038048845.1 of Mixophyes fleayi. Lineage (NCBI taxonomy): Eukaryota > Metazoa > Chordata > Amphibia > Anura > Limnodynastidae > Mixophyes > Mixophyes fleayi. The sequence continues at coordinate 194,660,305 of NC_134405.1, forward strand.
CAGAGACTATCTTTTGATGAGTGGGAGGGCAGAGGTGTGTAATGAAGACTTGAACAGGACTCTTCCACCTCTTAAATTGATAATATAGTATTAATCAAGACTTTGAAGCAACGTTTCAATCTTTCAGTATTGGTAATTGCAGTTGAATCTGCAATCCACAAATGTAAATGCAGGTTCATTTTGCAGGTGCAGTTCCAACCATTGGGGTGTAATTAGATGCATCTGTGCAGATTTAAATGCTCTGCAATTTTGCACTCATAACTAGAGATGTTCACTGATCCCCGTGTTTTGGTTTTGGATCTGGATTAAGTTTGTTTTCTGGTTTTGGCAAAACCGCCCTTGTTTTGGTTCTGGATCAATTTTTTTTCAAAAGATTGCTAAAATCACTTAATTTTCTCTTTTTTTGTTCCTACAAGAATTATTAACCTAAATAGCACTAATTTCCAGGCATTTATAGTCCATTTTGACCACCTCACATGTCACAATATTATTTTCATACACTTTCAGACAAAAATTGCAGCAAGCTCTCTGGATGCTAAGCAACAGAGCAACGACACACACTCACGGCAGTTCATAGCACATCTAGAAAACACTGCCACACAGACAGCAGTGGCAGAAAAGAAAAGTGGTGCAGGATGGAATTGTCCTTGGGCCCTCCCACCCACTCCTAAAAAGGACATGCACACTTTAACAAACCAAGCACTTCAGCGATAAGGAGTGCCACCTTTGTGGCTGAAGTACTTGGTTTGTTTGGGCCCCACAAAACAAGATAACACTGCGCTTAAGGAAACTAAGCTAATAGTGCCGTTAATGAACTCTACTGTGGCAAGATGTTGTCGTCATCAACCTCACCCTCATCAGTGTGTACATCATCCTCACACATTCATTTAATTCATCCCGCTGGAATCAACCATTACAGAAGTCTCTACTGTGATGTAATTGGTAGTAAAGAACATCATCTTTTCCACATTTTTAGGAAGTAGCCTCCTAAGCTGATCGCCGACAAGGTTCCCGCTGTGCTGAAAACTCTTTCCGAGCACACACTGGAGGGTAGGCAACTTAGGTATTGCAAAGCGAGTTGGTAAATGGGTCTCCAAATTTACTCTTTTCCTCCCAGTATGTAAAGGGACTTTCTGACATGTCTATTTCTATGCTGTCATTAAAAATAATCCTCCACCATCCTTTGGATGTTGATAGTAGGATTAGGTGGAGGTACGGCAGAGCTGTCACAGTTTTAGGTTAGTTTGAGTCATCTGCATCATCCCCGAGTCTCTTGGGAAAGCCAAGTTTTTTCCTAGCAGTAGTTGACTGAGAAATTAAATGAGGAGATGCCATCCTGTCACATAACACTTGAGCTGTCATCTTGCTTACGAGGAGCTCATTGCATCTCTTGAGATCTGTGTCAGTTGGAAAGAAAGAAAAGACATAGCTCTTAAACCTAGGCTCCAGCACAGTCGCCAAAATGTAGTGATCCGATTTCAAGATTTTGATAACTCTTGGACATACTTAGTGTAATTGCTTTGTGTCTCCTCCCATTTCCTCAAGCTGCTTTTCCAAAAGTCCAAGCTAGTAGTGTCTGAACTCACTTCACAAGTGACTACTTCGAATGGTTTCAGTACCTTGCACAACACGGAAAGTATTCTCCACTGCGCTTGAGTAAGATACATTCCCCCTCCTTTCCCAATGCCATGACTTGTGGAGTAAGTGTGGATGGCTTTTCTCTGTTCCTCCATCCTCAGAAGCATATACAGGGTGGAATTCTACCTTGTTACCACCTCTTGCTTCAGTTGGTGGCAGGGAAAATTAAATTGTTCTTGTAGCTGCTGCAATCTCCTACATACTGTTGCTGAATGCCGGAAATGTCCAGATATTTTACAGGCCACAGACAGCATCTCCCTGACATTTTTCAAAAAGCTCTGCACCACCAAGTTTATTGTGTGAGCAAAACAGGGAATGTAATTGAATTCACCCAGCTGTAATGCTCTCACAATATTGGTGACGTTACCAGAAATGACATATCCTGAGGAGAGTTCAAGCTAGATAAGCCATGTTTCAATGACATCCCTTAGTTTTTGTAACAGATTGTCAGCTGTATGCCTCTTAGTGAAGCCGCTGATACAGAGTAGCCTGCCCCTGAAAAATGTGACGTAGTTGGGTACATGCTGCTGCTGTTTCTGCTGGTGAAGGCGAATCACCACCCCAGTGGGTAGCCACAGTAATATAATCTTTAGTTTGCCCAGTTCCGCTTGTCTACATATCTGTGGTTAAGTGTACAGTGGGTAGAATGGCATTTTGTAGCCCAATAATTACATTTCTAGGAACCTTCTTGTACAGGTGAGGAATAGCTTTTCTAGTAAAATGGTGTTGTGATGGAATCTGGTAACTGGGACACAAGACTTCAATTAACTGTCTAAAACCAGCTGCATTAATAGTGGATATTGGACTCAAATCTGATACTAGCATAGTCGCCATGGCATCTGTGATCCACTTTGCGACTGGGCGACAGCTTTCAAACTTGCTTCCTCTAGCAAAGGATTGTTTAACAGTCAATTGTCAATTGTTGTAAACTACTAGTAGTCTTCTTCTTGGTCTGCTTCTGGGATGAAGAGCCACCCCCAGCAGCAGCAGTGGGACTAATTCTTCTGAGGAATCCTGGATAGTGGAGGAGTCATCTAGCCTTAGCAATTTGGATGCAGGACGAACTCCGATCGGTACTGAGGATATTAATGAGGAAGGTGTTATGGGTGTAGATTGCAGGTGCCGGGATCTAGCTAAAAGAAAGGACCTAGCTGATGCTGGACTTTTTGTTGTTATTTTTTTAGCATAAGTTTCAGATTTTCCCAAGAGCTTGCCATGAACTTGCTTCAAATGGCGTAACATGGATGAGGTTTCTAGATGGTTAAGAAGGTCCCTACCTCTACTGACTGTGGCTTTACAAACGCTACAAATGGCTAGACTACTGCTATGTGTGGAATTATTTTTATCCAAATCCTAAGTGGTGGATTTTTTGGTCTTATGCCCAGGCATGAAAATGGCCTTCTTATCACATACAAGAACTGCTTCCACTGGTGCAGGATTTATACAAACAACGTCATCAGCACTATCCTCATTAGCGCCGTCGTCATCTACACACATATCCCCCTCATCCTGTTGCAATTCCAAAGTGTCATCCTCAATTTGTTTATCACCGACTTCACTTGGGCTGCTCATCCACACATCTGCAGAAATGCTGAAAGGAGGCTTTTTTTATGAGTATCAGAAAAGTCAGACTTGCACATAGCACTCGTGGATATACTCTCCCCAAGGATTTGTGTCATTTCCGAATATGAATATACAGTTTCTTCCAATGCCTTGTTTTCTTCGAGCTTGGATTTTAACGTAAAAGTATTTGGGCACCACTTTTTGAGTCAGAATGACTAGGTCTTGCATCGTTAAGACTGACCTTACAAGATGCCTCAGTGACAGTTACAGAACTAGCACTCAGAGAAAGGCATGTTGGCAATTTTATTTTTTCATGCAGTTAACTTTGCCTTGATTACAGGTGTTTTTTTCTTTACCAAGGTAAAAGGTGTTTTTTTACATTTTTCTTTCCCCGACTTAAAAACACTATGCACTTTTACATAGGCTTTAGCAGATGATGTAGAGGAATTACTATCATCAGGACTGGTGCCAGCAGCTGCTTGGTGCTCCTGGCCTTCTGTGGACTGATGTGAATCCATTTTGATGACACAGTACAATGTGACTGGAGGCTTTTAAGAACACTGCCAGCCCTATTACTTCTCTTTCAGCACTGAACACAGCCATCTCTCCTATTTCTGGGCAAGCTATGGCACAGTAGAATGTAACTGGAGACTTTGAAGAACACTGTCAACCCTTCTCTTTAAGTTACATTAATGAAGCTGCCCAACTGCACATGAGACTGACCAAAAACCCTGCTACCCCTTCTGTGTCTCTCTGTGAAATGGCATCAGATCTCCGTGGAAGTTAGTACTTATAGAATCCAAGATTCGCGAGATCCGATGACGCAACAATGACGTTTTGCCTCAGTTACGGTATCGAGGTTCGGGTGGGCTCGGTTTTCGGGAAACAGAGCCAGAGCATCTCTACTCATAGCTGCAAGTTTATTTACAGAGATTAGGCAGCCATGAGTGGTTCACGATGGAACCTTCTATTCTCTTCCACTGTCATCCTCAGCTATAAACAAATGTTAAAAGTGAAGTGGCTTAACCTACAATTGTAAAAAAAAAAAAAAAAAAACACAACATTGAGTATCGCCTTTAATAAAGTTCCAAGCTGACTGTAGGAAGTACTAGAGCCAAAAGGGAGTTTTAAAGGTGTCAAAACATACTAAGCTCTCTGTAAAAGGTAGTAAAGCATAGTAGAAAGTCTCTGACTTATGCCAGTTGATACCGCTGCAGAGAGCTCATGAAAAAGAGTACTGCGGTGGTGTTGTTAAAATTTCACAGCAGTGGTTTACTTATTTGGAAACACAGATCCAGATTAGTTGATAAAGATAGGGTTCACTCACTGAAGGCCTACCAGATGATTCTATCTAAACAGACTTGGTTCTCAATAAGAAGTAAAAGGTAGTGTAACTTCTGTACCAGGTCTGATCAGCTGATGGAAATATTATCATAAGTTCACTGTATGATTGTCTCCCCTCCCATTGTTAACTACGCAACAGAGAAACACACAGCAGAAATATTTTTATGCCACTTGGTAAGCACAGTATAGGTTAACAAATCTCCGGACAAGACTAGTCTTCTGGTCTACTTTTCCACCTCCCCCGACACCAAAACTAAAGGATTTCCATAATGCAGGGATGTATATCACCGGGCATTGCTCAATGGTGGCCACCAGGTCAGGCTGATCTACACGCCACCAGTGCCAAAGTGAAGGGAGAGGGGAGACACAGATGGGATACTGCATAGTTTGCGACTTCTGAAAAGGGCTAAACTGATCTCAGGAGCTATTTCAGGCAAGTGAGAAAGCAAAGAAATGCTTCCTTTTGGAAAAGCATATATGAACGGATATTAGGCAGGAGACACAAAGCCTATTCCAGGATATGTCAAGCCACCCCCAAGCGGAGTTGTACGATGGTATAATTTGGAGGCACAGAATTAGGCCGAAATATTTTCATTACAGAACATGTATCGCTTAGGTAAAAGTACAACTTGGCACTGTACACATCCTAGAGGGGGTATAACAAAAGAATGTTCTATTATAGCTTATACTATCTCAGTTTACTAATAAGCATTCATTGCAGCTGTGGTGAATTCAGAGAACACCATTTGGGAACTCTAATGAGGGATTTCAATTCTGCCGCGATTAATGCAGCGCCAAATCTATTACCATTAATACGGTAATTTTAATCCTGATTTTTGCCTGCGGCTCCCTGAGCTGCAAGCAAAAACTAGCATTAAGATTACCATATTAACGGTAATAATGCGCACTACTACTGTAATGTCGGTAACAATGCACAAGCGGTGTTACTTTTTACAGTAACGCGGCCAATTGAATTCCCCCCTAAATCTGTTTTCAAATTCTAAGCGAGGTTGGCTTGAATGGTGAAATTAAAGACACTTCTGGACACTTTCAGGGGTCACTAATGTGTCTATATTTAACTTGATCAAAAATCAAAGCTTGCAGCAGGTGAATCCATATAAAAGGGTTAAGCCAGTGATGTTTCAGAAAAAACACAAAGCATTTAGCACTCTAAAACCACAGCAGGCTGGCATTTTATGAAATTAGTTCTTTAGTAAAAAATGGGTTTATGTGCCAATAGGCACTTCACATGTATGTCACAGTGAGCATAACCAATGTGTCATGCTTTATTGAGCATTTAGTCCTTCATCAGTGCCATTCTGCAATGGGGGTGGTGTGGGGTATATAATTAAACATTACTTTTTCAGAAATCTACCATGGAAAGTGAGTGTGTGACTTAACAGCGCATTACATCGACACACACAGGGGATATTTCACATTTCCTCTAAATAGAACACCTTGTGTCTACTAGTTTAAACATTATAAAATAGCTTTCCTACCATAGTCACATTTTAGAATACCAAAGGCTTCACGACCTAAAAAGCAGCCCAGACAGCTGCAATGGGTCCACTGGTAAAAGTAGGCCAAGAATTCTGACACTCTGAAGACACTCTTCATTACAGTAGGGGAGCAAGATGCTTTCTGCATTAAAAGCAGTACAACCAAGTCACAAAGGTTCACTAACAGCAAAGCTGTGGAGTACAGTACAGGCTTGCTCTGATTCGTCTGCTGTTACTATGCTTTCCTCAGATACAGAGCAGAGCCCAGCAGAAGTATGAAATCAATACTAGAGGAGGATCAAAGTAGTTCTCCAGACTCCTAAGAACCAACAGGAGGAGAGCACCATTAATATGCTACAGCAGCAAAAGGACCAAAATATAGCTTTTTTTTCCTTCATAATTTACATTTATTCCATCTAGAACACTTCTCTGCTTCTTCTGAATTATTAATGTTACATAAAACTGTCTAATATATAGGTCTAAATGGACAAACTTCTTATTGGCTCTCAATGGTGTTTGTTTAAAACCTAAATGTATAATGTATTATGTGTTTTATGATGTGTGTAGCTGTGTATCCTAAGCTGAACTTGTGTTTGAAGTTCTGCTTTGATACATGCGCAAATTTACATTTGATTTCTGTAGTAGATCATAAAAACAAACTGCATAGTTTTTTTCTGTAAATTCTTATGTTATATATAATCCATATATAATTGATAATAAAATGATTTGCAAATTATTTTTACCTCTTCTGCTGCATTTTGGTAAATAATCAGCATATATTAAAATTTGTCCTAAAGCCTGGTTATGACCTAGAGAGTTCACCTGTCATGTATCAGTGTAAAAAAACTATAGTAGTAGGTAGAGGTCTGGTAACACCTACATACCCCATTTACTATAACTGAATTTGGCAGGCAGTGTTTTTTACATTAATGTTGTAGTTCTTTGCACTAAAAGATTATAGTTGTGCAGAGAAGTGGATACATTTCATAAACTTTTTTCAACAATAAGGCTTAGCACACGTTAATATTGACAGCAGATGTTCCCAAAAACGTTAACAATTGGGCCTGTAAACACACATACACAAATAATTGCTTCAATTTGCATCAATTTCATCCTTGCCTGCGTTACCTTCTTACATGATATGATGGAGTTTATGTTAGTGCTCAATAAATTTGCACACTATGCTTTTAAAAACACGGCTTGAATGTTCTATTAGAAGAGAAGAAATGCACTTATGTACCAAGTTGTTAACCGACCTTACCCTCATTTCTTTTTTTTTTACAGTATAACCAGAAAAGGAAAACCATAACATAATATCAGACATCGTAAAACGAATTACTAGTTAACAACATACACATAACCTAAAGAAATAAAGTAAACACCCTGGGATGCATTGTAATATCTTTTGCCGAAAACGTTCATCTTACAGTATGGACTTGAGAAATTGTCTCTGGTCATTAGTACTCTAACAGTGGAAAAAATATGGGGGATCAGAACACCCCAAATCGAATAAGACACAAAAAGACAGCAAAACAGCTTTTCACCCTCTGTATTTAATTACTGTTACCCTTGTTGTAGTTTAAAAATTCTCTAAAAAAAATTATGGAGTTTAAACAAAGAGAACAAGGTACAAGATTTTCCCTATGATTTCAACAGGCATTTGATGTCCATATGCACAAGCCCAAAAGCAGCACAAACATGAATAAAAGCGCTATCATTTGGAGGATATGAATTTAAAAAAAAAATTTGAGGTGAACTTCATTAAGCACCCATGTTAGGCTGCTTAAAAAGGTGGGAAGGTTTGTATTTAGTTTTCTTTTTTTCTTAAAAAACAAACACTGAAAACACCATCCACTGTTCACATTAAACAGTCTGTTTAAAGGGAAGGATTTAAAGCTTTAGTGACAGAGCTAAGGTTTGGTGGTGCCCTGTGAAACAATTTGCTACGGGGCCTAGCTTGTTCCGGTTACATCCCTTTATCATTACAGTAATTCAAAATGTGTACCTGAAAAGCTATAGCTTGGCTAAGGCTGTCAAGAGCAGGGTCTTCTCCTTCATCTTCACTCTGTTCCTCTTCAGGACTGAAAGACAGGACATCATCACCATTTATTTATATAGCATCACTAATTCTGCAGTGCTGTACAGAGAAGTCACCCACATCAATCCCTGCCCCACTGGAGCTTACAGTCTAAATTCCCTAACATACACACACACAGACACAGACTAGGGTCAATTTGATAGCAGCCAATTAACCTACCAGTATGTTTTGGAGTGTGGGAGGAAACCGGAGCACCCGGAGGAAACCCACGCAAACACGGGGAGAACATACAAACTCCACGCAGATAAGGTCATGTTTATATGAAAATATCCCACACTCTGACAAACAGTAAAAAAATAAAGAGACAAACAAAACAGAGGTTTTCAATACTTACACTTCTTCCAATTCAACCATTTTCTTCCTTTTCTTTTTTTCTTTCTTTTGTGGAGGTTCACGATCTCCCAGCATATTTTTGGGACAAGCATAACTCAAGTGACCCGTATCCTTGAGTGCAAAAAAAGAAAAGAAAACCAGAATGTCTGAATAATCATTTACAGCTAATTCACAACTACAAATACACTAACTCAATTAATCAATGAAACAATATAGTATGAATTTTTAGAAGTCTTCTATAAGAGTTACAATTCTAGTGCAACTTATCTGGTCAGTAATCACTGACTGACCAACTGTGTATTTCTCATCACATTTACCATTGTTAAGATCTAGGCTTTTTGTCTCCAATAGCCTTGCCACCCATGATATCGCTTTCACACTGAATTTAGATACTTAAATTAAAGTGTACAAATATAAAATATAAGGTAGCTGACTGTTTAGAGAAGATCAGTCACATATCTAATATATATATAAGCCTAGCAGCGTGTGTTAGTCTGTGTGTGGGAAAAAAACAAAACAAAGCTGCAGCGCCACCTGCTGGGCGGAGTTATACACTGACCTACTAAATTCTTAGCATTATCTATAATATAAATGTCTAGTGGCGTGTGTTAGTCTGTGTGTGTGTGTGTGTGTGTGTGTAAAAAATGAAACCAAGCTGCAGTGCCACCTGCTGGGCGGAGTTATACACTGACCTACTAAATTCTTAGGGCTAGATTTACTAAGCTGCGGGTTTGAAAAAGTGGGGATGTTGCTTATAGCAACCAATTAGATTCTAGCTGTCATTTTGTAGAAGGTACTAAATAAATGATAGCTAAAATCTGATTGGTTGCCATAGGCAACATCCCCACTTTTTCAAACCCGCAGCTTAGTAAATCTAGCCCTTAGTGTGTGTGGAAAAAAAAATTCGGAAAGGGCTGAAATTTGGTATACTAAGATGTTTTTAATTTGTTAATTTAATTTGTTAATTGTTAAAAGTGTTTATAAAGATTTAAAAAATATATATATATATTTCTTGAAGGAGAAGTGACAGTTGGCAGTGGTTGGTGGTTGCCGGGGGTGACAGTGGGGAGTGGTTGGTGGTTGAGGCCTGGGCTAGGCCCAAATGCATGACAAGAACCTTTTTAACACCTTAAGTAGCTTTATTTGACTAGAATGCATGAGTATCATGCACGGGTTAACTTGTATTTGAATAAACTGCTAATAATTGAGAAACAGCACAATACTACAGGGAGTGTTTTGTCTGTGATGCAACATGCAACAGTTAAGCGACAGAAGAGTATGAAATGGGTGCATCAAAGATCAAAACAGTTTAACACACTGCCCACCTTGAACATTACATCAAAATTGTAAAATGCACACGCAAACTAAAGTCTATATCTAGGTGGACTAATAAAAACAATTCATCAGTGTACTGGAGACAAAGTTACTACATGTCATATTAAAATTAAAGATTTGTTTCCAAAAGGAGTTTTTATATTACAATTTTGATATAAAAAACACCATAAACTACTACTTCTCAACTTAGTTCATTTTAGGGCTGGTCAAATACAGTTGCCTTGCTATGGCAAAAGACTTAATGGCTGGCATTTAACTTTCCAATCCCCAAACTCAAGTTGGCTGCTAGACCCTAAAATAAGACTTAAAAACCTGTTTCTGCTGAGCGATGATTGGCAATGACTGCTTGGCCATAGAAGATGAAAGATGACCAGAGCTGAGTGCAACTAACACAGATGAGCACTGATTGGCCATCATTTAATTTGACCTGGAAAGGCCTTGCATCCATTGGTAAATGACATGAATTTACTAGGTTTTTACGCCAGTACAACACATGTAAACGGCTATCAGAACGTAACCCACTGTTTCCAAAGGCCCCATAACCTCTCATTAATAGAATTTGGGTGCACAGCATTTATGTTTTTTCCAAACGCTGCTTGCAACATTCACTTGGAAAATCCTATGTGACATCCAATGACCCTCAAAATGTACATGCACAGAGCTGAATGTCTACTTTAACAAGAACATTATAATGAATTATTGTACATGTTTTTATTCGTTACTATTTAATTGGTAGAACAGGGATATGTTAACATCCGAGTGATGCTTTCTACATTTTATTTAGTAACTCAAAAATACATTTAGTAATTTGACTAGAGATCAGCACAGTGCTATAATTGTGCATTGAGGATATATTCATTCTTTTTTTGAGCCCATTAATTATTTTGGTAAAACAAAGTCATAGCATGCTTTATTTAAGATTTAAAAAGAATAAAAGTTAAAAGTAGACCGTTTACAAATACGAGCAGCCTTTGATTTAATTAATTTCTCCATTTTAGGAAAATGTTCAGTACAGGAATACATGATTACATTTTGTGTTTTTCCCCACATATGAAATATCAGTATACAGTTCTATATAGCACTGCATAACCAGTGTTTATTTCTTGTCAAGCTGAACGTGGAGCTAAACCCAAAAATTAAAAACTATTCTAAAATTCTGATTAAGAGTCATCCATTTAAATATGTGAAAGCGATATATGCCTCTTATAAGGATTACCATCAATTCTACAGTCTCATCTTATGCTCACTGGGCTGTCATGAAGCCTCTCAAAACGGGTGGTATTGTGCTTTATATATTCATGTAAAGAAAATTCTATGGCAAAACAGAACTGCAAGTAGTGTCTGATTATCATAAAGAGATAAGTAAAAAGGTCATTTAGTTTGAAATCTGTGACAACGGATGTAGGACATACTAGCACCAAAATGTTCATTACTAGATGCTGCAGCAAGACAAATAAATAATTGTACAACAAATCAAAGCATATTATCAGGCTTAGTTTCATATTTTTGATACAAATACCAATGATGTGTAACCAGATCGTGCTATCACATGTGAATACTGCTCTATGAACAGAACATAATTTTTGCTGGCTCCATGTGTAGCATTACATAATTTTGTTCTGTATTTTTATATAAACAAAAAACATGGGCACTCTCCAAACACAATTAATGCTAACCTAACTACTTTTCTATATTAAGAACAAGGAATGTTAGTTCCACGTATAGCAATATATGGTAAGCTGATCAACTCACACCAAAGTTGTTCCCTTCTGGTTAGTTTGAACATGGAGAGTGCAATGTAATATAATAAAATATATATATTTATTACACACACAGACATACAGCAGACAGGGATTAGTAAAAGCAAAGTAAAACTGTTGATGATTTGTTTAACTCACCCCACATTCAAAACATTTGGACTTGTCAGTGTAATTACGCCTCCGAATGAATTCTGCTGCTCTGCCATTGTCTACAGCAATACTCGCTTTTATTAATCTGCCAAATAGCTACAAGACAAGAATACATTTACATTGCAGTTCTCTTTTCAATTATTATAGCATTACAGGAAAGAGAAAGATGTTCTGCATGAAACATACTTGCTTGTTGTTTAATGCTCGAACACAATTCTGTGCAGGTTCCTTATCTAGGTATAACACAAATGCAACTCCTTTACTTCTACGCAACTCTTTGTCCTTTAAAATAGTAACTCTAAAAGAAAACAAAAGAAAAATTAATTTGTAACAGCCCAGACATTAATACAATATATTTTCATGCAAGTAGCTTTAACATATCATTTACTACTTCTCCAGATTGTTTTTTTTAGCCATTCTAGAGAAATTATTACATATGAAAAGTATTCATACCCCTTGTTCATTACTATCTTGTTACAATGACACCTGTCAAGGGGTAGTATTTAACAGGCAGCAAGTGAACAGTCAGTTCTTGAAGTTGATGTGTTGGAAGCCGGTCACATACTATGTGGTACATAGATGAAGAGAACGTCCTTCCTTTCTTTTTAGACATATGGGGCTTGACTGATTAAGGAACATAAAAGCAGATACCTGGCATACTGTGCGTTAAATTGCGCTGCGCATGCCCAGGAAAGGACTATACGCCAGTGAACGCAAGTACATCCAACTCATCCTTGAATGCAAAGGACACTACAGCCTACAATTTCATGGGGGGAAAATGGGAGGGAAGAGGCATGTACACCTAGTGAATGTACAGAAGGACGAGCCAAGGATGAGTGCACACAGCAGCATTGATTCCAGCTTTGGGCATCTCTCAGATCTGTGAATTTCGGCCGTATCATTGTGAACAGCAACAGGCTTGAGTAAAAGTAATGACTGTCACGTATGCATGCAAGAATTTCTGTTTGCAATTAAGAGCAACTATAAAAATGAATTTTATGTACATTAGACATTAATAATATTATATATGTATTTCATGGGGAGGGAATGCAACAAAAAAAATATTTTTTAAAGTGTTTATAAATAATAATGACTATACTTTTTATTTTCTCCTGTGTGATCTGCTGGAACTTTATACGCCACAGAAGTATTGTTCGTATCTTACAGTGTTTGTCTCCATACAGAAAGTGCCGTATATGCAGAGCGTACCTACACTCGTATTCAATAAAAGATATTTCTTCAGATCACCTTTGTAGTGTGCCTTAATGAATCAGGCCCATGCTGTGCGCAAAACATTGATGATCATGAAAATGTATTCAAAATTCAGATACTTACTTGACTACTTTTCCATATTTAGAAAAAATCTGAAATATTAAAACAAAAAAAAAAAAAGAGATAAGAAATTTGGCTTCAAACCATACATTGTGCTTCCTAGTGAGGTGAAGGCAATATACATACCCTGTGCAGATCATTGTTGGTCAGCGAGAATGGCAGGTTAGACACATACACAGTACTCTTACTTGGTGCAAGACCACCACTCATTGTCTCCATAAAGAAAAAAAATAGATTAAGAAAATAAAAAATGTAAGTAAGGGCCACATTATGTAATGTTCATTCCTAAAAGGTTTTAATCACACATCTCCACTGGCTTGTGAGCTCTTGCCACTCAAGGGCGAGCATAACAGATTTTTTTAGACGTAATTTAGAAACAAAAATACTAAAAAACATTTTAACCAAAAGTTATATCCACCCTAAAATTAGTATAATTTATTGGCCTGTATATGCCCACCTACAATTTATACTAAATAGACATTTATTTATTTTTTGCAGATACTTCCTTCAGTGCTTTTAGGTCAGTCATGGAGAACAGGAGGACCACTGAGCATTCACTTGCATTCAACTCCTTCCAGCTTTATTGTCAAACTTGTTTGTTATAGCTTGTAACACTTGTCTTAAATCCCTGCTGATATGTTATCATAGGGTCATTCCACATCACATCAACACAGGGTTTCAAACTGACCATTTGAGATTGTAATGAAATTTGGTATAATAAATGTCATGCGTGTAAAGAAAACCCCAAAATCATAGCCTGATATCTGAGCTGGTTTTGAATTTATACGACTTTAAATTTGCACTTAACGAAAAATTGTAACTTTTTTTTAAAAAATTGCATTTGGAGGTCACCTGATTGCGCTAGAGTATGTAGTATGCTTCAATAAAAATTAGAAGTTTTCAAAATCAAAATTTTTCTCAAAAAGCATTATTTTTACATTTTTGAAAAAAAATCTCAAAAATTGGTCATACTGTTAATAAATTCCCAAAGTTTTATTTTGGGATCATCTGTTACAGAAGCTTTCACTTTGGACTGTTTCTTAAAATAATGAAAATAAGAACTTTCTAGGCCTATTCATTACTTTTAACTTATCTCCTTAAACAATCCCTTTGATGTATATTATGTAAAATGACGCAGTGTGTTAATACTGAAATATTAAAAACATCTGTAATAATTTTCTGTCTTTCACATATTATATTATAAGAAAGGTTACTACAGAGCACTACCATTTGGTGCTGCAGCTCTGGATGGATGGTGCTACTTGATGGGTTGGAACTGGCTGAAAACTTCATTTGTTTTTAGCATATCCACCATTTTCAGAAAGGGTGTATATTCGAGCTGTTGGGAGTTAATGAATTCACCTTACAAAGAACATCTACCATAATAATCCATAACACCTCCGGCTTCCTTGGGTATGAAAAAGATGGTGATAGACCAGCTCGATGGAGGAATGTCAACTTTCACTTGATCAATGTTTTCATATTTCTACAGAAAAAATGCAAGTCACCATTTGTTGTCATATACAGCATTTAAATACCCTCTGATGTCAGCAAGTGGTAGCTGATACTACAATATCTTAAGGAACTGAACAATGACCCTCTTTTCGAAGTGTCCCAAGTTGTTTTCTACAGCTGGCAAAAGCTTTTGACATTTCAGAAAAAAAAATTACAAATCCATTCTGAAACAGTACTCAACCCCTTCTTATTAGAAGTATGATTATCCTTTTTAAATGGGTTGAAATAATAAGTTACAGTCACATTCCTCCATATTTATTCTTCTTTACTTCTCTAAACCAATTTAAACACCAACCACTGCTCTAAACACCACAGCAGGCTTGGACTGGGCTGTCAGTGATTCGGGGAAATAATTCCCATGAGAATCTGCTGAGGGGTGAGTGGAGCACGTGATGAGCTCTGATTGGAGGAGCCCACACATGCTCCTCTGACCCGTGGAGATCACCAGCAGCTGATGGGCTGTGCCTTGTCTTCTCTGCCTGGCCGGGTGACTGAGGCTTCTTCTTGAGAGTGCAGTGTTGATCCCAGTCTGCTGGGTCTCTCCATCCCAGCACCCCTTCTCCAAGTTGCTGTTCCTCTCAACACACATTCTCCCAATCTGATACTCCACTGTAATTAAACACTTTGCTTTTTCAAATGTGACATAAATGGTCCAGGGTCAGGTAAGGTTTGGGTGGGAGTAACTTAGTGACTAAGGGGCTTTCCTTCACTAATTAAAGCCCACCCAAACCTAACTTGTTCCTGTAAACGGTGGGCCTATTCAACACAATTGAAGTGTCTTTCCACATAGAGTATCTTTCCACTTAAGTTTGCATGCCTGCGCAGAAGTGGGAGCAGGCGCTGGCTGTAAAATATCCTCCCCAAACACACCCGAAGAGGAATTTGCATTGCGCTAATGAAGTGAACTGGAAAAAATACTGTTTTGTTGATTTTCTCAGATGTGTAGTGTCTCAATAAACACAGTTTTCACAAATCACTCAAAAATGAAAGCTCCTGTAGCAGATGATCCCAAAATAAAACTTTGGAAATTATTAACAACAGTATGACCAATTTTTTTTATATGTTTATCAAATAATTTAAAATATGACTATTTGAGAAAATCTAAATTTTGATTTTGAAAATGTTAGTTTTAATTTTTATTGAAGCAATGCTGTGTTATATGGCCCATAACAAGAGGTTTAAAATGAGACCTTGCCCAACTATCTAGCTCAACCAGATGAGCTACAAATGCAATTTTAAAAAATGGTAACAAGTTTTTTGTTCAAAAATTGCAGCTTTAGGTGTATAACTTCAAAACCAGTGCACATATCAGCCTAAGATTTGGGGGGTTTCTTTATGCCCATTGTAGCATTTTTTATACCAAATTTAATTAAAATTGGAGAATGTAAATTAGAATTTTATCAAAATTTGTGTTGATTTGACGTGGAATGAACTGATATGATTAAGTTAACTTGTTATTGAGATTAGGGTAAAGTGCAGCCCTTTTAAACTTTAGAGGGCTGGACTCTCACTGCTTTAGCTACTTATTTATATTATCTGGCAGAGGTGTATATTTCATTGAACCATCAGAATCTGGACAACACCATTCATTGATTTGTTAATAGAGTGCACACCTCTAATTAACCAGTAATCCAGACAACAAAAATGTAGATGTTCTTAAAAGCCATGCACACCTGTAGTGTATTAAAATGTAAGACTCATAGTCTGAGGGACTGAACTCCGGTTATCAAATCTGCATTTAAATTACCCTACAAACAATGTATACAATACTAAACTAAGATAATTTACAATTGTATTAAAAGAATGATCACTGTGTTACACTTATCTGTATACATGCAAAATAACTAGTTAATAAAAATAATGTATTTTTAACATAGAATTTGTTTTAGACTTAAATGGCTTTTCATTTAAAATACTAATTGCTTTCTATAAAATAACTACTAACAACATTCATAAACCTGTACATACATTTTTCAGAAGATTCCCAGAATTAATGTAAAGTTATTTTTGTGTGGCAAGGTTTGTTTCTTATACACAGCAGACTGCCTGTGTTTAAGACCACTGCAGGACACAGATAGCGCTTATGTACTATCATTACATATCACATATTTTCTACACTCCACATAATTACAAAAAATAAGTCTATTAGATATATGTACTCAGGCTGCAAGAATTCAAGCCACATTATCTACTGAAAAACAAAGAATCAAACATACAACACATCAAAATATAGCATTATCAAATCCCATACCATTCTGCAAGATGGGATGAGGAGGTGGGCTTAAATATGTCTACAAATTAACATATTTACTTGGGGTAATCTCTCTTAATCAGTAACAAACGACATACAGTGTGGTGGACCAAATTATGTATAACCACTCAGGTTATATCCATATTTTATTTATTCTCAATCACAGTGTTTTGCATTAGCCAGTGATTGAACAAGCTAATGGCTGTGCCCCCTCCCCTCCATCTTGCATATAAATTAAAACATTTTAACCTTGTGATAAGTCCTCTTTATTATCGATGTACTTGTTTTGTTTTGAAACATGTACTTAAATATGTGCTTTGTCAGGTAGTGCTACTTGTAAACACAGCCAAAAGTGTTATGAAAGTGCTAAAGAAACATCACAGGTTATTGTGATTATTTAAGGAGCCACAAACTAGACATACAGAGATTACATTTTCCTTTTATCATCATCATCATCATCATCATCAGCAGTTTATATAGCATCACTAATTCCGCACATTCGGATGTAATTACAGTAAGGTATAACAGCCTGCAAAGAGGACATAACAGTCATACTGGCAATAGTAAAACATGGACTAGTCAAACAACTAAAATGTACCATACCACACAAGCTATACGAGTATAAGGTGCAGTATTTAGAATACATGGACACAACGCTGCTGTATTATGGCTATGTGAGTGGGGGGGGGGAGGGTATAGTAAACTACATAGAGAACATTAATATACCGATCACTGGGCTGAGCTTCCAACCACCTCATACACGATCTTCGCTGCCCAGTGTAATGACTATAAGAGGAAAAGAGACCAGTAGCTGTCAGTTGATGCGATGCACACACAACATCCGGGGGAAGAATGGGGCAGACACACCAACACTCTCAGCCTCATCTCCAGTACACCGACAACTTCCGTGCAGCCTCGTACTGGTCACGCCGTACTATGACGTCATCACGCTACAGGAACACACACGGGTCATACTTCCTCCAAACTCACATTTTTCTTCATAGCATACTTCCAGCAAACCCACACTCTTTAATAAATATTTAGTTCATAATTAGTGCAACCCCACAAATATACAACTAACTTTATTCTGCAACTTCTTTAGTAATATAAATATATATGTGGGGTAATAATAAATAGCTTCCATGTGAGTGTTCTTGTAACTATTTTTCTTTTAACGTTGTGTTTATTTGTTAACAAGAGTGTGTGTTCAGAAAGTAGACGTAGATGTCAGTGACATCTTACAGCATGTAAATACATGGAGGCACTGTGGAAAATCTGTAGCGAGACCAGTAAGAACAAGAGGTTCTCCACCTTTTAGGATAAAGTGACTGAAGACATCACAGTTTCCACCTGAAACGGCAAAATTGCTCCACTCATATGGTACTCAGGAATTTAATAATGATTTCCATGCCTGTGTGATCAGAAAGGGATTGGGGTTCCAGTAACTAAATTGTGGTCATGGAAACCCTATGTCTGTTATTATATTGCTACACTGCTCTAGCAAAACAGTTCTGTAGCCTTACACGCTACATCATCATCCTACCTTTGGTTTAGAAACTGAAAAAGAATGTTGGCATTTCATATTCTATAGCAGAAAATGGAGATAATGGGGCACTTATGAAAATTGTGCACAGGTAAAAGTTACTGTACCCCATAACAATCAAGCAGATATTTGCTTTCATTCTCTGTTTCCCTTGACTCCCTATATATAGTTATGATTCTTGTGTGACAGTCCCATTTTTGTACCCAAAAAGGATGTGGCCTATCAGAATGGCCCATGGCTTACTGAAAACAGGATCAAGGCTGGGAGGTTCAGGGAGTGATTGGTTGAAAAATGGCTGTAACTTGGGGGCGTCAGTGATATGTTACTAAGGGTTATAGCACCTTTTTAAGGTCCGTTTCACTAAGGTCAAAAATACTTAAGTACTTTTTTTCATAATTCTTCTACTCCGACTTGTTCATGGTTTCAGATCATTAGAATGTTTACAGAAAAAGGATATATTATGTAGACTTTCAAATGTTTTTCGATTTTAGAATGTAGAACCCAGATCTCTAATGGCAACACAATGCAGAACACAGGTCTCTGTAGGCTCTACAGCAGTGGTGGGAAACCTGATATATTTCAAGGGTTACACATTGTCCTTAATTTCAGGAACGCCCACATCTCATTCCAAAATGTCTCAATGTGCCCCAAAATTCCAACACTTTCCACTCAGACACCCACAAGCTACCAGAGCTCACATGTACATCACAATTTCACACACTCCACTCATACCTCCCAACATGCCATTCAGATCTCCCCACATTCCCCTTATATGCCCATAAGACCTTTCCACATGCCTCTTCAGTGGCGGATCCAGGGGGGGGGGGCGATCGGGGCAATCGTTCCCCCTAGCAGGGGCTTGCTGCCGGCGGCTGCACACTATGTGCAGGTCCGCTCGGCAGTGACAATGTGCTGCCCAGTTGCTCTGATTGTGTTTTAAACACAATCAGAGCAGGCAGGCAGCACATTGTCACTGCCGAGCGGACCTGCACATACTGTGCAGCCGCCGGCAGCCTTAAAAGGCAGAAAGGGGGTGGGGCCTAAATCCCCCCCCCCTAAATCGCCCGGGGTAGAAAATCTTTCTAGATCCGCCCCTGTGACTCTTACATACCCATAAGATCTCGCCACATGCACCATCCATACCCATCAGACTGCCTCCACATGCCTCTAATACCTACTAAGGGGCAGGCTGGGCATCTGCCCTCCGGGCCAGTCCCATAGTGGGCTATTTTGGGCTGGGTCACCTGTATTGTTTTCCTAATAGGCTGCTGAGCCGAGTCTTGCCCCCGGCTAAAATTTGCCAGCCCTCCCCTGTACCTACTCCACTTACTTTTAAAGACGGAGCCTGTAGAGGAAGAAGGGAGAGCACAGTGCACCTCCTTTGGCGTGTTGCTTGACCTCCCTGCATTGTACAAAGGAGGCCACTTGTCAGAAAAGTCACTGCTCCGGTTTAGTCTCATTCTCTGCACCAAAGCAGAGAGGAAGTAAGAGTGCGAGCTAACAGCTGGGAACCCAGGTGAAGGCATAGCGGGCTGCCTGTTGCCCTCTGCTTTCCAGTGTAGATCCCAAGGTATTTAGCTACTTTCAATGCAGACCCTCAAGCTTCCAGCACTCTAGGTTGTGAGTTATAAAATGTTCTGTTCTCAAAGTTTCTACTTATTCTGTGCTGAATTTGTACTGTTAAGAATCCATTAATAAAGGATCCATTAATAAATGAATTCAATTAAGATTAGAGGGAAAAATTGTTGCTTCCAGCCTATGAGGAACATGACCATACAGACACTTTTCCCCACCATAATCGCCACCTCCTGACCATAAAGGCACAGTGACAGCAAGTTGGAAGTTTGGGAGCAGAGCATTTTGTACTGGATGTAAGGTGTAAGATTTGCAGTTCTAGAGCACTGGAATAAAATATAGTTGACTAAAAGAAAATATTACAGTTTCTAACTTTATTTTAAAAGGCCAAAACAATTTATGATGTGAGTTTTGAGGAAGTATGACCCGTGTGTGTTCCTGTAGCGTGATGACGTCATAGCGCGGCGTGACCAGTACGAGGCTGCACGGAAGTTGTCGGTGTAGTGGAGAAGAGGCTGTGAGTGTTGGTGTGTCTGCTTCATTCTTCCTCCGGATGCTGTGTGTGCACCGCATCAACTGACAGCTACTGGTCTCTTCACCTGTCATAGCCATTACACTGGGCAGCGGAGATCGTGTATGAGGTGGTGGGAAGCTCAGCCCAGTGATCGGTATATTAATGTTCTCTATATAGCTCACTGTACTCTCCAGATCTGCATATAGCGTCCCCTGATGGCTCACACACTGCAGTAACATGCATGCTCCATTTTGTTTTAGATAGTACATTGACAAATAACAAGCTCGCTGTGCCTGGTTGTCATCCTTCCCTGCCAATGTCCCTGGTTCCAATTACAGCGCGTCATGTTTGTAAACAGCAGTGTTACCTCACATAGCCTTAATACAGCAGCGTTGTGTCCATGCATTCTTCCAAATACTGCACCTTATACTCCTATAGCTTGTCTGGAATGGTACATTTTTGTTATTTGACTACTCTTTGTTTTACTATATTTACTATTTCTAGTATGACTGTTATGTTATCTTTGTAGCACCCTCATGACACTGTTGATATTGTTTCCCAAAAGTGTATGAGATTGACCTTTTGAATAAAGCGTGCACAACTAAAACTAAAATGCACTGTTAAATGCACAATTAGACACATTGGGTCTTGTGACCCCTCTCAATAAATTTATTGAGTACTGCCATCATTTTAATGTTACTACTTTGTACATATCTTTCATTTCCTACTTTACATAGTTATAACAATAAGTAAATAGCCGTAAAATATTTACATAGAAGTAAATGATTATTGAAAAACCAAACAATGGATTGCTGATGTTGAGTCGCTTGGGTTAAGAAATTCCTGATTGTAGCATTACCTGACAAAGTACACACTTAAGAACACTGATAATAAAGATGACTTGTAATGTGGTTGATATGTTTTTATTGAGGGGGGTGGGGGTCGCCATTGGCTTGTTTGTTTAATCACTGGCTGATACAAAACACTAGTTTTTGTGATCCATTCATTCAGCCCACTCCCCAGACTAATTTGCCATTTTCATATTTGGTAGAACTTGCCACAGATACAAGTGTTTGATGGGTATACCATCCGACTTTGATCATAATGTATGTGACTAGATTGTGTTCATCCCTGTAGATTATTTAGATGCTATGAGGATAATAAAACACTTAAAATGCAATTTTGTTGTAAATTATAGTTTCTGTGGCAGATTAATATTTAATTCATGTTTGCTTTTTTTTTTTTAGTAAGAAGTCGAGTTTGAATGCAGGTCATTTCTAGTGAATAACAACATATTGGAGGAATAAGAGTAAGTTTTAACATACTTAACTAAATGTCACTTTGTATGTGACTGACTTCTGAGCAGTAAAATAAATTATTACTGTTTTCAATGGTGCCTGTAATCAGCTTCTCGGTTTGAGAATTAACACACATTTTTTATTTATACTTAAGATGCTGTACCTCTCCACAATCTAGTTCCTTAAAATTGATAGCTTAGTATATTAAAGAGCATGTAAACCTACTAGGCTTACATGTAAATATGTATTTGTATATGTCTGTGGTACTATTTGAGAGATCTAGCAGAAGTTCTGATAATACTGTAATATGGTGTGTTGTGTGCTTCTTTCTTTCTTTTATTACTATTCATTGTGGGAGGTATTCCTGCATTCTGAATACATATATTTATAACATTTTTGTTTTCTGTTATTAAGTGGAGTACAGGAAAGATGAGATGTGGAGTGATGGTAGATATGAATATGAGAGACTTCCTAGACATCGCCTGCCACCACGTGAAATTCCTCCTGAGGTAACTAATTATATTTCCCTGCTATTCAGGTAACTCAAACATGTCCTATAATACTCTATCTATAATATATGTTGTACTGGAGTGTTATTTATGAACAAAGCTGTTCATATATGTTCACAATCTAGAGCCCTTAAAAAATAACTGTCATACAATATGTTCTTTTAAATCAGGGAAACTGAAGGAAACAAGAAATACTTTGAGGATCACATTTCACTCACAGGCCACCAATTTCCCAGGCTTCCAAAAGCCTTTAAACATATTCTGCATTAAATGGTAACTCTGAGCAATAAAACTGAACCTCGCAATGCAAAATTCAAAATTGTAGACTTACAGTTTATGACCATTCTCTTCACTAGCACCTGTAATCAAGAAATATTTATAAAGGAAGTACAGATAGGGCAAACCAGGTCCTTTCTCTCAACTTTTCTCAGACAACCCCAGCTATTGCTTCTTGTATTCCCAATTCTCCTTGAGATAATGGAGAGGGGAGCTCAGGGTTAAAAAATGACCCCAAATGCATGGAGTTGCTCATATTTTGTCATTAGCTGCTGAATTGCTTAAAAGAACATGTATAGTTATTAAACATATTTGGAGTGTTTCATGCCCCATTCGTGGGAATAAATGTAATTTAAAAATGGTATGAACAGCAGTAGTAGTATTTTAACTTATGTTTAGATATAATGCTCCTTGTGCTACATTTAGAAGTGCTTAATTTGACTGAAGTATTCTGACCATGTACTTATACAGTAGACCTATAGCTCCTGGAGTACATGCAAAAACAAGCTTTTTTTACCGTGTAGTATTGTTTATTTCTTATAGTTTTAGGAGGGAGATTGTGCTTTAAGCTAATTTTCCTTATATGTGTCAAGGGGGAATATCACAGAGTAGTAAATGTAATTAGAAGGCCGGAAGATGAAGGGTGTCATCGTTATGAGGATTACAGTGATCCAGATTTCAGAGACTATGAAGAAGCTCATGGCTATGAAAGACGAACTGGACCATGTAGAGCGGTATGTATTTAGAACGTAGCACAGGTTTTAGGTTTAAAGGATGTTACATTTAAAATGCAAACTGCTTTAAGTTGTGATTGTGGGGAAGGCTTTGTTTTTTTACACACAGCAGATTTACTATTTTTAAGTCCATTGTAGAACACAGCCTCCGAGTCTGAAATGGATGGTAACGAAGCTTGCACTAAGATGAATAGCAAATGTGTATATATAACAAACAAGATCTCAAGGTCTAGAAACTTTTACATATATTTGAATGTTGTCTGCAATTATCTTATATGTAGGTTTTCATAGCAAAGCTGGATTGCTCACATTCATTGGTTTGTGTTACAATTAACTGCTAAGGTCAGGAGGAAATCCTGGTGATCACATTTCAGTTTACTTCAAGAGAGAGGGGCGTTTTGTCTAGAAAAGCCCAGATTATATCTCCTACAACACCCATAGCATTAAAGCATGTGTTTGCATGATTCAACATAGTCTTAAACAATTTAAAACAATTGAAACATTACATAAAGCTAAAAAGTTAAGAAAAAGAACAAAAACAGATCAACAAACACTTACACATAAATTGTGTTATGGCACACATAAGCAGACAAAGGGGTAAATGTATCAATCTCCGGTTTCTTCAAGTCGCGGGAGTTCGGCGAGATGACAGCTAAAATTTAAAGCGGCGTTGCCTTGTAAAAGACAAGTTTCCCTTTACAAGGCAGCGCCGCTTTAAATTTTAGCTGTCATCTCGCCGAACTCCCGCGACTTGAAGAAACCGGACATTGATACATTTACCCCCAAACCGCCAATACAGTACAAATATCATTATATTTTTTTTGCAGTTTTGGTGAAGGGGAGACAGAACCTCATGGGTATCATTGATTCCTTTGAAAATGAATTAGCATTAATGTGTAAGAAAGAGAGTAGAACTTGCTCTACTTTTGTTCTAAATATTTAGGCTGATGCAGAGTTGTTGGCAAAATCGGCGCAAATTACTATTTAAAAAAACAAAAACGCCAAAAATAAAGTATTTCCACCCTTATACAGAGCTGTACGCATCTCTAGATGCATCCACATTGGTCATCGATATTTCCAATCATCAATGTGTATTTGCACCTGCACTATAGCAGGTGCAAAAGACATGCCTCCTATCAGGCGTATATATGCATTTTTCTGCAGGTCTGCATGAGACTCATTTGCATAAACACATTTATACTGTACTCGGTGTACGTTAGCATGCCCCTTCTCTTCCCTCTCCCGCCTCTCCCATCTGCCGGAGAGGATAAGTGCTAGAATCAAACAGGTCTGCATATGTGTGCGCCTACTTTCTGGGCATGTGCAGACAATTTTCACGCAATATACCCTATGCAAACTGGTGTACACCCCACTCTCCATCAGCCCTATTGTTTACATACAAATTTGGATTCCTGTGACGTTCCAGGGCTTTTCCGGTAGTTGTGCTCCAATATAATAGCTGTCACAACTTCTAAACATTGCATGAAAATTACATGAATGTAAGAAATAGAATATAGCGCACCAGAAAAAATAACCAAAAAAGATTAAGAAGGGAACAGCGTAACAGAATCTATCTAATAATTTGTTCTGGATCTTTCTGCTTTTTTTGGTCTGTATTACATACATAATTGGGTACATTTGTGAATGTGTGCACAGACAAACAGTGCCAAAAAAGAAGCTGCTAAAGCTAGTCAGCATTTATAAAAAGTGTGCTGTTGTTTATTTTAGTAACCTGCATCATGCTCCTGTTCTAAGCCAGGTCTTACTTGGCATAGGAGAATCACCAATTACTTTGTTTGTTCTTGCAATTGATACTTCCCTTTATATAAATATTGTCCCACTGATAACCCTCGCCTGAATATTTCTGTGCAGCCTGTGACGCTCTAGGGGTCAAAGGATTTTAAGCAATTAACAAGTAAAATGAACCTGTGCATTGCTTTATACTTCATTTTTGTCCACTTTACCATAGGAAGATCCAAGATATAGATGGCCAAGAGGTGAGCCCTACATGAGTCGTCCGCCTGATTTCGGGTAACTTTTTATTTTTATTATTTGTGCTTTTGTTACTTTTTTCTGTATTTTCTAATTGTATCAGTAAACTTATCTTGCAAGATGTATTCATTACTTGCTTAATAGAACTTGCATAGATTACCAGTACTTCAAGATGAACATCATTTCAAAAGAAATTCTTAAAGTGGTGCATAGTTTTATTTTTTACATAAAGGAAATAAGTATATTTTGAAAATGGTTAAAGAAGCACTTATCGAAAATATCACGCTGAACAGATTTAATAATGGTTGTTTATTATTATTATTATTATTATTATTATTATTATTAGTTGGTTTCCAATTTAAAAATCTTTATTAAACAGCTACTCTTATCAATAATGGTATTTTGGCAGTGGTCTCTCACCTTGGACCCCCATAATTATCACTATTTAGCATTGCTCCAACACTTCACAGAGCAGAGGATCTGTGCCAATCACCTTCAGTGGCTCTAAATGAAAGCCTTACAGCTGCTATGCAGATCTCTTCTGATATAATGAGATCCAGGCAGGATCAAAGGCAGATGTCCCTGTTATGAGAGTCAGAACCTGTCTAAGAACAGTGAATGATATTGGTTCCAGGGGAATTTCCTGTGCCAAAGTACTAGTATTGGTGAGGGAAGTTGTATAGTAAAATTGATTGTTAAATTGGAAAACTTGCAAAAAACGCTTTGTTATTAATATGTCTTAAAGGCTATAAATTAATGTGCTGAATAATATGTATGACATAACTGCTTATCAATATATAGCCAGCATACTCTTTCACTTATCAGCAGCAAGTTGCCATATTAGAATGGAGTGTTTCTTTAACACAGGACGCAGAGAATTGTTGACATCTTTGCAGACTTGCTTTGCAGAATTGTATTGTGTGGATTGGGTAACTAGTGCTAGGTACACATACTGGAGAATTTTCCGACCAATCTATTATCTACAACGATTGTACCTATGACTGAAGGTCCGATCAGTCGGGCGATGCATGTACACACTATTTACCTTCAGATCTGTGCTCTTCATCTAGTCCTCTAGTCGTTTAGCGAATGACAGCACAATAGTCACTCATTCATTCATTCAATCGTTCCCATCAGACTGATAAAACCACCTTGTTATAGCTATCCACATGTCCTTACGAATTTTGTTACTCTAAAACGAAATATTCAGTCTCAGAACGGACAAACACACTATTCCATCTACAGCACTCTCTACATTTAGTCACCAAGACATGTTCATTGCTGGCATCGGCTGAAAAGACCATGACTCTGTAAACTCTATGGAGCTTGTGAACATGAGTGCATATGTACTGCAGGATCAGAAGGTGATTGGAAGGAGATTATTAAACAGTATGACAAACCAAGTAAAACGACAATCGCCACTTTGGAACGATTATCGTTCATCGTGTGATTATACACACAAACGCAATATGTGGCCGAGCGGTCGTTTATCTTATGATTGGCTCTATAGTTATCTGAAAAACCTCCAATGTGGTACCTAGCCTTACGCTCAGTCGGGTCAATGATGTCAACCTTATCTTTTTACTGGCCTCGGATTCCATTCGGACATTGTCTTAAACATGTGATAAGAGATTCAGCTGTTGGTAATGGAGTGGGGAGAAAATAGTTAACTTTTTTTTTTTTTAACAGAACTGTAGTGGAAAGTCTGGTTAACCCTTATTAGCGTATAACTGTATTTTTGGTTTTTTTCCTTTCTAATTGTGGAAAATATAAAAGAGGATTTATGTTTAAAAATATTCTTGTTACATGATTATCTAGTTTCTAGGATAGTGCTAGGATGTCATCTTGTCATCATTTTTAAGGTGGGTATTTCTCTCAAAACACATTATTTTAGGAGCATCACCAAGTGACAAAGGGTTTGTGAGACATTATATACATACATTTCATTTTTTGAAAATTCACCTAATAATGTGTGATCAATGCTGATTGGGTGTCATGGGCTATACATGATTTAATAATTAGAAATATGACTATGCATTTCTGTTGTATGACCTTTTATTTCAGTTAATTCACCTTTCTTGTTGCATTCAGCTTAAGCTATCCAGATAGTGGGCCAAGGGTCCTTCACATTGTGTGTGTGTGTGTAATCTTGTCATTCCATGGATGTTGGCAGTATATATGGTTGGTTAGCATCGAGACCCTCCATTCGCATGCAGCTATCACTCCCTTAATCATTTTAGGGGCTGTGCCTGGTTTGTTCGCTGAGTTGACAAACCTTAGAGCAGTGTTGGCTAACCTGTGACACTCCAGGTGTTGTGAAATTACAACTCCCAGCATACCCTTCCAGCAATAAAGCTGCAATATATTGGCAAAGCATGCTGGGACTTGTAGTTTCACAACACCTGGAGTGTCACAGGTTAGCCAACACTGCCTTAGAGCGACATTTATCTGCATCTACATTTGCAGGGTTACACTACAATTAAACCCAAAAAAGTAAGTTATATTATGTGGTCCTCCTATCTAGGCAAGTTTTATTTTCTCTGCTTCACTTAATCATTCCACTATATAACTCTGTCCAAAATAGTGTGCTTTTATACACAATACATTGTTCTATAGAATCTATACAGCTCTATACGGTCAAATAAAACGCAAGTAGAAGATTTATAGTGAGCGTGACATATACAGTCATGGCCAAAAGTTTTGAGATTGACACATATTATTTTTCACAAAGTCAGCTGCCTCAGTTTTTATGATGGTAATTTGCATATATTCCAGACTGTCATGAAGAGTGATCAGATGAATTGCAATTAATTACAAAGTCCCTCTTTGCCATGACAATGAACTTTCTCCCAAAACCATTTCCACTGCATTTCAGCCCTGCCACAAAAAGGCCAGCAGACATCAGGTCAGGGATTTTCTCGTTAACACAGGTTGGCGTGTTGACAAGGACAAGGCTAGAGATCACTCTGTCGTGCTGATTGAGTTAGAATAACAGACTGGAAGCTTTAAAATGAGGGTGGTGCTAGAAATCATTGTTCTTCCTCTGTTAACCATGGTTAACTGCAAGGAAACACGTGCAGTCATCATTGCTTTGCACAAAAAGGGCTTCACAGGCAAGGGATATTGCTGCTAATAAGAATGCACCTAAATCAACCATTTATCGGATACTCAATAACTTCAAGGAGAGAGGTTCAATAGTTGTGAAGAAGGCTTCAGAACGCCCAAAAATGTCCAGCAAGCCCCAGGGCCGTCTCCGAAAGTTTATTCAACTGCGGGATCGTGGCACCAACATTGCAGAGCTTGCTCAGGAATGGCAGCAGGCAGGTGTGAGGACATCTGTACGCACAGTGAGGTCAAGACTTTAGGAGGATGCCCTGGTGTCAAGAAGGCTAGCAAAAAAGTCACTTCTCTCCAGGAAAAACATCAGGGACAGACTGATATTCTGTAAAATGTACAGGGATTGAACTGCTGAGGACTGGGGTAAAGTCATTTTCTCTGATGAATCCCCAAGATCCTCCAAGAACAACTTCTCCCAACCATTCAAGAACGGTTTGGTGACGAACAATGCCTTTTACGGGATGATGGAGCACCTTGCCATAAGGAAAAAGTGATGACTAAGTGGCTCTGGGTTCAAAACATTGAAATTTTAGTTCCATGGGCAGAAAACTTCCCAGACCTTAATCCCATTGAGAATTTGTGGTCAATCCTCAAGCGGCGGGTGGATAAACAAAAACCCACAAATTCTGACAAACTCCAAGCATTGATTAGGCAAAAATGGGCGGCAATCGGTCAGTATGTGGCCTAGAAATTGATTGACAGCATGCCTGGGTGAATTGCAGAGGTCTTCAAAAGTCAGCACTGCAAATATTGTATAAACTTAATGTAATTGTCAATAAAATCCTTTGACACTTATGAAATGCTTGTAATATTACTTCAGTATACCATAGCAACATCTGACAAAAAGGTCTAAAACACTGAAGCAGCAAACTTTGTGAAAACCAATACTTGTGTCATTCTTAAAGCTTTTGGTCATGACTGTATAGGAATTGATACACTTTTGTGTGTTTAGAATATGCCTGCTGGTAATGGAGGGTGACTTTATAAAGGAGGTGGGTATAAGAGGAAGCAGTATATTACATAGTAATATGCATTCCTGTATGTAATTCTGTGTGCCAGTCTAACTTGTAGGATTACCTAATACTAGGAGGATTCAAGGGAGTAACATAGACAATACAGGGATACATTGACTCAAATGGTATGAGGACCCTGCCTACCAGAGTTTACTAGTCTTGATAGGAAACATGGGAATGTTTTTGATAAGGTCCATGTACATATGAACATATAGTTGTCTAAATAAGGCTGAGTGGTTCAGCGACATGGTAGACCTTTGTCTAAGCCCTCTAGACTGAATTTTGGTATGAATTGTACAATAATTAACGGTTGCAGACTTGGCTTTTCAAACATCTTCCATAATGGAATGTATGCTCCCCCATCATCAAAATCTTGTGGTCGTATGATGTTTTGTGGGTTTTTTTTGTTGTTTTTTTTTCTTTTAAAACAATAGTTTACATGTAGCTTAGGTGATTACAAACCATTGTAGCAAACTTGTGCACTGTCCCAGACTGATCCAATATAGAGAAATGCCTTTCTCCATATAAACAAAACAATTCAGCTGACCCCTCCCCTGTCATAACCCCAATGTTTTATATATGTATTTTCACTCTTAGGCGCAGTACACAGGAGCTATTACAAAATTTTTCATGAGACCCACAAATGCCTGGTTATGTCCCTTTGTACACCTGTCAGTTATTTGAGTTGGCAAATGTATTAATTTCCTCCTTGGTAACATGGAAGCAGGAACCATATCTGCAGTTCCAACCATTTGTTTTACAATATCAGAATAGTAAAAAGCCTTAAAGCTGATTACAAACTTATTTATTGTTGAATTTTATTTGCAAAGTGAGTTGTACCTAAATAAAAAGTGTGATTTGGTTGTGTTGCTATAAAACACTGTGTCTTATTTGCACCAGTTTTCCCAAATTCCCTTGTTAATAATATGTAGGCTCAGAGATGGTCATGTAGTGAAATTTCTAGAAAATAAATTTCTTAAACTTTTGCATATATAACCTAGAAAAGACAAGCAAATGGGGGCGCTTCCATGGTGCATTATAAAAAATAAACCAAAATTGAAAAGATAGCATATAACATATCGCACGTCTGTTAAAAGATAGTCAGCAAGGGTTCAGACAAGGATCATCGCCTGTGAGTTTGGCTCAGACGAGAGAAGCGATCATAGCCTTATCTTTTAAATTTCGGTATGTGTGTCTATTTTTATATGAATAAATTTTGCTTTTTGTAATACACCATGGAAGCGCCCCGTTTGTCTTTTCTAGTACTTTGATTTGTCCCGTGGAGTTTGGGATTTTAAAGGGGGATACTACATGCACTCGAGTCTGCTGGTGCCTAAACTACTCTGTGAGAGCAGTTTGGAAGCAAGTACTCAGCTTAGGCTATTGGAATGTTTGGAACACTTGCACCTGATAGTTGGTGTTAGACCTTGGACCTCATACCTGTGCGCATTGTATAATCAATTATATTATATTTTGCATATATATATTTAGATTTTAGTAGCCATCTGTGTGTTTGTGTTTAGTAGTACTTTTAGTGTGTCATCAAAATTCTGTCCTAATAGCAGATCTTCACAGTGACTTGCTTTTGTCACTTTGTATTGCTGCATGGATACATTGCAAGACTTAAGCCATTTTGTAAAGTCTAAAGCACTGTAAGGGGATATTATTTAAAACAAATTATTTGTATGAAGTAAACTGCAAACTGATACAGACTTGGCCATCATGGAAAGGAAAGCCTTTCCCTGTTTTTATTGTTGATCACAAGTGAACATAGTGACCTGCTTTGTCTGGGTCTTATGTATGTGTGTATTTGTACTTGGGATATAGTCATCTATTGTAACGTGACAACCTAAATTTAAAATCATTACCTGTTTTATTTATAGATTCCCTATTTAGCGTTAGTCTTGTTTCAATAAATTGCTTTAAACAGGGCTTTGTTATACTTTTTAAATTTTGTTCAGTGTTCGAATGCTTTGTCCTAAATTTAAGGCAACATCATGAAGGTAGTCCCTACTGAATTAAATTCCAAATTATGCCCATTTACTGCTTAATCTTTTCACAATTGTCACCACTGTAGTTTTGGTAGGATGCTTTTGAAAATCAACTTCATTTCTCTAATGTACAGCTTAGATTATTGTTATCTAAAATATTGGGGACCTCTAGTGGACATTTAAGACAATGTTTTTCTGCTATTAGAAATCCAGCCACCTCTACAGTCTGCTCCCATTTTTTCGTGTGCAGCAACTATAATGTACGCAAGGGTAAGTGTTTAGAGGATATAGTAGTACAATCAACTGGACAAAGCCACTAATTGCCACAACAGAAGATATGTTGATCTATTATTGGATGCACTTAACATCTACTCTGCTTCATTGAATTTTGTTACATGACGAAAAAGTAGAGATATTAATCCTAATCAATGAGTATAAAGCTTATTTATATCGCATGAAAAAGTCATGTTACAAAGATAAAATCAGTTAAAGCCAAGGAGCTTTGCAGCATAAATATGAGTGAATCATCCATAACTATACTCTATGAAAGAGGTAAAAGTTGACACTCTTATCCAACAAATGTAAAATGTACCTGGGTATACAGTACATAAATATATGCATCTGATTTTATATTCTATAATAATGATAATCAGCAAGTTAAGTAAATAATGTACATATATAAAAAGATGTCATGAAAGATGAGTGTTAAATAAAAAAATGTTTATTACCTTGTGGATATGTTTTAAAATGGTAGTATCTATTACTCCATAGGTTCAGGCAATATAACAATGGATGCTTAATTGTTAAATGGTGTAGTAGTGAGAGAAATTCCAAAGCAATTTGAATAAAAATCCTAATAATTTTTTATTTTTTCTTATGTATTACTTACTTGCAAGACTACTTCATTCTAAATGGGTGTTTAAAACACTGGCAAATTTTTTATTTCCAAAGGGCATAGTGTAAAGGGACATCTCTTTATAGTTTTGTAGACAGATTTATAAAATATTGATGCTAGTTGTGTCCTGTTTAGTATGTATTTTTAATAATTCGCAAGATTTACTTTGGCTTATCATAGCTGTTCATCTGTAGAGATATTCAATTCTATTAAGAATGTTCAATACAATGTTGTAAGGGAGAAACGCGTTACTTAAAGCCATCACTGCTAAGGATGAGTAGGTCTGTCTTTTGAACACAGAGGGTTCAAGGAAATGTTCACGTGATCACCAGACAATAACACCCTACCCTACAGAAAACATTAAGGAGTCCAGAATTGGGGGGGGGGGGGGCAGGTTTTGTTACGCCCAGATCCTCCTCCTTGGCAACTAGAGAGTTGGGGTGGAGGGGGGGCACTCATTTGAAAGAGGGAAGTCTCTCTTCCTTCAAGCGAGGTGCCCCTTTACTTATTATTTGGTGATCACCAATTGCACAAAAGAAAGTTATTTCAATTAATAAACTTTTTGTCAATTTTTGGTATTTTTGTCTTATTGTGACGAGGACTAAGCACTCTAGTGGAATTTTCAGAAAATACAAAGTCATCTGAAAAAAACCAAGGTATAATTTGTATGGGTACATAAAGAGATTAGCAACATTGATGTTGATATGTAACAAGCAAAAATAGGCTGAGTGTAGAAGTAGTTAAACATTATTATGGTTCTTTTTTTTTTTTTTATCAAATTGCAGTTTTTCCCCAGCTACATCACTTGTTAGTCTGCTAGATCAGTGGAATTATTTTTTGCCCCCAAGCTTGGCCCGATCACTTCTGTCATCAGAATCCATTTCATTCTTCCTTTACCAACATTATTGGTAATGATTTTATCAGTTGTATCATTTTGAGAGGATCACCGTTGTGTGGACTGCAATAAAGTCCCTCGGTCAAAGCCTAAGTGAGCTGATAGTAAATGTGAACACTAGTTTTATCCACAGACCTGCTCTCATAATCAAAAACATGATTGCCTGTTTTCATATTTTAAAAACTTAAACTGTTCTAAGAGGGGAAAAAATGAGGATGGTAGGGTCATAAAATGACGTCTCTGTTAGGAGCCGCGGCGGCCCGCCGGCACTGCCACGACTCACTTCCGCCTCCTTTTGGCGTACCGACCATCTCCATGGCGACCGGGACGTCACTTCCGGAATTCGGGCCGACCGTTGCCAGGGCAACGTCTGGACGCTGAAGTTAGTGCTACCACGCCCGGCAATCTGGAACAGCCGGGTGCGCGTGTCATAGCCCACTAACAGCTAGGGGATTAATTAGTGGCTGCCTGGGGAGGTTTTCAGTGCAAGCCCTGATTGGCCAGTATCAGTACTGATGTCAGGAACGGCTTCGCCTCCCTGTCGGTTATAGCGTTCAGTTCCCAGCCTGCTCCTGTGCTGTGTTTGTGAAAGCCTTTTTGATTGACTACTGTGTATGACCCCTGCCTGTACCTTGGAACTTGCCTGTTTGCCTGTGACCCTGACCCTTTGGCCTGTACCTTGGACTCCGCTCTGTTGCCTGTAACCTTGACTTTTGACGTGTTATCTGACCATTCTGCTTGCTAGTGACCTTTGACCTTGGCTTACGTCTGACCATCCGCTGCCATCTACTGTCTCCTGGCCTGCCGCTATGGTTCTATTACAAACTTGCACTACGTCTGGAGTTAATCCTGGGGTCATCTGAGTGTCGGTGAGCGTATAAAGCTCTATGGGAAAGGCGGCTGCTAAAGGTGAAGACCTCCACCAACTAGTTCTGTAAGTTTGTGAATAGACCGTCAGCTTAACAGTCTCTCAGTTGTGCCAATTATATCCAACTTAGACTGCAAATGAAACAATTTTTCTGCCCACTCCAAATCCATTAAAAATGGGTTGAAACAGAATGGAGAGGATGTCAAACCATGTCAATTTCTGACGCTCATTGGCTCATCCATGGCATCGGGAACAAGGGCATGTTTTGTGGGCGTCGCATTTCCTGCCATGTGGCCTAGGGAATGAACCACTATGTGTTTCCCATGATTTGTGGCCAGACCAGGCAGTTTTGGGGCAACTTTTTCTTGCTATACATAGACTTTTTCCATAGATAATTCTGGATTAACAAAATGGCTTGTTCAAGTACTGCCCTCTTCCCCAATAACTTTCTTTGGTGTTAGTCATCTTACAATGTAATGAAGTAAAGGAAAACTATAGAGGCAGTCCTTTGTCTGTAGAAGGAAAACTTGATAAATGGTATTAAACTTGTATTGCTCTGTTGTGTTACAATTAAATAGCATAAATACAACCTTTACCTCAGTCTTCTGTTTTTGTTGTTGTTTGTTTTGCAAATGTACATAAGTGTGCTTGTGTATGACTTATAGCAAGATTCTTTGTGTATTACCATACAAATGCATATTGTGCATAGTGCATTGATTTGTCTATTGCTGCATCAAAGTTTTAGCATTGTTACTTTTATTAAAGGGTTTTTATCTGAGTGCAATTTGAAATCCTTTTTATTAATTTTTGCTCTCTGTTTTCAGAAATGAAAACTTAAGAAATCGTAAGCAAAAAATAAGAATCCAGCAGAGGGCAGGAGCATGCTAAAAATAAATATTGGCTTCTTTATGAGCAATTCAGTCATTTTATTTCAAAACAATTAATTTAACATGTGGTTGAAATACTATTACCCTGTTATAAAATCCTTGGTGCGACTTGCTAATAAACCAGATATTATCATTCTGAATCTTCAGTTTTTAATTTAATTTGTTTTTTTATTTCTGTTCATTTATTTAATTTCATTCAATTTTTTAAAAAATATATTTCAATGCATTGGTTCAAGCATAGTCCTGGCTACGGCACAGACCTGTTCGGATTCAGCCCGACAATGCCACATCAGTGGCATAAATCGATCATCGAGGAGGATTCAGAAGTTTCCTTGCCATGAAAGAGGCTGTCTGGATCATGAAATGGACGGAACAGCTGGTTCCAGCCATCTCGGTGCTCTTCCTACTGGGGGTGAGCAATTGGGAAGCTGACTATGAGTCTGCATGCAATTCACCCAGGAGAGTGGTCCCTACGCCCGGAAGTGTTCGCTCAGATTGTGCACAGGTGCGGTCAGCCGGAGGTCGACATGATGTCCACCTTGTGGTTCAGCCAAGAGGGCAAGTATTATGCCAGGACAAGGGATCCTCGGGTGTCTCTAGTGGACAGCATGATGGTTCCCTGAAAATACAGGTTGGTGTACATATTCTCTCCAATCCTGATGTTTCCCTGGGTGTTTGTAAGAGGCAAGGCAAAAAGAAGGTCCCAGTGATTCTTGTAGCTCTACAATATTTGAGAAGGTCATGGTATGCAGTTCTTCTCACCGTGACAGTAGATACACCTTAGAGACTTTGTCTCAGCTTTGATCCTCTAAGGCAAGGTCCAGTTTTTTCATCAGGACCTGACACGGCTGGCTTTGGTGGCCTGGCGGTTGAAGCCTTGATTCTTAGACAAAAAGGCCTCTCAGACAAGGTCATCCAGGCAATGATCAAAGGCAGATGTAGTAATTACTATCGTATCTGGAAGACCTACTTTGGTTGGTGTGAGACGCAAGGAGTACTCACTTCTTCCTTTCGTTTTGGCTAGTGTTTAGATGTTCCTCCAGGATGGTCTGGACAAGGGCTTGCAATTAATGTAACTTAAGGTTCAGGTTTCTGCATTGTCAATTTACTTCCAGAGACAGCTGGCTCTGATGCAAGAAGCCGACACAATTTTCTTTAGGGGGTTCTCCATGTTCAGCCACCTTTTTTGTTCCTACAGTGGCGCCAAACTTGGTTCTCACTGTATTGCAGAAGTTGCCCTTTGAACCATTGGAGTCTGTTTCATTGAAGCTTCTCACGTGGAAGGTTTCCTTTCTACTGGCAATTTCCTCAGCCAGGCATGTTTCGGAGCTGGCAGCTCTGTCTTATGGGTCACCTCTTGTCATTTTTCACTCTGAACAGAAAAGACGGCTTGGTCTGCAAAAATGCATGGCCAGAGTGGTCTCTAACTTTCATAAAAACCAGGATATTGTTATTCCTGCATTACCTCAGGATTTACAATCCAGCAGTCCTTATTCTCTTCTGCCCTTGGATGTGGTCAGAGCCTTGCGGAACTATGTTGATCGTACGGCTTCAGTACAAAAGAGAGGCAGAGGTTCGGAAACGTGGCTGGGCGGCTACTAAGCAAATGATAGCCAGATAGCTTACAGCGACTATTTGTAAGTCTTATATCTCCGCAAGTTCTCCTTTTCGTGGCGACCTTACCGCTCACTTCACCTGGTCGGTGAGCAGTTGAGTCAAACGGCTACCTGGTCTTTCATCCACACGTTTACCAGATTCTACCGTTTTAACGTCTCTGCTTACAAAGACACTAGTTTTGGTCGTAAAGTTATATGCGTGGCTCAGTCTAAGCGTACCCATCCATAGAGGCAGCTTTGGAACGTCCCCATGGTGAGAAGTGTCTCTCTGTTTCTCTTGGTTGGGGGACACTGTGCTCCCATCCCCTTTTTTTTTTTTTTTTTTTTTTTTTTTTTTTTTTTCTGACTGTTCTGTTGAATGTGGCTTCGCCCTCTTTTGAGGCTTTGTAAGTTAAATAACTGAGGCTTCCATCCAGGGGGGCATAGAGGGGAGCAGGCTAGAAAAGTCTTTTTAGTGCTTTACTCCCACACAGCACCTTCTATACTGCTGAGCAATGTCCCCCAAGAAAAACAGATTTTTATGGCAAGTACAAAAATTTCATTCTATCAAATGGTAAAAAAAAAAAAAAATTGACTGCAAGTGGTTGGTTTCTTTTCTTTAAGCATATTCTTTTACTGATTAGGTGGAGTTTGTGAGTTAAAGGGGTTTTCCAATTTTGTTTGGTCATTTTTTTTTTAATTTATTTTTAATTATTTTTTTTTTACATATCTTCCTGAAACTTTGCTTAAAAGTTGCTTCTTGCTCTGCTTTTTTACCAAAGCCTTAATGTCATTTTAGTCAGTGTGGTTTATTTCCAAGCACTTGGATACAGTACATAACGGCTGTGTGGATCCAGAGCCGAGCTGTGTCATATTCAAGACCTTTGAAAATAGGTAAAACGGGAGTAGACCTTATGGAAAAACCTAAGGACACCAGAAAGATAAGGCAATATATGGAGTAAAAGTGGTTGGAGGGAATGTTTAAACCAATAAATTTAAAGTCGTAAGATGGTGAGAACCCTGTGTGTGGCTATTTTAACATGTTTTGTTGGGCATCATTTAAAAGGGGCACATTTATTCTCTAGTTGTCCTTCCTGGGGTGGCAGCAAGTACGTTTACAGTCACATCAATCAAAACTTGTTACTCTGTCATAAATATATAACTAATACAATCAGCTTGCTAAATTCTGTATGATCCCAGGCCCAATCGGTTTTAAAGCTGTATTAGTGTGCTAATAAGTGTGCCACAAGGTTGCCTTTCTAAAGGTATAAACTATTATCTTGTACTAAAAACATCTTGCTACATAGAGGCAGGTGTTGCATAATGTAGTTCTCTAAAGCATAAACAATTATAGAAAATATAGTAGTGAGAAAACCCCCATTACGTTTGTCTTTGTTTGTTTAAAATATCCTTACAAATTCCTGTGGATTATGTTTCTTCATAATCAATTTTTTTTTCTCATAATTGGGACTGCGCTAACAGGTTGAAACATAGGCATTGTTTGACATATAGAATGATTTCTAAAGAGTTGCTTAATTAATTATTTTTACAGTTTGTCCCTTCGGCATCATACCCTACTGGCGATAAAGTTCTTAACACTAGTATAACACATGTGTTGAGTTTTTACTTGCATTCTAGTGCGTTGGATATGCGTCTTGCTCTAGCCATGTGCTTGGCTTATTGGGGAAACCTACAATGACCTGAAAGTACTAGTTAGGTCACTGGCTTTTTACCTGCGTTTTTCACAGTAGTAAAAATGCATAGCAAATACATTTGCTATGAATTTTTACTGTCCGTTTTAGATCTCGCTGTTGGTTTCCAGAAAAACGTATTTAAAAACTGCCAGTGGGTACGAGGCCTTAGACATGTGTTTGAGCTGTATCTTCCCTGTGTGAGACTGTGATATACATTCTCTTGGATTGGGAGTTTAGCATACATACTTTGCACTGCATTGTGTTTCCTCCCTTGAAAGCTATTACAATAGAAGCAGTGGTGGTATTCACAAAATTGGAGAGAATATGCCAACCTCTACAGAACGAACTATAACAATATTTGCCATATTCGCATGACATTTTCTGTGAGGAGGGGTTCAATGAAATGCATTGTGTTTCAGTGCTGAAATGTATATTTTGTTTGGATAATCGGCATGAAGAAACATATTTTGATAACCTGAGTTTGGCCTTGTGCTGCTTCTGGAATTTGCTTTCATCGCTATGTAAATTGATCTGACTTAGTGCAAGACCTTGACAATGAGAATTTTATAGATGGTGTTAAAAGCAATGACAGTAAGTCTGTGCTGTGCAGCAATTCCTCTGGTAATTTTCATAGGAGCCCAGGCATTATATGCTTTTAAAGACTATTCTTCTAAAGTTTGATGAAATGGCTTTTAGCCTTTAAAGGATCAGTAACTCCCAAAAGTCAAACATTGTATTTTGCTCACCGTTAAATAGGACTGCCACTATAAAAGTCTCGGGAATTGTTACTAATGGAGACTTCTTGTCTGATTCTGTAAAAATCTGAGCACAAGAAGGAAGGATCAGAAGCACTGACTAGCAATGTTAGCTGTTTTTGGTTGGATGGCCACATTCTTTCAGACACTAGCCAGCTGTCATTTCTAAGTAGTTGCATCCCTCCATCCTGTGGTCATAAGTGACCTGCAGCAGTCCACGGTGGTAGGCAGTACTAGAACGCTTCTCCCCATGGGAGGGATTACTACTAATGTTGGGTATTATTGTAATAACCTTCAGTGCATGGGTCGTTGGACAATAAGTGGGACACCATGCCATTTATACTGGGTGAGCATGATCATCTCTTTACAATCATATTGTGTGCTATAACTAACCATTTATTGTGTATTAATGTTTATTTTATGCAACTTCATAGTCAATATATTTTTAACAATAGTATAATTTGTAGTCTGTAGTAAAGGAATTTTAAACTCTTATATTAAAATTTCACCATGAGTAATGCAGCTAATGCACTTACATGATTTGGATGAAAGAGTCTGAGAAAAATGGAATACCCTAGAGGTAATGTACAGCACTGAAAGTGTTAATATAAGAGATTATTATGAAGTTGTGTGTGCCGCAATGTACACAGGTGTGACTAACTTTCTAGATGGTGGCTTTTTGCAGAAGAGAAGACTTGTTTACCAGCCAATAGGATTAGATGGGCAAAGAGTGGGCATACTGGCACTCCTAGTTTTTTGAAAATGACATTTCACTTTGTGGAGCAAGGTCATTGAAATTAGATTTTTGGGCTAAGAGGACTCGAATTCTGCACCAGGCCTGAACTGGCAGAGATTGGGTCTTGTCCTATACTTCTAATGGGAGAGATATTGCACCTTCCAGTTGTACTAAGGTGGAGTAAAGCATTTCTAAGAGCATTTGGAATAATGAATAAAAAAGAAATAACTTCAATCGTAAAGTGCCACAATCGATAAAGGCAGTCCTGATTTACCTGCAAACTAGTAATCAATTTAAGCAAATATTAGGGCTAAACCAGGTATTATTTTAGTGCGAAAAAAACAAAGGAGTGATTTTTAAATTGTTGGTTAAATGACTGAGAAAGGGATTACACTTTTGAAGATTTAGCTTTTGTATCAGTTCTTTCAATAAATACAGTTCTTTTGTAGCTATTGGTGCAGTTCCGATGTAGCGAGAGGGTGAAAAGTCTCTGTACCTTTCAGTACACTTACATGTGCCATGCGGAGGCTGTAGCTACTGTTGTCGCTCTTGATGCAGCAGACATTTCTCAGTGAAAATTCCTGACTTTCCTCCACAAGGGGAGGTTCCAGGCCGCGATATGGGATCTTCCACGTTTGATTCAGAAACACATGACACATGTAAGTGTACCAAAAGATACAGAGACTTTTTCACACTGTTAAAACATTATGCCACTCGCTACATCGGAACTGCACTAATAGATACAAAAGCACTGTATTTATTGAAAGAACTGATAGAAAAGCTAAATCTTCAAAGTGTAATGTTCCATATCAGCGCATAAAGAAAGGTGTTCAAAATATGTCTTTACAACAAGACGTCTATTCCTTTAACCAGCATAACTTTTCCCTTTTTTAATGTGCCCTGATACACATGAATTCATTTTATAGTATGAGTATGATTAGTAAAGCCTGTGTTATTTTGCACCATGTCGATTTATGTATAATTTCATGGAATTCAGATATCATCTTTTACATATTATCTTATGTTACAATTTTCTATCCACCTGACACATCCACACATGATCACACATCTTGTGGCTAGGGGGTAAAACAGTTTCTGGTAGTAGTTTGGACTTAATCTGATGTTTACAGTGCGCCTGGCAATAATTCTTTATTTTTTACCTCCCACAGTCCTAGGAGAACTTTTAGTTAGTGGAGGCACCCTTGAGAGTAGGATGCACCTTGTAATGTGCTGGGAAGAACATCTTTGCTTACTGGTACAAAGCCAAGGCATTGCGCAGTGTGATCTTTGATATCCGGTGTATTGAGATCATGGTGCGAAATTTGTGTTGTCCTCTTACTAAATCGATATAATGGCCAAATAACGGTAATAGATGTAATTTTTGAGAAGCCTGTCATTGTGGTAGATCATGCCATCTTTTTCAAAAGCAGTCAAAGTACATTTTTCCATAAATATATGCTGAAAGTGTCACTGACAAATCACTGGTTATTACATGTCATGAAGCCCTTTTGATTAATATGATTAAGACACTTGAAATTTAATGTTGTCCAGACACTGATGTTTAGATCTATAGTTCAGTATTGAAGCTCGTGAGAAATGGTTTCCAACTAATTTCCAGAGGAAAGAAAATCTATCTTCTTCAAAATTACAGTTTTAACATATTAAAGCTTATGACAAATGATTTCAGGGTCCTGATGATTGACCACATTCGACTTCTACTTTATAAGCAGTGAAAAGATATATTGTGTTCCATATCGCATGTTTTTAATTATTAATTTGCTCTGCCAAACTATTGCAAAACAATTTGATATATGAGCAACATTTTGAATGTTTTCAATGTGTGTCTCAGAAAATAATGATAAATTGTCATCACTGTCTGATTATTTTTTTATTTTTTATTTTTACTTTTATTTTTTTATTTGCAGGTTTATTGTATATAATCAGAATTGCATTTATTGGTGCCGGCAATTTAAGTAATTCCTTCTATTTAAAACACTTTTTTTGTTTTCCTGGTTTGCTTTATTTATTTACCCTAATATAGCAAGTTGAATTTTTATCTGCATAAACAGACTGTCCCATGGCCCTTTTGTTTTTTCAGTTTAAAAATAAAAGCTGTTCTCATATCTATATTGATACATCTATATTGATTATGTATGTATATAGACACACACACACACACACACACACACACACACACACACACACACACACACACACACACACACACACACACACACACACACTGCTTTGTCTGTTTTAATCAGTATTGTATATTATGGCTATGGAATTTGCAGGCGCTATATGTGATTTATAATATAAATATTTAATCTTTTATTTTTTCCTAAATGGTGCTATATCCAATGCTAAAGTAAACAGATACCATTATTTTATTTTTTAAAACCTCATGTGCATCTAGTAAGGCACAAGCTTACTGCTCTCCTATTAAATAGTACAGAACATTCTTCTCTTTTTGTGAATCATACCAAACTCAGACACTTCCATAGCTGTTAGCTCAGGTAATTGAGTAGGTTGATTGCTCATCAGCTTGTGCTGCTAATTTAGTTTTATAGCACAAATAAGCAGTATGGCGGAATTTCACAAGCCATGGTGAAATTCCAAACGTAGGGGTCAGTTAAGACTTGTAAAGTATTTGTGGTTCGTTTACGACACTGCTGTCTATGCCAATGTCCCTTGATTTTGTTCCAAAAGTTCATCACAACTTGATAAATAAAATTGGGAACTGGATTTCAATTAAGTATTGTGTATTGGTCAATCTGAGTTCTTGATCTTTTGCTGCATTGTACAGTAAATATTTGGCATTGTTGAAAGACCAGAGTGATCAGAAAACTTTAAGGCTCCATGTCTTGAACATATTCTTGTAACCTGCTTCCTAAGAACATTTACAGACTGTATATAGTATTAATGAATAACAGTATGGAACATCCCTAGGTACCTCTTCTGAATGTGGTCACTGTTGCTCTGTAGACAGGCATGCACAATTGTATATTCTGCAACATTGCTACATAGTATAATGTAAAATATCTGCTTGTATATTTTTTAAAGTATGCTGTTGCACTTTGGTTTATATTTTATAGAATTTAATGTATTTACTTAGTTGAAAGAGGTTACACCAAAACAGTACTTTTTAAAAATAAAGAAAATAAAAAAGTCATAATGGTGTGTTTTTTCTGTTACATAAAGCATGGGTGCAAAAAAACAGATTTAGTATCCCTTAGCTCTGACTGGCCTTGTATAGTCTGAAGTCCCTTTTGGTCATGCAGCATTGATCCTCCTGACATAAGGGATTATATGAATAGCTATCATGGGGACTCCCTTCATGCAGTAGTATTTTGCAGAAATAAAGTTTTGGATTACAGCTAGTGGAACATTGTCTCAGTAGAAGTTGTAATCGGTTGAGGGCCCAGCACAATGCTGGCTCCACATAGGGCAATTCTGTCCTGTAGCCCAAGTGATAGGATCACTGTCCATTTTGGGTGCACATGTAGGTGGACAAAACAGATCTGATATGTCTATTTGATTTGGTATATTCAGATGGATATCTTCCAGCATTGCTGCAGTTGATTGCACAGACAGATAGCTTTTGACTGGATTTATCGAAATGTCTAATTAATCAAATTTATTTTATATTGCATTGCATTCAGTATTGGGCCACTTGCCAGACGAATGCAATGTGTTATAGCCAATCAGTATGCAATGCTTGCTTTGACTTAGTTGTGTAATACAGGAAATCTTTATATTGCTTAGGGCAATAGTCATGCAGTAGCTGACAATCAGTCATACATAGATAATGGTAAAAGGTAGGTGCAGGTGGATGTCCCATTTTGGTACTGCGGAAATGTTCCTGGCTGGTCCATCATCTACACTCTTGGATAAAACGCTGTAGTGGAGTACACCTGAAATAAGAGGCAACCACTAGGTGGCATAGTTCTTATTTATGTGTTATACTCATGCCGTCAGTTCCTTTGGGAGTTTGAGCTCTACATTCAAACTAATATGTGCTTGGTTGAATCCTTTATCAGCAATTTGATATTGACCCAATATTCAAGGTAAATATTTAGTCTTGTGACGCAGCCAATGTTACAGTAATGTTGTAGAACGTGTGTAACCTAGTAAGACATTGAATAGCAAATTAAGCTAAAAAGCAGAAATCTGGAGTAGATACATCTTCTGAAACTGATGACCTGATTAGTTATGTCAACGCTGCATAGTTTTTAGTGCTGAGGACAATGCATCTTTGGCCATGGAAACTTAGCAGGGAACTAGGCACTGTCGATGCTGAGGGTGACCATATTAATTGGAAAA
Source organism: Mixophyes fleayi (assembly GCF_038048845.1). NCBI lineage: Eukaryota > Metazoa > Chordata > Amphibia > Anura > Limnodynastidae > Mixophyes > Mixophyes fleayi. The sequence goes on from NC_134405.1 coordinate 194,704,333, forward strand.
ATCAGCAAATTTATGCTAACAATCTAGCATTGAGAACTTCTCCTCTAATGTCTCTAGTTTAGGCCATTGTTAATATGTAGTGCTTGTACATGGTCAGAAAATATTTCATTTACAAATCAAAATTGAGGAGGAAGCTTCACACAGTTTAATTGATGTACCAGGCTGCGTAGATCCAGGCAAGTTATTGTTTTGCCAAACTGTTATCACTCAAGACTTAAAGAAAAAGAATAGCCTTATGACACAGCTGCCAAAAGTGTTATTTTCATCATTAACCTTCAGAGGATTCCTTTCCATGGAGTACTATTGTGCAGTTTGGGACATTGAGACTGTTTACGTTCTTGTGTTTTTTCTTTGAACATTTTATTGGGTGTTCTTTTGCAACTTTTACTTTATGGTGTTGCATTTGTGAAGCAACGCTATTTGTTAGCAGAAAGCAGCAGATATCGGCTGTTAACCCAAAATAAATACTAAAATCTATGGTCTGCAGGCGCACTAGCAGTTTCCACCTTCCAGATTGAAAGAAAAAAAAACTGTCGAAATTCATGTCCATTGAAATAAATGAATGTCACACACAAGGTGAAAAAAGTTAGTGAAGTTCAAAGGCAGTGTTTCTCCTAGCCGATTAAAGAAATGCTTAGAAGTACTTATGCATATATGCTTATGCTCTTCTTAACCTTTGTAAACAGCATAAATACATTTCACTCCCTCAATATCATATTCATGTCCTCATTTTGAATTCTGTACAGAAAGATACATGTGTGTTTAAGTTTGTTTTATAATCCGTGTCAGGTAAAAACGTACAATGAATCCATACAACTAAGTCGGCTGTTAAAAATTATTTTACATTGAGTGTTTTCTTTGTGTAATTTAATCAATCTTTGATTGTAATATACATGTCCGCTAGAAAGATGACAATATACGATGAGGGCAGAGAAGGACCTCCTTTTATGCCTAGTTCTACCACTCTATATACCTTTTCTGTAGTTTGGCTGAGGTTCTTTGACAATTCATGGACCCTTTTGATCATACCATATTTGTAAAGTCACTAGTTTTAGCATTTAGTTTAGTGTGGCAGAATCTGCAGTTGTCTGCAACTCTGCTTATGATATGTCTATACATAACTTCAAACAATGATCTAGTACATGCAAACAATGATCTAGTACATGCATGCAATATGTTTACTCTTCCTGTACATTATAATACATATTTACCCAGGATGTCCCAGTAGCACCTCCAGAACTACATGTCTACACTAATTAAATGTTCTCTAGTGTAAAATTTAGAAAATTGGCCTATAGTCTGGAATACATGGGACATTAGGTTTTCTGGAGGGCTTTCCCCATTTTGGAGCACTGTGCCTAAAATTTATTAAAACCGAGATCTATGTCCTTCCCCACACTGCCTTTTAAGATTCCTTTCACATTTATTTTATAACAGAGCTCCTCATTGTAACTATTGGAAGAAATATTTGATGGTCATGCCTGTGTATAGGACAAAATCTCTTCTTTCCGTATTGCAGAACTTTATCGATAAATGGTTTTCTGAATCCTATATCTGTATATGTTTTCTATCCCCAGCATGAAATGCTTCATTTCAGTGCTATAAATGGTAAGGCCAAGGAAGTATTTTACAGTGGAACCTAGACCTATAGAGGAGGTTTTTATTCATTATTAAATCTCGTGATTTATCACTTACAAAAATATAGTGAGATTAAATATGATTTATGTTCCAAAATAAACATCATGTATTTTTATATGTAAAATGAGCATTTGCTGTCCTAACATCTCTTATATTCTTCTCTGAACGAGATTAAACTTCTGAAGCAAGGTGATTAAATTGTAACCAACATAGATCCAGGAGAGGCTTACATGCTGAAGTAGTAAGGCCTGATTTACACAGAAACCCAGTTCACATAGCTGTTTCTTACTTTGTATACACAACGTAATTAATGCATATGTATCTTCCTGTTATATGGGGACTGTCCCTGTGTATGTAACGGAGATTAGATGGAAGTCTTATCTTATTGTTTGTTCCTGCTGCTTGTGTCTGTTCAGGACAAAGTATATTGTATTAACCAGTATGGGGAGAGGATATGACATACCTACAATTAGTAATGGCAACCATACATTAAAAACTTTGTAATAACCATTAGAAAAGGACCATGGATTTCATCATCATATATTTATATTGCGCCACTAATTCCGCAGCGCTGTGCAGAGAACTCACTCACATCAGTCCCTGCCCCATTGGGGCTTACAGTCTAAATTCCCTAACACACACACAGACACACGTCAATTTGTTAGCAGCCAATTAACCTACCAGTATGTTTTTGGAGTGTGGGAGGAAACCAGAGCACCCAGAGGAAACCCACGCAAACACGGGGAGAACATACAAACTCCACACAGATAAGGTCATTGATGATTGTGACTCGGGGCTCTTTTATTGGCAATAATAAAAACTGATATTTAACAATGTAGTTTGCTCCCTTCAAATTGTCAAGGGATATAAAATATAAAATGGAATTGTCCATAATTTGTGTTATTTTATATAATACTTTTGTGCTTGTACTTTTTTTTTCTCCGTATATCTTTTACCCTGTCTTCTTACTCTATCATTCTGACTAATTATTTCAATTTCACAAAGTACAAGGCGCAAGCAAAAAGTAATGTCTCAACTTTTGACAGTATATACAAAATAATATGCTCTATATGGTAACCTCTCAGTTTGTCCCCGCTTGTGTATTAAGCAAATTTAAAATTACCTTGGGTTTCCTATCTGTTAACCATGGGAAGGAGTGACAAGGAGGCAGTAAATGTAGAGGGTGCCACTAATCTTACTGAAGCCTGCAAAGTATTTTGCAATTTGGATGAACAGTAGAAGAAACCTAAACACTGAATCAGCACTATACGAAACAAAAAAAAATATCAAAGCTAGCAGTTACCTTTCTTATCTGTGAAGACATCTAGCAAAGTCATGTAACTACTGATTACTTAAGTAATATTGAAGTCTCTAAGATGTGCCCTAGATAACAATTCAAAAAAGGTCATAGTAATTTAAAATTGTAATCTTAGTGTAGCAACACCTACTAGGAGATCTGTAATGGAAATTCGCCCATCCATGTAATGCCACCTCTGCCACCCTCCACAGATGCACAAACACCATGCTGATTGCATTTCAGATTTAAAGCTGAAAGCTATGGATAAGAACCCAATATAAACAAGTACTTGAAATGAGATTGCGAGGAATTGAAAGAAGTTGTGCTCAAGTGAAGTCCAAGCATTTTTGTGTCTCAGTGATGTCACTAGTATCTAGTGAAAGACAGTCTTCTTCTGAATATAGTGATAAAATGTCTGCTTCCACTATGTGGAGAACATGGGTGCAATTTTAGTGAATAATGCATATCCTTACTTTTTAAAAAAAACAATAAATCTGGCATATAATTAACTCTCTAGTGCTATAAATGACTACCTATATTTTTACCCATGTATGGCACTGTAATCTTTGCTTAAACATAATGTGTTTGCTGAAAAACTGTTTACACTAATGCAATTATCATGCACATGATAAACCACATTTGGTCAGATATTGCAAGAGTGTGTACGCTTCCACAATCATTTTATCGTACCAAAACGCATAATATCATTTGGTTTTCTAAGCTTCCTAAAAATCATGATCAACATTGGAATGATGTTGGGCAGATATGGAAGTGTGTATACACTCGCGAGCAATAGTGTAAGCCAGTGGATCCCAAACTTTCTTAGTTCGAGGCACCCTTTGGGTCTCCATAATTTTTTCAAGGCACCCCTAAGCCAAAATAATTACCAAGTTGTCACCCGCCTTTCTTACCACCAGCTCTGGCCACGGCACCCACTTTGGGAACCACTGGTGTAAGCATATATATGTAGTGTGTACAGTCACAATCTTTTCAGCATATGGTTGAGAGATGCAGATCTCAGATCGGACGGTAAATTGTGTAGTTGTGTACACGAGTCTGCATAATCATCGTGACTTTAGTCATTTGTAAATTCTTTACAGAAATCGCATCTGAAGTAAATCACATAGGTATGTACCCAGCTTTAGAGTGTCAACTAATAAGGCTGACTACAGCATCCCCAGTTTAAATACTATAAACATTCTCTTGGTAATAAAACTTTGTGAGGGCCAATTCACATATGAAGTCTGTCCTTTGTTTGCGAAGTGTTCAGAGTTCACCTAAGGGTCACCCTAGCCAGGTGCAATTTATGCCCCAACTCAATTATATTGCATGTTAATTAGTGTATTAATTATAATAGTCAAACTCAAGTTATTTTATTCATTCCAAATTCATTTTATCATGTTAAGTAAATGTTAATACTAAGAGTAGGGAAGGTGTGCAACTTTTTCCCACAAAAAGACAAATTTAGAAATATTTACACTTGATCATAGTTGCTGTCCAACTATTGAGCCTTGCACCGTTTTTAATACCTGAAACCCAATACATTGTGTTTGAATTAACAAATGATTCGCACTAGTTATTCTGGGAGATGCACATTTCCTCAAAATATATTATTTTGTAATTGCATACTATTATTGACTATTTATTAGTTCTAAAAAAAAAAATATCAATTTGAATGGTGCCAGCTTATGCCACACTGCTTTACAAGCACAGTAATAAAGAAGACTGGGGGTTTGAAAAAGTGGACATGTTGCCTATAGCAACCAATCAGATTCTAGTTGTTATTTTGTAGAATGTACTAAATAAATAACTGGTTGCTATAGGCAACATCCCCACTTTTTCAAACCCGCAGTTTAGTAAATATATCCCTGGCTGTTAACAGATGGACAAAGAGGTAAGAGGGCCCCGCTCACAAGCTGACGACCTATAGTTAAATAGGAGTTTAGTACATGAGATTCAATGCCACATAGTGCATATAAGTCCAGCAAAATTACAATGGGAAAATGTGCATAGTGGTGCTAAGGTATCCAGTCAGCCAGTAATATTGGTTTGAAGGTCAGAAGGTTGTTTTGAGTATAGAAAGAGAATGCATGTAAGTTTTTAGTGTAAAACTGTGTAGAGGCATGGTAATCTGGTAGAATAGTTTTGTATATTTTTATAAATCTTTATTTTAGTTGGTCAGATAAGCAAATACAGGGAATGACACTGTATTATTGTTGTACAGACGTATAAAAACAGGGTCAGTATAATAAAATCGACATGTTGTACATAGCTAATAATGAAAAGCGACTTTTTTTTACACTTATATGCGGTAGCAAAAAAAAATAAATATATATATATATATATATATATATATATATATATATATATATATATATATATATATTAATTAGAGAAAGATGGGGTAGACAGGAGAGAATTTGTGGAGGGTGAGCAGAGAGATGAAAGAGCTCAAAAGGTGGAGAGCATGTAGATGACTCAAGACGGTAAAAGATCAAAGCGTATAAGGGAGCCGTGTTCACCAGTCATGGGTCCTTGTCATAGGGCTAAGGGGGGGAGGGAAGCGAGTGTTATACAAATTGCCATGGGGCCCAAACCTGGTTGAAAAAATGACCTCTATCATGGAGGTAATAGGTGATCTGGTCCATAGCTGCAATGTGCCAGATTTGCTTTTTAAGCGCTGTTAGAGAAGGGGGGGGAGGGGTTCCAGTTTAGTGCCATAAGAGATTAGCATCTGTCCGTATATGTATAGCTAATTTTTGGGAAATTTTGTCGAGCTCCGGATGAGGATAACATAGAAACACCCACGGGTCCTTCGCAACGGGAGCCTCAAATAGAGAATTTAGAAGGCCACAAGCAGCATCCCAGAAGGAGATAATTGGGCAGGTCCACCATTTATGGAGCATAGTCTCCCTGTGACCACAGCCCCTCCAACAGTTAGGTGAAGAGGAAGGAAACATGCTATGAAGTCGAGTAGGAGTATAATACCAACTATAATAGATTTTATAGGAGGTTTCTTTAAGTTTGGTGGATATGGAGCTTTTGGCTATCCCCAGTCTCATGTCATCCCAGGCCTTGTCGTCCGGAGGGGGACCCAGATCCCTTTCCCAATCAACTTCATGGGACCTCGGAAAGGGAAAGACAGCGGCGACAAATATTCCATAGAGTTGGGATATCATACCTCTGAAGATCTTTGTAAAAATCACCCTAAGAACAAAGGGGTTAGGTTTCACAAGACATAGGTAGACGGAAGGGACCGTAGGAAATTACTAATTTGGAAAAACTCAAACAGACTGAGTATGCGGGATGGGGAGCGGCGTTGAAGTTCCGCAAGCGGTAGCCAGTGACCTAGTTTGGAGAAATCTATCGGATATTTGAAGCGAGCTTGAGTACAAAGATGAGCTCTCACGGCGGAGAGTCCAGGAGGGAATACAGGATTGTGCCAAATGGGGGATAGTGGTGTGGTAAGCTTCAGTTTAAAGGAGTGAGAATCCCAGAATTTTATATTCGAACTTAATAGTAGGGAGCATTTTGGATGCAAAAGGGCGATGTGTAGGGGATAGACCAGTAACATCGGGCAAGGTATTATAAGACGATTCTATATTGAGCCAGGAGGTGGAGCCTGAGGGGGCATATGAGGTAACAATGTGTGAAAAGTGGGAGACCAGGTAATATAGTTTAATATCGGGAAGGCATCTGCCGCCAGAAGGGATTGGTTTTTTGAGAATGCTGGCTGAGATCCGTGGGGGTCTATGATTCCAAATGAAACGGGTGAGGGATTTTTTAATGCTAGCAAGGAAGGAAGCAGGAACTGTGACCGGCAGTGTTTGAAAGAGGTATAGCCATTTAGGTATAATAGACATTTTGACTGCTATGATCTTGCCCAGCCAGGAGACAGAGGCGTTTCCAGGAGGTCAGGTCAGAGAGCGTATTCGCGAAAAGGGGAGGGAAGTTTTCAGGAAAGAGGAGGTCGTAGCGAGAGTTGAGGAAGGCTCCCAAATATTTGATATTTCTTTTATGCCAGTTAAAAATGAAGGTGGTCTGGAGGAGGTCCGTTTCCCCGAGGGGAGACATGAAGCAGGATGTCCTCCGATTTTGCATAGTTTATTTCATAACCAGAGATTGTCCCATAGGCTTGGAGTATATCATAGAGATTAGGAAGGGAGATCGCCGGTTGAGATAGAGAGAGGACGTCATCTGCAAAAAGAGAAATCTTTAGAGTTGATGCTACCCACCTGCACCCCCTGAATGTTGGGATTGGATCTAATCTGAGGTGCCAGGGGCTCGATCACCAGTGCAAATATAAGGGGCAATAGGGGGCAACCTTGCCCTGTACGGTTTTGGATGAAGATCGGGTCTGAAGGTGTACCATTGATCAAAACTTTGGCAAAAGGGGTAGTATACAATGCCAGGGCACCAGTGAGGAAACTGCCAGCGAATCCAAAGTCCTCAAGGGCAGCCCTCATAAAGCCCCAGGAGATCCTATCAAATGCTTTTTCAGCATCAAGAGAGAGCATAATAGTTGGGGCGGTCCTGGAGTTCACAATGTGGATAATGTCAATGGCTCTCTGGTATTATCTCTCGCCTGGCATCCTGGGATAAATCCCACTTGGTCATAGTGGATTAGGGAGGGGAGGATTTGGTTCAAACGATTCGCCAGAATTTTGTCATATTTTGAAATCAAGATTGAGGAGGGAGATTGGTCTGTAACTTGCACAGTGGAGCGGGTCTTTCCCTTCTTTGGGGATTACTACAATCCTGGTTTTCGAGCATTTCGGGGGGGAAGGAGTCTCCTTTGAAGAACATTGTTGTAAAGGGAGCGCAGGTAGGGAGCAAGCAAGTCTGAAAATTTCTTATATTAAGCGGCCGTGAAGCCATCGGGGCCCCGGGGCTTTGCCCTTTAATGGTTTGCTGGACTTCATCTATCGAGATCTCCTCATTGAGATGTTCAAGAGCTTGGTGGGTTAATTTGGGAAGTCTGGAGTTGGCTAGAAATTCTGAGATCAGAGTAGCATTGGGTTAGTGTGCTGGGGCGGTGGGGTAGGATGAGAAGTTATAGAGTTCTGTGTAATATTTTTGGAAGACTGTTCTGATGGCCGCAGGATCGTAAAGAAGCTGATTGTGAGAGTTACGGATCGAGACAATATTATTATTTGTCCTAGCGGAGCAGAAACATGATGCGAGAATTTTATCTGCTTTGTCCCCCTTCTCATAGAAGGTTTGGCGAAGCCATTTAAGTAGTTTTGGCAACTTGCTTAGGAGGAGGTCCAGTTCAGCTTTTGTTGTGGCAGGGTCAAGGGTAAAGGTATGTTGAGTTTCCAAAGTTTGCAGGTGGAATGAAAGTCTATTGATATTGGAAAGATTATCTCTTTTTTTTTTTTGGAGGCCATGCTGAGCAATTGTGCCCTCAAGACCGCTTTATGTGCCAACCAGAGTGTAGACTTTGAATTAAAAGACTCCCATGAGATTTCTAAGTCATTCTCTAGTTGTGATTTGAGCTGGGACTAGAGTTTCGTTAAGGCGCCATGTCATGGAGCAGGGACGAGGTGTGAGGCCGGAGAGGTCAATGGAAATGGGAGAGTGGTCAGACCAAATCAAAGGATGGATCTGAGCCTCCTGGAGGTTTAAAGCAAAGTCATGGCTGAGCAGGATCATATCTATGCGGGAATAAGAATGGTGATGTGGGGAATAAAACGTGTAATCTCGGCTGTTGGGTCCTTCACTCTCCAAGAATCAGAAAAGAAGCTGGGGCTTCATGAGACTAAGTGAGGAGGGATTTAGAGGAAAGTGAGTCTGAAATGGGTAGGGCTGCAGCCACAGGGGAAGAGCGGTCAAGAGAACTATTTAGAACGCTATGATGAGGTCTCCCTGGCGGAGTCGTGTCAACAAAGTATCCAATTTCGAGAAAAAACTATGTTGGTGTTGGTTGGGGGCATAGATGTTGACCAAGGTACAGAGCTTATTGTTAAGTTTACCTACTAGGATGAGGAAGCCGCCCTCTTTATCAGTGAGCGAGTTAATGGGTTCATAGGTAAGGTGACGCGAAATTATAATTGCCACTCCGCATTTTTTGGCTGAGGGGTCACATGCAAAGTGATTATTGGAGTACGGTTTGGAGAGTAGGAGAGTAAGTCGGGGTGGGAGATGTGTAGAAAGTGCGTTTCTTGTAAAAAAAATAAAAAATTGGATCGCCTGTGTGGAGTTTGAAAGTAACGAAGAGTTTACCGCGCTTCTGGGGAGTGTTAAGGCCCTTTAGATTAAAGGAGAGGACTCGAAGACCCATGTGAAGTGAGGAGGAGAAAGATAGAGTGAGAACCCAGTGTGGAGGGGGCTGAGGGGAGTCCTAAAGAGTGATGCGAGAGCGCTTGAGGGGTTGTGTGGTACACGGGGAGGGGGGTGGACGAGGAGGTTATTTCTGAATGTTTCACTAGGACGGGACCAGTGGTGCCGTTATCGGGAGAGGTTATGTACTGTGGGAGCACATAGGTCAGCAAAAGAGCGAACAGCTCCAGGGCAGCGCGGCGAGGCATCCAGTAGACGCATCGCGCAGATCCAGGAGGACGGATCAGGGGGGTGTCCCCTTGGGGTACCTGAGATAGAAGCTTTGGGGTGGGATTAAATGTGGGTATTGGGCGAAGCAACCTGGGAGGGGGGAGGTAGGGATAGTGAGATTGTCGAGTATTGTAAGCGATGGGAGTTGAGTTGATGTAGAGGGGGGAGGGTAGTGAGTATGGGGGAGAGAGGGCAAAGGTATAGAGAAAAATAGGAGTGTGGAACAGAACATAACAATGTAACCAAACATTTTAAAATTAAACAAGGTAAAGAAGTATCAAGTGGTATTGCAGTAAAACAAACATTAATAAGGAGGCAGGTGGTTTCGTGCAGCAACCCCACCTAAAACAGGTCAGGTAAGTGAATGATGTAGGAAGACTAGGCAGGTGACAACATGGGCAATTCGCTGGCACATGTGGTGAGGAGCTGCGACACGAGCACACAGCAGAGATGCTAAGAAACAGTACTACCGATGAACATAATGCAGTATAGTTTAAGGGACCCCAGGTCCAGCAGCCCCGTCCCCCACAGGAGAAAAAAGCAGAGAGAAGCCAAGGCCCCCCAAATAACAGCTTGTATATTTTAAGAGGGCAGTTTGGAAATTTGATAAGCTTGCCTGAAAGGGTACGTTTTCAGCAAACACGTAGAGGAATGTCTTGTACCGATCTTGTGCAGAATGGAGGGGTCAAGTTGGGAGACATATTGAAAAAATTGAAGGATATGATTGTTGATGCAGTTTTGTTTATAGAGACTATATTTTAGAAATATTTTACATTTGTTTTGGTAAAATACAGACGACCAATGTAGACACTGACAGAGCGAAACAGCAGTAAAAGAACGTTTTGCATGGGAAATCAGTCCAGCTGCTGCCTTCAAAAGAGATTTTAGGGGTGAAAGTCTGTTTATGGGAACAGAATTGGAATATTCACAGCCGGAGATATTGAGTGGAAGAATTAAAGTGTTGCAGTGTGTTTGCTAGATGTCTGTGGGTTCTGGAAATATTCCTTGGATATATGTAACAGGATTTGGATACAGATTGGATGTTGGGAATAAAGGATAGTTCAGAGTTGAGGATGACAGGCTGCGAGTTTGTGGATTATAGTTTATTGCAGTGTTGCCAACTGAAAGAGAGATGTCGGGTAAGTAGCTTCTGTTGGCTGCTGGGCATTTAGTTAGCTCAGATTTTGAAATTTTGAGTTTAAATTGGCGAGAGGACATCCAAGATGAAATGGCAGAAAGACATTTAGCAAGACAGGCCAACACAGATGTTGTGACATTCAGGGAGGATAGATACATTTTCGTTTAATGCATATAGAGCCCTTTTCCTAACTCCTTTGCCTTTGCTATTACCTCTACTCCCCCCAATCTGTGCTACCCTATATTCTTTCCTTCCTTTTAGGGGATATAATTTCTCACAAGCAGGGCCCCTCTTTCCGTGTATTCTCTATCTACTATTCCTTCACCATCTGTACCCCTAGGCCTGCTTCCGTAGCCCTGTTTTCTTGAGTCTAAGCCTACTTTACTTAGGACAGTGACATCACTCTAAATCACTTTCCTATAAATAACTTATAAATCTGCATTACTGAGTTGTGTCGAATTTGTAAATTAGTAGATGTCTGTTCTTTTGTATAATTTGTTTAATAATTATGTAATGTACTATGGATCGTTGCTGTCTGTGTATTGTATACTGCTGTAAATTTCATGTACAATGCTATAGAACATTTGTGGTGCCTTTAGAAATAAAATATGATAATGATGATGATCATAGAGCTTATACTCAGAAGCAACGGAGCATTTTACTTTCAGAGTAGGGTTATAGATAAAGAAGAAAAAAATGCTTGGCAGTGAGCCTTGTAGTACTCCATCTGATAATTAATCAGATTAGGATGCGAACCAGGATAGGACAGTGTTCTGCAGACCTAGGGATTATAGCGGTTGTATGAAAAGTGAATGGCCAACAGTGTCAAATGCAGCACAGAGGTCAAGGAGAATTAAAAGTTAGATTTAGCAGTGATCAAATCACTGACCGTTTATTATTATTATTATTATTATTATTATTATTATTATTATTGTTGTTGTGTGTATATCTTTTTATAGCTACTGTTATATTTAGTTGCATGCCATTTTGTTTCTATTAAAATCTTAAATATTTATTTGCATTAAAAATAAAGGTATCCATACACTGGTATGATATGTGGAGGATCAATGACCACTTTCTCATTTGACCACTCATGAGAATGACAATTGGATGAAATGTATCTCAATGTTGGTGCTTAGTTGGTGACAGCACAGACTGTCAAATAATCAGCTGACTGTCTTTTTATAGCTCCTGATTGAATAGGATTGCTGATCAGATAATAATCAATATTGGTGTTTGCTTGGACTCACAAGCAGCATTTGGTCTTCTGAATCGTTTAAATGGGACTGCAAGTCTTTTTGAATTGTGCTTTACTTTATAATGGTGGAGCAAGACTTTAGAAAATGGTTTACATATTTACTTATGTCTCTGAACCATGATGATAAATCTTATTGGCAATTTAGCATGCTTTGCAGCTATTTATTTAATGTATGGTGCAGGTAACTGTTAAACTCCTTGTTATTTGATATTGTTATTTATGTTATTCTATTTTGGGTACCTTTCCTCTTAAAATCAGCAAGACTTCTCATAATTTTCTATCCCTCCTAATTTATCTTGAAATACCAAGCTTCCTGAAAAGTATATGTAACATATAGATTCTAGTTGATTTTAGAAAATAATAGCAAACTTCTAGTTGCTGTGGATTGCAACATATTTTCCTCAGGTACCCATTTCCCAGTTTTTATAAATGTGCCTGATTCTATTGATCATGGCTATTTTTTGCTGAGTAAGCAATATCCCATAACAAGCTTTGCCCAGCAGTTACTGTCTGCAGTGCACCCACCATTCCTCAGTCTTGGATATTTCACTTTTATCTCTGCATGTGAGGCAGATCCCACTTGCATTAATCTCAATCTGCAAATGGCTAAAGCACTCTATGTTTTTACCAAACATTGTTAGAAGATTAAAATATTTTCCATTTTAAATGGAGGTTTTAGATCATGCTCAAGTAATTCTATATGAAAGTGCTTCTTATGTAAATATAAAACTATGTCAAGACTGTCTTGCGGTTAGATGTGCTCACAGCAGAGCGGGCATATGTGATCTGCTTTGGTTACAGGAATGCTTGGAGAGCATTGATTCCTATTGCTGGTGAAGGTCAGAACTTGTGTACCTGCAGGAAAATGCAGCACTGTGAATGTAGTTACTATAAAGAAAATGGATGAAAAAAGTAAAAAAAATAAAAATAACTGGGTTATAGCACATGCCTCAGGGAATCGCCAGTACAGTTTATTAATTTGATGTTATGTGCAATAGTTTTCATGTGGTGGTTTGCATAAAATGAGTGCACATACGTCATGGCAGTTTGCTGTGGAACATAAATTACCTCTATGGCATGATTTTTTTAAAATGTTCAGCATTAATACAATGAAAAGGGAAGTCCTAGTACAGAATGTTCGGAGGAATCCTAATAGTAAGAACATTGTAATGTATAACCTATATGACTGAATAAATATCGGTTAAGATCATACTTGCCAACTCTCGCGGAAAGTCCGGGAGACTCCCGAAGTTCGTGTCAGGCTCCCGCGAGAGCTGGCATTTATCCCGCATCTCGGAATCCCCTTGTTAAAATGACTCGATTCACCAAGAATCGCATCATTTTGGCCCTGCCCCAGCGACAAAACATCATTTTACTCATGGTGGCGGGGCCAAAATGATGCGATTCGAGGTGCCCCGCCCCCTCATGCCCATTAGTCACGCCCCTCTCCCGAACGTCGCCTACTGAAAGTAGGCAAGTATGGTTAAGATTCTAGATGAGATCACAAACTCTTGATATTCAACATGTTCTGTCTTTGTATTAAGAATATCACATGCTTTCTGATTATTATTATTTTTGGATTTTTTTTTTATTTTTTTTTGCATAATGAAGCATGCTGCTAGCTGTACTGGTACATTCTTACCTCGTATGACTATGCAGATGGGGAGCATGGAAAGTGGTCAAACACTGTGTTTCAGTCAATGTTACCTCACAGAAAGTTCTATAAGCGTTTTATGGATCCCTGAATAAAGTAATCTGCAGTAATTTACCTCTTTTCCTAGTGGTGTTTTTGTCATGCAACAATATAGGATAGCTAACAAAAAATCAGTTTTATAAAATCATATTGACTGTAGCTTAACAAACACTTTTGGAATGCAGGCAGACCTTCACGTACATGGTGACATTTATATGCAGTTTGTTCTTCTAAATCTTTCATTTTAAGTTCTTTTGGAGTAGTTTGAGCTAATCTCCTTATCCATCCAAATTGTGATATCTGGAAGTGTTTGAAGAGGAACTTTAAAAGTGGTGGTATGAAAAATATAATGGGAATATAAGTGAATGGAGTTTAATAGTTTTACAAGTGAAATAATAGGGAAAGTGGGGGTATGGCATACCACATAGTATACACCCCGACTTTGACCATTGATATCTGGACCTTTCCTTCAGGTTTGAAACCTTGGCAGGTGGTAGAAGTGCTAATAAGCTCCCGCCTGGTGACAGGAGTGTTGAGTCACCATTGCCTTGCGAGTCTTTCAAAATAGTTGCAGCAACTGCAGCAACAACCCACACTGCATGGACTACATTTTTGTAACCATATGCTATAAGAAGCAGGTTGCCAATTTACCAGACAATAGTTATTAATAACAGTCTTGTTGTAAAGCAGAAACAGTGACTACTTGTAAAAAAAAAAAAAGATCACATACTACTTCCTAATTACAATGGCATGCAGTCTTGATTTACATTTTATTTATGATAAAAGGGAAATTGTCATGGAGACATTAACAGGTGTGTAAAACTTGTTTGGGTAGACTGATGATAAAAGAAAGAAAATAGTTATTCTCATTTAAACAAACAGCAAAAAGTTAAATCTGTCTGGTCTTCAAGTATGCTCATCACAATCCATGACGCAGACCTTTAACATTAATAAATTGTGCAGTGTTGGTGGTGTTCTTCTGCTTGTGACACAATTGTGCTAATGAGTTCTCGCCAGTCTAAATAGGGGCCTACAAAGCACATACTTGTGAAAACACATTTTTATTACTGTCTCATTTTCCGTTAACTGATTTATTGAAGTGAGACTTTCAACTTCCTCTTAACGTTTTATACATATATTTTCAGCCCAGTATTGGAGTAAAATAAGCATTTTATAGATCGACTTATTTTCATTAGTCAAAGTAGAATTGACTGAGTTTAATATAAATGTTAGGGCAATAATCACTTTTTTAACCAATCTGTATGTACTATATTGTACATATTTATTGCTTGAATGAATTGCTTTGGGAAAAAAATATGTGCAGGAAGAACCAGACACCATCAGGTTAGTACTGTAATACTTTTTGACAGCTCTCTAAGCTTGCAGAATTATTTTTTAAGTCATGTTAGACTGCTCTGCAGCTTAACAACACTTAGATAAACATCCTGCCAGAATGTCACCGGCATATTATTACTATCATTTATCCAGTTAACTTACCACTATGTCTTTAGACTGTGGGAGGAAACCAGAGCATCCAGAGGAAACCCATGCAAAAATAATAGAGAACATACAAATTCCTCACGGATCGGGCCCTGATTGGGATCTAACTATTGACCCCAGGGCTGTGGGGCAGCAGTACTAACCACCGGGCAGCCCCACGTATGTTTATGTAACTACTTGTGATTTCAGCTCCAAGTGGTTTGGCCACCGAATCACTACTATGTAAAGCCTATTAGTAGTTGTTAGACCGTAGAAACAGCCAACCAATCATGAGATTGATCAATATACCACAAAGCATTGTCTGCAATACAGAGGGACTCGTAGGACTGATTGCAGTCCTTTACATATGTATGTAACAATTAAGCATATATTTGCAAAACCCATTCCCCAACGGTAGCCTGAGAATGATAAAGAATACATAAATTTTCATCGATACATTAAGCAAACATTTTAGGAGATTCTCAGAAATAAACCTATTATTTGAATTGGGATTTTGACCTTCGAGAAACGTTTTTGTTTTTGCAATGCACATCAAACTGTACGCCTTTTCTTATATGATTGGCTTGTACTTCTGCTCCAGTGTCCTAGGAAGACAAATACTTTTGCAAAGAAATGTTCTGGTGAACTGGTAAATT
Organism: Mixophyes fleayi; assembly: GCF_038048845.1. Lineage (NCBI taxonomy): Eukaryota > Metazoa > Chordata > Amphibia > Anura > Limnodynastidae > Mixophyes > Mixophyes fleayi. The sequence continues at coordinate 194,720,044 of NC_134405.1, forward strand.
TCAGTTTGTCAGTCGTGCTACAGCAAACCGTCAGGGTTACAGCACATTCTGCCATGCACCATTTTTCATAATGGAATGTTCTGATTTGAGTTGCTTGGTCAGTTACCAGGGACATTTCCACACAAGGCTGAGTGAACCACCTGTCTTATGGTCAGAGGAGCGAGTTCACAATGTGTTCTTTTTCCTTTGTACTGGATATATTGCATGGTGCCATTAACAGGTGCGTTTATTTTTAGCATGCTGATATAGTTCAATATTAGCTGGGCAATTGTTTCACACTAAAAAGGTCACACATAGGATTTGAAATTATCTGCTCTCGACTTTATCTTAAGTGATGAGAGAATGGCAGTTTCTTTAACCATTTACATGCTTCATTCTTCATTGCTGGTTAGATGAACACTGAACTAAAATTCAACACAAAAGCGAGTTCTGTAGCTGCAAAATGCCACTTATTTTAGCTCATTCTAAGTCCTAGGAAGAATAAGTGTTGTGTTTATCTTTTCTAGTTATGTAGTCTGGTATATACTTTTATATTCTGTTTTTTCTAAGTTGCTTACTGTTTTCTATTTTCTTTGCATAAATAATGTGGTTTGGCTGGATATCTCCATTTTCACAGTCATACATATAAATTGTGTTTGTAGTAAATAAAAAAACAAAAATTGTACGAGTAAAGTGACAGAATTAGATGTCGGTTTTGCCAGGGAGATTCTCAGTGTTATTTAAAAAGTTGTTTCTGTCTTTTTTTTTTTAATCTCATCATAGAGACCACAGGGAAGGCTTCGGAAGAAAACCTTTATATCATCCTTATATGCGGGAACGCTCACCTCTCAGAAGAGAAACTTCATATTTCCGGGAATCTCCTGTTACCCGAAAAGATTCTCCCCACAGTAGATCTGGCTCCAGTGTCAGTAGCAGAAGCTATTCTCCAGACAGGGGCAAAACATTTCCCTCCCAACACAGAAGTATGTATGGTTTTGTTTTTCTAATCACTTTCTTTTCATTTTGTATTATGTGAAGCTGCTTCATAGTACTCATTAAGGTTTTAGTTTTATCTTTCTATTTTATGTATCAAATTACTTTTGAGTGTCCAGTAACAACATACAGCTTAGGCCTAAAAGCTTTCTTTAAATACATGATAGAAATGGTTTTGAAACTAAACAGTAGCTTACATTTTTTTTTTTTTTTGTCAGTTACAAGCGTACACCTGGCCTCCACTTTGCAAAACAAAAAGAGTGAAGCATTGTTAACATACTTACTCCTTATGTTTTTCATTTTGTTAATCCTTTTGTATACAGTATTAAGCACTACCATTTTAATAGGTGCATGGATGTTACATAGACAGAGGGACCTGTAGCACATGACAATGGAAAATGTTTGCATAATATTTATGGTGGTGAAATGATTATTCCAATAGTCCGGATGTCACTCAAAAACAAAATTGGATTTGTTTTAAAAAGGGCATGTGACAATACATAATTTGCACTGCAAGCCAGCAATTTTGGAGTTTCAGAAATTATCTTTACTACCCCTAATATTAATAAACTTTCAGCAGAGTGATATATGAGTGTGTTATTTCCTTGTCAAATCTGTATCCAGGTCTAGGAACAGAAAGATTGATACTAGTAATCTGGTGAAGGATATATTTTTTTTTATTGCTGTTCAGTGGTTATTCAACGTAGAAAGTTTTTGTCATTGAATAACCACTGTTCGATGTACTTGAGGGTAGCAGCAGGAAGCAGGGTATACCTCCCTGCAGTCAGGATTAAACCCTGCTAGCTCAGGACAGAGAAACAGATACATTGTTAATACAGTAAATGTATTTGAAGCCAAAATAGTAGCTTAGTGTTACAGAAAATGTCTGTAAAATATTGCCGTTTTGAGTGTTTGCTCTTTTTCTTCTTAGGCAAAGAAAGACCCGGGACACATCTTCTAAAGTCCTCAAAAGATGGCTCTCCATCAAGCTCTGCAGCGATTCCTCCAGCAAAGGTAGATATTGTAATTTCTTGTTTTGTGATTTTCCCATATATTAAAGAAGAGGTCCTCTGAAACGCAGATTTTGCCTGATACCACTGGTCAGCAGAACCGTGGGCTTTAGATCTGGAAAATCTGGACAAGTACTGGAGCTGGGGAGTAACTATTCTCAGCAGGTCCTATGTAGTAATTGTCATGACAAAGTTCAGGCAACATTTCACTGCAAGTAGACCTCTCCTTACAGCTTGCACAGGTTGGTGTATTGAATCGACATAAAGGATTGAATGAATGGTTAAAGAATAAGACCACCTCTTGTTTTGTACTTTTAAATTATTATTAATCGATCATAAAGATCTACCTTGTTATATAAGTCCCTGTCTAACCTGGTTTGTTAGTTATATATACTCTATCAAAGCATGTCTCTGAAGACTGCTGATGTTGGACACATTGCGTGGCAGTGAGTCATTGGTGTATGTAGACAGCTGCATATGACCCTCCTTCCATTGTACTTAACATACCAAAAGGGTCCTTTATGTAAATAAGTACCATTTAGAAAGAAAAAGTCCACAAAGGTTGACTTATACTCTAGTAATTATTGTTAGTCATGCAGGCTAATGTCATATCTGTATACACATTTCTTAACATACCATTCAATGTATACATTACCTTTTGGCATAAAATGGTGAGCTGCTCATTCTCCTGATGAATGCTAGTGAAAAGAAGCTGCTTTCCAGGCCAAGAAAACTCAGTCTGATTCATAATGTATATTTATTGGCATTAATGCTAAGAATTGGGAAAGCTTGTTGGCCCTTTAGATTACTGGTTGTATAAGTTTTGTGCTTGCGGACATGTCAGTTTTTCTGCACTTGACATAATGAGGTTGCCATTACTTATCAGCTGCATATATGTTTGCCAAGTGATATCCCTCCTATACCCCTCCAGGACCTAGGTAATGCATACAAATATTCCATCGCTCAGCATATAAGTTGTTTGTTTGCAAATAAGTATAAAGTATTTGGTTTGCTCTTTACAGACTGTAGAACATGATAAAGTGAATCGCCTGTCGGACAGTGCTTTTGTGGAAGCTGCTTGCAAATGGGTATCTGACAAAATGGAGAAGGTTTCTGAAAGCAACTTACCAGAAGTAACAGAGGAATTTGTAAAAGTACATTTGATTTTAAATGGAATTATTTTCTAGTATTTCTTTTTTAGAATTGTACATGTACCACGTAACTTAAAGTTACAATACTATGAAAAAATATATGGTTTTTATTTTTTTACTATAAATTACTCTGGTTACCTGTAAAAAAAAAAAAAAAAATACATTGTTTTGTTCTATTGCTGCTATTATTTACTTTTGTGAACTGTCATGTAATTACCATGGCAACTACACCACAGTAAAAGTTAATAAATGCAAGGGTCATGGAGTTAAATTCATAATGGTGTTGTAATGCCATCCACCTTGGCACCATATAGAGCAGTAGTCGCTTGCATACCATGTATGTCTGAATATAGAACGATTCAGTAATGAGCAACAAATTAGTTACTCTCCACTAATTCTAAAATACAAATTTACATAAGCTGAAAAATACTGTTGTACCAGTCAGAAATGTATTTAGTTTCCCATTTTTGATGTTTTTTAAAAATGTTTTACTTATTACATTGTTGAATGCAAGTTAGTGCCTCCTGTTTTCAGCCATTTCTGTCTCTGAGTAACTCCCAGCAGTGGTAAATATGCTTAGCAACTTATATACGTGTTTGTATAGAGAAGAAATTCTTCCCTACTTATTTCAGATCATTTCAATCTTAATCACAATTTTTGAAATCGTAACATATACATTTTATAATAGATGTTTTAAATAAAACAATTTGCATGGTCCTTTCTAGACTAGCAAGTAAATAAACTTGCTATTCATTCCAGTGCTGTTGCGATTGGAGGTGTTGCCGTATTACATGTGGATATGTAATTTAGTTTGATCCAATCATTAGTAGATCATGCATATTACCATACATTGCAGAATCTGTTAGTTAGGCAGAAATGACCGATTAGGCAACATGTACAACATACTGCAATTCTCTATTTTACGCCTTTTGCTGTCATTGCTCAACTGACTACCATTGAAAATATAAGCATTGGCTTCTAGCCAGTTTTCCTTTTTGAGCTGAGAGAACTGGAAATAAGAGTTAAAAGCAGAATTTTAGCAGAAATCCAAACTGGGATTAATCTGTTCAGTACATATTTAGAATAATTTAATTTAACTCTTCTTCTCCCAGACCTCTCAACTTCAAAAAACTTTGGCTATAGGAAGAATAATATGTGAAATGCATTTGAAATCCTTTTGGCACAATATGTGATACAGTAGTTATGTTTTCTCACCTAGCTATCTGAATTTCTTTCAAAAGGCTGGTTCGTCATCTGCATTGTTTGGGGATCAGGCAGCAGACGGTGAAGCCAATGTAGCTGTGAACGCTGAACTTTTTGACTCCACTCCGCTTAGCAATCGCTCAAAAGCAGTTGCAGCAAAGACAAAAGAAATTGAAGAGGTAAGTGATGAGTAAAATATTTGTGCCAAGCAAAAAGTAATTGTTTGTTAACAAATGACCGCCTTGTTGTACATATGCACTGGTGGTTAGTGGTGGTAAATCTTTGCATTGGCTTTGCTCTGTGTGCCAGCAGGTATGTAGCAAGTGGTTGGTCAGATCTTTGGAGCTGAAGGAGCCATTTGAAACTTTTTTCTTCCCCCAGTATCTCCACCTGTTCAGCTTGCAGTGAGCATTGCAGAGTTTTCTACAAGTAATGGAATTGTATTGACTATTTGGTGATCAATAAATGAAACCATAAGGCTGGTGTCACATGGGCATATAACCTAACTCTCTCCCTGCTAGTAAAGTGCAGCATCATTCTGAAGGGGAAACGCTGTATCTCCTGAACAGACCACAGAGACACATCACGATGGAGTTTTTACTAAAATCTCCGCTCATTCTCTCTTGCGTCCTGTAGAGGTGTGACCAACATTGTTGTGTGACAGGATCATTTAGCCTATAAGTCTCTTTTAACTTTGCAGTCTGGCTGGGCCAAAATGCAAAATGTAGACTTAACCTCATGGGTCAACTCACATTGTCCAATAGATTGTAAGCTTGCGAGCAGGGTCTTCTCACCTCTTTGTCTGTTTTACCCAGTTTGTTTATTAGTTTATTATGTCTGTCCCCAATTGTAAAGCGCTACAGAATATGTTGGCGCTATATAAATAAATGATGATGATGATCGTAAATGAATGTAGATTTCTGTACCATTTTAGTTGGCAATCGAAGTGATGTGTGGGGGGCACTTTGTGGCCAATTGAATTATTTTTTTTATGCGTTTTGCCTCTATGGTCTCATTCTTTTTTTGATTCCAAGCTTTAGCCGGCAAATCACTTATACAGAGGTAGGCAGGGGAACCTGTTATTCACTAAATGGTTTCACAACTTGGAAAAATGATAGTACTTTGGTCTGTGCTATCACTTTACTTTAGCAAATATTGTGTTAGTACTGTAAGAAGACAGTGTGCTACATCACCGTGAGCTGCTTTCTAGCTTACTAACTTGCCATAAATTAGTACAGGACCTAGTGTAAAACCACTAGTAGCTTTTTTGTTTTATTTAAAGTGCAAAACTCTGACAATCATTTTGACATTACAATTTCTGTGGTGCTGTTGATTTGCTAATCAATAATATTGTGGAGGGTTTCTTGGGCAGTTGTTTAGTTTTAGGTAATGTCTGAAAGAGTAAATTAACTATACAGTTTTTAGGTTCATAGCGAATTTTATTATAATATGAAAGTTGTCACATTTTTTATTTAATACCTTATTCTTTTGGATTAAATGTTCCCTAACTAACATTTTCCATGGAGACCTTGTGAGTCAAGTTACAGATTGAAAGCCAGCAAATGTGTTTGTTTTAAATTTAGATTTAAAATAAACATTGTAAAATATTTCTTCTGCTTGCTTTCCATCCTTCCTCAGCAGTGCATTAACAAGACTTGTATTTCTGTCCATGAGAATTTAGGACAGGGACTGCAAATTCCCCTTTCTCCCCCTTTCTTTAAAGCCTTCACTGCTTCAGGAGTGGTAAGCCCCCATGTCATCCAGAACTGTTACTCACCCCTGACACAGCCATGTAGAAAATATTGTCCTGATTGCAGAACAATGCATTTTACCACTTTTATACAGAACATGGAATTTGGGGTGTTCTCAAATATGGGTATGATTTTCTGCAGATATGTTATTCCTTATGGTACAAAAGTTGCCTTTACTGAAGTGATAAACGTAGAAATGTTTATAGTCTAATTATTAATTACAGTGTATGATTGCATTCTAAGGTCACAATTTTTTTTTACCCCTCATGCGTTTTATATTCACACTGCATAGTACATTGAAACATATGTAATCTACAATAGGTGATGCATTATCCAATTTATAGGTTGCATAATGTAAATTTGTGATATATAATATTATTGGTTTGGTTTTAGAAATATATTCCAGGTATTGATATCTTTCTGCTATGCCTAATGATTTCTTGTCATTTGAAAAGTGTGGTTGAGATGGCATCTGCTCTGCAAGCGTACCCTTGGATCAGAGTTGCAGTGCAGTGTGACATTTTGGGTGCCTGGTAAACGGGTATATGATACAATCGGAGGGTCATTTTTACACCCTATCCATATTTCTGCACACACAATTGCATCCAGCATCCAACTACAACACCATAGTCTCAGCACAGTAGATGCAGTTAATGGCTTTTACTATTAGAGGATAAGAATTTCAATTTGACTTGCATGATCTGTGAGCTACTATGGCTAAGGAAAGAAACGGTCTTATTTTATTTCATTGTAACCTTAATGTGTTGACTAGACATTCTCTAAGTGAAGTGACTTCCATGCTTCCCATGCTGCTCAAATACAGGGAAAACTCTTTAGCATTTAAAACTCAGGAAATGTTGACTCAAATAAAGATTATTTTATTGCTCAAAATACATTTCTAGTAATGCCCCCAATATACAGTATTTTGTTTACAGTTTGCGATCTATGTTTTGAGTCAGTGTTTCTAAATCTCTGGTTCTTTTTTCTGTTGAAATGTGTGATATAAATGTCTGTATAAACCCAGGCATTAAGTAAATATGTGGAAGGTAAGCTTTCAATCCCTTGGCCCAATGACTGGTTAACTGTTTATTTTGGTTGAGGTCCACACTGTAAATTTTTTGCTCCACTGATTTCACCATCAAACTTAAAGCATATCTTTGTCATTGCAGACTAAATTATAGCCATTCAACAGAATGATCCTTGTTTTAGCTTGAAACTAAAATGTACTTCAGAATCTATAAAGCATACTAATGGTATTTTGATGACTATCTTTTAGTAAACATGTGAAAGGGAAATACTTTGCTAATTCCATTTATTAGGGACATGAGCTGGATTTGCTGTAGTGTTATTGTTATGATGGTGTACGTGTGCTCATTTACTTTGTGCACATTATTTCCCAGACTCTTTGAGAAAAGGGAAACTAATTTTGTTTTATACTTGATCAGTTATCTGGACCTAATATCCCTGAAATCCTAAAAGGCTTTAATTACATAGGCGTCTGTGTACAGTCCATCACATTGGTGTACAATTGTTTTACTTACCAATTGTGTGGCCAAATTAGCAACAAATCTTATAATTCATGAGTCAAGCCAAATAAACAGATTTCCATAGGAGTCCAAGTTTGTTTTTAAAATCATTTTTGTAAAAACGGATTTTTATCTCAAATGTGTATTACTAAATTACCAATGTTATTACATTTTGAATGGTTTATTATAATGAAAGAAAACATACTTTTACCATTTTAACCTTCGACAAATGTTTACAACAGGTTATTGTGAATTTACTAGGTAAAAGTTTGGAATTATCATTGTTTTCTTGAATTTTTTTTATAATACTTTTTAGTGTTTTCATATTTGTGGATGTTGTATGTTGTGGAGGCAGTAAAATGAATAGTGTCTTGTGCACTAGTTTGGTACCTCGTGTGTGGTGTATGGGCACAAAGGTATAAATAAGTGGTGAGGGCTGACAGGCTTTTGTCCCGGCCTCTCTCTCCTTTCCTGTTGCCTCACTGGATCTGTATGAATATCGGTCACAGTAGAGAGACAAGGATCTCCCAAGAAATATACAGACAAATGAATGCCCACAAAAAGAGCAACTTGGCTCAATAAAGGCAAATGTATTGGCTCGTAGCTGTCAATATGGTGATGAAATTCACCCTTTTTATAGACAAAAACTGTGACGTCAACTACAGCTAGCATACATTTGCAGACATAACATAGGCTAAAGCAGGGGTGTCCTTTTAGCTTCCCTGGGCCACATTGGAAGACGACGAGTTGGTTTGGGCCGCACATAAGATACACTAACAATAACGATAGCTGATCATCCAAAAAACCATAGAAAACATAGTTAACATATATATATATGAGAAAAAAAGTTATATATATATATATATATATATATATATAAAATCTTTTTTTCAAATCTCCCTATACTTACCTTTCAATCGCCCTGTTCAAAAAATCCTCTATAGTTATTATACTATAATCACTTTTTGTATTGTTTCGAAGCAATATCAATAAAGTGCATTTAAGCCAGGCATTGTATATCAGGGTGCCCTGACCAGGCCTGCGGTACCTGACATATACACCACTGTGACCCCAAATTGTGACCTGTTTTGCTAATTGCACTACTATGTTAGTTACGGGATAAAAACTTATAATGGGCCAAAGAGAATAATATATAATGCCCCATTAGTAATACAAGTAGAAGTATGTAGCAGGGAGATAAGGTCCATGATGCTCCAGGACCAGGTGACTTTTATTCACTGGTCAGCGTCTCTTGAAATAATAAAAAAAATTCCCCTTAACTTACCTTTTAATCGGCTTGTTCTCCTGTCCTCTTCTCTTCTTTTCTCCAATTCTGTGCTGCTGATTGTTCTTCTCACGTGGGTGACTCCTCTGTGCTGCGCTCCGCAATGGATGTTGGGTGTGATGACATCACGCCCGACATTCACTGCGAGCACCGCAACAGAGGAGGAGACAAGGGAGGGAGCCGGAGTACCAGCTGACGTAGTAAGTATTTTATTTTATTTTCTTTGCAGGATTTTTCTTTTTTCCATTAACAGCGCTGCCCCCTTGCCATAACCAAAACTGCTGCTGGGCCACATTTACAGGCGTGCTGGGCTGCATGCGGGCCGCGGGTTGGACAACCCTGGGCTAAAAGCTATATATTACACAAGGTCATATACTTAATTTTATGTATTACATGGTTCCTTAATTCAACATCTAGCCAATCTATTTCGTAATAAAACATTTACTATTGGTCCTCTCTTTCGCTTTTATCCACTCAAAATATTAAATAAACTTCCTACTGACCATCTATCCTGTGGGGTTCTTCAATCTCACTTAACCCTAGCCGACTAGATTTCAGTGGAAAATATTGCGAGACAAATGTGATTGTTATATCTTGGATTATTTTCATGTCTGAATTGAGAAATTGCTACTGAGGGTACTGAGTACCATTAATATTATGTGGCATAGAGCGCTTGGGGAGAAAGGAGCTTAAAATCTGGGTAGTGCTAAAACATGACCATTGAATGTTTTTCACTGATTGTAGTAGGGGTATGGTGTATTGCTTGAGGTAGGTAGGTTTGATATGTAGGTTTATGTATAACCTTGTTTTGGGCTGTGGAAATGAGGGAGCTGTAGTGTAATGTGCCTGTCTGATATAACTTTTATATTTATCCATGTTCATATACCTGGAATATAACAAGTTAGACATTGTGGAATACGAAGAAAATGTAGATTGAACAAAAGACAGACCTATGCTGTCAAAGGTACAATTGTAAAACACTAGTACAGGTGAAATGCCTCCATTATTTAGCTAGGTAGCTGTTCTGCCAAGAAATAAGTTCCTGCCTGAGAAGTAATTGCTCCCTCCCTGTGAAACACACATGCAGAGATGCACACAGTCTCTGCATTAACATAGAAATTTAGAGATTGCCTAAAACAACAACACATAACAGATAACACTATACCCCTTCCCCAGCAGGTTCCAAGCAAAGCGTGCCATCTTGTAGGAACTGTGCCAGGTCCCTCACATTAGAAGACTGCTGCTGGAACTTCCGCCCCCTCTTGGGTGCAAAAGCAAGTTCTATTTTTTTTTTTTTAGTGGCTGGATACTTCTGCACACACAACTAAACCGACACATTACACAGTGTCCTTTTTGCAGTCTACTTTCCAACTAGAGGTGATGGAATTGATGGGTACAAAGTTAGGTTTCTTAAATTTGCCAATTCGCAAATTTATTCATTGTAACCAATGTTCCTAGGGGAAGATGAGCAGTCCCTGACAAGCAAACAAAAAGGTGCTAATTACAGTGCATTAAAAGTCACCATCATTTGACCGTAGCCTTGTAAAAGTTGCATGTAGTCAGCTTCCCATTGACCTGTTTGTACGGAAGGAGACACATCTTGTCTGTGGTGAATCTTGTCTCCAACACATCTCTACCTATAACGTTTCACTGCTTGATACTTTGTTATCAGACCTGACAGATAGATCTGTGAATTGTAAAATTTACACAATGTACATCTATTGTAGTACCATACCTATCCTTAACAGATATATTGTAGTGACTAGCTTCGAAGTAGAACATTTTTAGAGTGACAGATTTCTCGAACATTCAAACATCTTATATCCTATTACTCAAATGGCACGGTAGGCATAGTTCGAATGCTTAGAATATAGCTTGTACCAACAGCGCAAAATTGTGTTATAAATACCTCCCTTTTTATTTAATTTTTTTATTTAAGTGTTCTAGAAATGATTTGGCTATAGGCTATATGCTCGGTATATTTAAAAAAAAAAAGAGTAAGTCATTTTTTTTTTGCATAATATAATTTTTTTTTCTTCTTTTAATTAAGTTCATCTTAAACAGATATTTTGAAGAACCCATTTATACACAACTAATGGATTCAAATCAAACCTCTTTTGTAATGTGAGACCTGTAAAGGAGTTATGGATTCAGCTGTAATACATTAACCAGCATTTACACTTTATAACTACATGAATCAGATGCAACGTATTTGTTTATCTTTTGCAATTTCTTTTTTTTTTTTCATGTTCGTTTCCTTCAGCAACGTTTTTATCAAATCATTTTGTGCATGTGTATTTGTCCTGATTTTGTGAAAATTAAGAAAGGGCTCCGTTATGAATTTTCTTAACTTACAAACCATCCATCTACACTTACAGTTTAGTCCCTCTTCATGCACAGACATCCTTATTGAGAACGCTTCAAATATCCTTCAGTTACAGTTACAGCGAACTTCCCCTGGCTGTCTCAGTACCATAATTAAAACAAGATTTACAGGAGATTGTTGCCAATTCCACATTTTTAGACCAGCCTGATAATTCTACAGCTCTTTGTGCACTTCTGTATAAGAGCAGAAGTTCAAACTAACCAACAAAATTTAGTGAGCCAAATTATCTGTGACATGTCATCAATTTTTTTAACTAAACTAATGCAGCATACGTACCCTGCTGTGTTGTGCAAAAAATGTTTTATGTGCATTTTTATGCTTCAGCAATTAGAATTGTGCTTCAGTTCGGAGGTACAAAATACCATTTCTTAATTGCACAGTTTGTCTTTAGTGGGATAGCATGATGATGATGAAGAGGTGTAGTTTTCCTACCAAAATACTGGCCACCCATCTTTGAAACTCTACTGTAACTATAAAACTTAGTGGATCCTATAAACCACCCTGGACTGATGTACAGGTACTTGGGGCACAATTGTGTCCTCTTACTAGGAAGTAATGTATGCCGATATCACACATTGCATGTAGGATGTTACTAAACAGTGATGTGTTTTTTTTAGGGGGGGGGGGGGGGGTTTTGGGTGTTTTTTCTTTTTAAAAAAAAGATTCTTGACATTAAACCCTGCAGTGTAGTGGGATGAGTGGCATTATTATTATTACCATTTATTTATAGCTAAGGCATAAAAGGATTTTCATGTGCGCAAGTATATTTCACTTTACCATTATTACCTTTTTAACGTCTGCGTCTCAATTAAGTATCGACTGGTTGCATTTACTCTACTCTTTCTCTACTCGAGTATATCTAACTAAGAGTAACTATTTTGCTTATACGTCCTTGTACTAAGAGTTTATTCTAGTCCATTATACTAAAGCTAATTTGAACTATAATTTGCGATCCAAATTAAGCGCATATGGCCTGAATAATAAAATCGTATCTAACTTTAACTGCTGGGAGTAATCCAGAATTTGGACTGAAATTTTTTATTTATTTATGAACATGAATTTATGTAGTGCCAGCAGCTCTTTACAATTGCGAACAAACAGTAATAAAACATGACTGGGTATTAACAAGGAAAGAGGTAAGAGGGCCCTGCTTACAAGCTTATATTTTATAGGAAAATAGGAGTTTGATGTATGAGGTTAGGTGCCATATATTTGTCCACTGAGGTTGCAGTGGGAAAAAGTACTTAGTGGGGCTATGTTATTCAATCGTACAGCAATATTTTGGGGGTCAGATGGTTGTTTGAGTATCGGATCGTAATTAAAAAAAAAAAATACTACTTCAAGTGCAAACTAAATCCTGGATTCAGGGTCTCCCTAGTGATAAAATCATAGTGGTGATATTGAGATGTATAGGAAAAAAAATATCTTCTTTGGCATTCAGTCTGCAGCTCCCAACCATGGCTTGCTAAACCTTGTTCTATTACAGTGCTTGCCCATTCGAAATCCTGGCATAACAGGAGTTGGATCCACAAGTGTAATGAAACTCTCAGAAAAATTATTTGACGCATAAACATTTATAGAATGATTAAGCTCTCTTCACACATCAAGCTTCTAGACAAATGTTTATTTCTACATTTGACAACTACTTTGCATAGGGAACAAGCTGCCTGGCATCCAGGTATAAAAACAGCAGACATGATTTGCCCTATACTAAAAACAGAAGGCCCTGGGACTCTCTCTTAATGTTGGTTTTGTATCCAAATACAAAATGGGATGTTAGAATATTTTACCACTACAAAAATAAAAATAGTTTCCTTCCCATCTGAACATTTTACGAGATACACTTGATAACATTTTATTTAATTTCTTTATTTCAATTTATTTAATGAATGAGTGTGTGAAGTTTTCGGCATGTCTTAATTGGTTATTTTAGGAGTTAAGATGCACAAGTTTTGCTAAACATTAAATAGTAAAAGCTGCAGTTTAACATTAATGCGTAATCTCCGAATGCATGGTAGACAAATACAGCGAGGGATTTGAGAACAATAAGTTGAAAGGTAGGTATACGGTGTTAGCAAAATTAGTTACATATTTGTTTCTGTCAAACAATTACAAAATAATCAAGGAAAATAGTTGAAGGATGTTTGCTAATCAAATTACTTTATTGTAAAAGTTTTCTCTCTGTCAAAATCTTAAAACTAGGAAGAAGTTATAAGGGGTAGTACTGAGCAGATAGCGTCTTGTTACCGTATAGAACATCTGATCGACTAATTCCTTGCATTAAGGCAGCCTACACCCACCAGTGTTCTCCATAGCACCTATTTCCAGAGTGCTCTACCTGGCTGTTTTTACCTGCCACCCAGCACATGGAGCACAACAGAGTCTTATTATAATAGAATAAACCATTGTGTCTCCTATTAGAACAAGCACTATGTGAGCACTACAGCCAGCAGTGTGTATGAGACCTCTGACCCACAGACTGACCAGTCCTGGCAGGTGTGGGCAATAACCTCCAAAATCTTTCAATATTATCGCAAAGTATTAAAACTGCCCCCAACAGGATACTCCTTAATGCCTCACGGCTGGCAAATTTTTCTGGGGAGAACACTGTACACACACACAGGCCAGTACAGATACTGGATCAATGTCCATTCTGGCCACACACAGACCAATTCCAATAGGATAATTGTTCAATTTAGCCACGTACCAATGCAACTTGGACTTGTTTGTGCAGTAAGTAGATGACTGTACATACTTATCTTTCATCTGAATTTACCAGCACGCTCTATTAATGCTCTTATCGATTTTCCAGTGCCTTCTCTTATCCTTATTTAAAGTAGTTTACACCTCTCTTCCACTCTCAAATCTGTGCAGCACCATTTTCCTCCCTCCCTCCCTCTCTTTATATTTGCTGCCATCTTTCATTCTCTTGCTTTCTCCATGAATTTGCTTAAATATCAGTTCCCCTTCTTATCACAGTTCTTCACTTTTCCTTGCTAGCTAATGGACAGCAGCATTAGGCACCCTATGTTCCCAACCTGAGCTCTTTGACTGGCATCCAGCAATAGCCAACATGCAATACAAGGGCCTTCGTGTCTATTATTTCATTGTTTGTTACTTTAACATATTTTCAACATGTTCAATCTCATAGTACAGCTCTGCACAATTTTTAATGCTATATATGTAAAGAAAAATAAGGGAAGAAAGTGGAGTGTAGATACTCATTTTGTTTTAAGTTTGATGAAGGGTCTGGCCAATGTTTGTTTACATATATACTGTCCAAGATCCACTTTTTCACGCCTTCCTTTACTCTGGGCCTTCAGGTCACTTAGTCCAAAAATAGCTTCTTGAAACAGATGCTTTTCAATTTGCCATGTGGGTAAACTACTTTGTAGGAGGCAGAGGCCAACCTTTCTGATGGGAGAGGTTACTCTGTTTCCCCGTTGTCTGTTAAGGGAGATAATAAATCATCTCCCACGTCATTAAAGTTTTTTGTTTTGTTTTTTTTTACCCCATGGCGGTTTATCAAACTACATGACCATTTGTTGCTCCCTTCCCTGCTACACATTAATGCTGCCTCATACATTTTACTTCTATGTAGCTCGTGACAGAGGCATGCTGCTTTACTGTCACAGGGCTCCTACCGGACTTGCCTTGTGCTATAGTTGACTGGATAGTAAATGGCCAGATTGAAGGAGCCCAAGCAGAAAGCTCTTTTGGTGAGTCCTCCTTGCTCGTGCTGGGTGAGGCTAAATTCCATTTCTGTACCAGGACAATGAATGTGTATCCTGTTAGTTTTATGTTCATATTTTAAATATTTACACTTTACTGGAGAGTCTTAAACAGGCCAAACACACGGCACTCTGTTTGGTCACATTGATCGGTGGTTACACTAAGTCCTTGTAGACCAAGATGGAACAACCGTTTTGTTTTGTTTTTTCCATGGTTGAAGTGAATCAATATATTGCAAGACACCCTTTTGGTATTTGCAAGCCTGTGGCACACACAGTATATTGCTTTATCCTAAATTGTAAATCTGTCGGATCAGATTTTTTTTTTAAGCCAGTCATTTTACATGCCTCACACAAACAGTTTAGTCAAAACAATGAAGTTGTCTGAACAGTTTTGTTTTGTGGTTAGCTTTTGCAAGTAGCCTCTTAATATTGTTTTCCAACAATATTAAAAAAGGTACATTCACAGTATGAGTGCTGAAATTGATTATTTTTTTTTGTCATTGTAAAGCCCATTTGCTGTTCATATTCTTAAAAGTAAAATAATTTATGTCCTTCTTTTGCTCCTATCCTTTTGGTTAATGTTCTGATTTTGTCATCTTTTATGTTCTCTGTTGTTCATGAGTCATGCAGTTTCCTGGCTCTACAGACAATAAAAAGGAGACAAGCTGCTTGTGATATTGCTTAATGTATGACTATTTTGCTGTCTTTGGCTGCAGATGTACTAAACTTGGAAGGTTGCGCAGGAGATTATCATCTACCATGTGCTAGTATTATGCACACGTTCATTTTGTTTTTCTGGAGCCAGTGAGCAAAGTTTTATGCCAAAAAAAAAAACTTCAGTATAGATATCTACTAACTTTTTGTTCCCTCTTTAGTAGATCTACATTGAGATGACTTGATATAAAAGAAAATCTGCTTCATGGTTTTTAAATATTTGAGAGTTACACATCAGTTTTCATATTTTGTTGCAATTCCTCTATTTTTATGAAGCCCAGGGAGTAAATGTATCAAGCTGAGAGTTTTCCGGCAGGTTTGAAAAACCAATTCTATTCTAGCTATCATTTATTTAGTACATTCTGCAAAATGACTGCTAGAATCTGATTTGTTGCTATATGCAACATCTCCACTTTTCAAACTCGCCAGAAAACTCTTGATACATTTACCCCCATGATGGCTCCTTAGTGGTTTTCTAATCATTTTATTTTAAGTCTTAAATTTCAGTAGTTTAATTAGACTACTATAACTACTGCCAGTTATAGATCTGGAGAAGCAGCATTTCTGAATCTTTAATGTGATCCCAATGAAAAAGAAAATGGGTTGCCAAAAGGTCACCCAACTGTACCACTTGAATGGCTCAACTCCTATCCACTGCTTCATGTGTTTTTAACTAGCATCTGCAACTTTGTGACACGATTTTTCCAGAATTTCATGTGAATTGTTTAATTAGGCTTGCACTTAATGCTTCATTGCAGTGTGTTTCAATTGCCAGGTAATATGATCAGAACATTCTTAGATCTTAGTTTTTGTTTTGTTTTGGGGGCGTTTTCAGTGATAGAGACATTGCATTGGTAGTCCATGGTAATAAGTTTGCTCATTAGTATATTGCAGTCAAAACTCTGTCTGCGGGGTGTATTGTCTTTTCTTTACATTTTACAATAGGAACATGTGATTTTACAAGTTTAATTGCCCTCACTATTCTGCTAGCATTGAGCTGCTAATTTGAAGTCTGCCATGACTTTCAATGCTCAAGAGTATATGCAATGATTTGGCTACTGAATAGAATTTGTGATGTTTCATATGTAAATTGGAACCTGATGTTTTCAAGCAGTTTTTCTTTGAACACGATGCAGAACACTTTGATATTATGTTTGAGACTGAAGAATCCATGTCCCTAGCTTGGTTTTCATAAAGCATCATTGCATTCAAAAAGTAAAATGTACCAGACTCGACATCACCTCTACAGTTATTGGGCTTGGGTTATGGGTGCTTGAACCAAAACGCCAAACATAAATGGGAAAATAGGATATCAAAGAAACACTGCAGTGAACTCAGAGACCACACTTGTAGAATGAGTAAGTCAATGCGAATAATTTGCAGTTTTACCGCTGCCATGTATAACTGTGTGTGTGTGTGTGTGTGTGTATTAGAGAGAGACATTGATATATGTCCATATCCACACCATTTGAAATTATTATCTGCTCAGCTGAGTCCCTGTTAGCAGGGTTGTCCCAGTGTGCGACCAGCATTCTGTTTGGGGCAAATAGGATTTCTTTGTTTACACAATTACATTTTGCAACAAACACAAATTTCTAGAATTATTATATTTTATAATGGAGCATCATTGTTCACCCTTTCTCCTACTGGGCAACTTTGACACTAGAGAAGTTTTGAAACTTTATACACTGAAGAAATGAGGAGACATTCCTATAGAGGGCTTGACGATGAGCCCGGGAACCATAAATTCATAAATGGTTATGGACCTGTTTACCAAGTGATTTCTTTGACTTTTATTTAAAAAAAAAAAAAACCATTGTGAGCTAGGTATTGGAAGGTAGTCTACTTCTGTTTTAAACAAATGAACTTCAGACCCCAATTGGCAGTTGTAAAGTATGTGGCTTGCCCATCATAGGGTTTACTTTATACTAAGGTCCTGCTACTCTCAGTTGCTTGTAAATGGTGGGAACATTTAGTCCTCCAGGGCATGGTTAATAAAACCTGGGCTGTTTCTTTTCTTTTCTTTCCATGCAAATGTACTTTATGGGGCAGTTTTTTTATTGCTGATGTAATTTATCTTTGCTCTGTTTAGACTCTCACACTTCTCACCATGTGACTGTGCTTCCTTTGGTCTCCTACCTGGGGCAATGTTGCTAAGGCATTTTATTGATGAGAAGGTAATGCATGACTGATTCCACAGGAGAAGTTTTACATGTTGCACAGAAATTCTATCTGAAAGCTCAGGATTTCCTTATATTTATTCTTTGCCATAATAAATATTATTTTTCCCAAAATGTTTTTTCATTTTATTTTTGTGAGACCTACAGATCTAAAACTTTATTTCTCCATGTATGTACATTATGAGTGGACCATATTATGACCTATTTTAGCTTAAGAACTGGTAATTAACTTTGAGAAAATCATGTTGAATATGGGAGAACCCTAATCAATAAATCAGGCCCTGTTTGTATAGTCAAGTTTCAACGGAGATTGTACTGACAGTTGTTTCTACGTGAATGCTACGTCCACAGTTACAACAGTTGTTTTAGTAATCGACAGATCACTAATCTGATAAGTGATTGTGTTTTATACCTGAAGATGAATTCAGTGCTTTGTAATGGGAGGATGTAAGACCAGCATTAAGTTGATCATCTGCTTAGGAACATCCACATTATTATATTGGTATAGGTGGTGTTCTCCCAGAAGTCGATACACGCTCAAAACAGCAAATTTCTGTTTGGTATGTAGAGCCACCCAGAAAAGTTAATGCAGCAGAAGCCTAGCTATGAAGATCACCAATATTAACAAAAACGTAAATACTTTATTCTGTGTTCCACTTTATAGTGGAGAATTCCTTGATTTCTGGAACTCTAAACAGGCCACATATGTACACATCTGATAATTTTCCTGTGCCAATAGTGACTGGTTTTCCACTGTATTAGCTACCAAACTGGACACACATTGCCAACTAATTCTCAGGAATTTTGGGCCAGACTGATCATTTGTGATCACTTTGGGGGCAAAATGTCAAACTGGCAAACAAGACTAAGGCAGTTATTTTCCTATGGATTTTGCAAGTTTCTGCAGTATTAGCGATTTGTAGTTTAAAATAGGTCCTTTTAAAAACACACATTGAGCCCACAGAAATTTGGATATCTTTACAAGCATATAAATTGTGTTAAATTGTTACTGCTCTTTTAGTGCCCACACTAAGGCTGGGTACACCCTACAGTGTTTCTGGCTCAGTATTGGATCAATAAATGACCGTTCGGCCCGATTATTGCGTTAGTGTGTCCGCTCCAGTGACGAAAGAGGATTGTCATTCCAAAGTGGAGATCGTTTGATTTGATTGCTCAGCAGAACTATGAATCTCGTTCAGCTATGGAATGACATCCCTCCAATCCTGCTGTCTGTATGCACTGATGATCTGGGTCTCCATAGAGTTTACAGAGTCGCTATCTTTTCACACGACTGTTATAACAGTTAGAGCACAGATCTGAGGGTAAATCTTTTAAAACATGTATAGTGTGTGCTCATGAATCTGCATGCTGATAGTGACTTTATTTTTTTTTTGCATCCGTCGGTACAATCATTCTAGAAAACACATTGGTCGGAAAATTCTGTAGTGTGTACAGAGCCTGAATTACAGCTGGCATATCGAACATAAAGATCAATCTAGATTATTTGATCTGTGCTTGTGTGGCTAGTTGGTACGGTGACATAGGAGGCAGTAATGCTAATCATTGTAACACTTGGGCCCTGGTGCTATCTGCACAAAGTTTTGTATTTTGTCACCTTGTTTACATGGGTTTCCTCTCAGAGTACAAACACATACTTTGTAGGTTAATGGTATGCATGTCTGTGGTAGGGAATTAGACATAAGCTTAATTGGTGCAGCACTGGAGAGACTGAATGCACATTGTGGGTGTTCTATAAATAAAGGATGAGAACTAGTTACACTTTTCACCATTTGATCAGACATGATTTGAAGGAGAGATGTCAAACACATGGCTGCATGTCTGGTATGGGTTCATTTTTTCCTTCTTGAGCTTTTTTTCCCATTTTTGACTCCTGATATGAAAAAAAAAAAACAAGGATAAATAGAAATCACAAGTAACCTGCCAAAACACAAAAAAAAATCCTAAAATGTATGATGAAAAGGCTTCTCTTTCAAAGAATAATCCTTTACACTGAGCGAGAAGAGAAACTGACACTCATTTTTGTTTTTTCTTTCCACTAAAATATGAATATTTCCATTTAAATTGAATTTTCTCTAGTACAGCTCAGGAGATTGAATCTTTGCATAATATTGTTCCTTGCTGATCCTGGGTTGGAAACCTGTCAACTTTCCTGAACACCGTTTAGCCACATAAAGGCTAAGTACCGAGATGGGCTCTCTAACTTTATATTGATCCATCTTTCCGTTCATCGAATCTCACTCCCTGTTACGTAGACTGAAGGTGTGTCATATTCTGTAAAATATGTGACTGCCAACAATGGAGGTTATTTACAAACAAAAAAAGCCCAAATATGCCTTAACCACAGTAGCCAATGAGCAGTTCACTTTGATTAAAGCAGTGATGAGGAACAGGCAGCCCTTCAAGCATTCACCAGCGACCCTCAGCTCCTTCCTGTTGTATTGTCAGAATTGTTTATTATAGCTTGTAAAATGTGTTTAAAATGCTTGCTGATATGTTATTACAGATAAGTTTTCCTTTCTTTGATTAAATGTATTGTATTGTTTTTTTCTTATTACTGAAATTAAGGGTAATGTGTGGCCCTTTTGAAGGTTAGAGGGCTGCCCATGTAGCCTCTGAAGTGTATCAGGTTGATCGCTAGACTAGATATAGTGACAGTTAATGAAGCAACCAAATGTCTTGTTATGGATTTAGCAAATTTGCACTTTTTAGTAAATAACATGCAGTATGCTTAAATGTGTTCAGACCATAATGTTGACCTGTAGAATGTTAGAGACTTGCATCTCTAGCACATCAACAAGTTACATCCTTGACATCCTTTTTAATATTCACTTGTCTACCTTATCAGAGCTATGGAGAACTTCACAGTTTATACAATGGGCAAAAATATGCAAATAATGCTCTCCAAAGAGAAAAGGGACTTCTGGGTAAAATGTTCTTTACATGACAATTGAGCCACTGCCTCAGCTACTGGGTAATTAGAGCAGGACAGAGACTTGTGATGAGAGAGAACATCCACTTCCAAATAGATCTGTTTCAGCCTAGTTTGGCCTCCTCAGTACACAGCAGTTTTTTTCTGTTTGTCAGCATATGATGAACGGTACAAGCAGCCTCATTGTTTTAATAAAGCTAGGTCTATAGTGTTTCACACGTGGCCTAAACAATGTTCCCTGCACTGACCATGCCAAAACATTGCTTGTCTGCTTCCTCTTTTGGAGAAGATTATTTCTTTATTGAACAAAGTCATTTTAGACTTTTTATATTGGTTATTTCAACCTGGTTCTTCCTTTATACAACTGTGAACCCCTGTCTCTTAGTAAGTTTACTGTTCAAGCACTATGAACGTATTTTAATCTAAAAAAAAAACAAAAAACACCCAAAGCCTATATTATTGCCACGTAATGCGGTCTTCCTCACTTGAAGGATATACATTTTGTTTCAAGATCAATCATATTTGTTTGAGAATAATAGGAGTTAGTAACAAAGTATTGTATCTTCTTTGTTCAAAACGTGACGTCTGGCTCATAATCACAAAGATGGTGAGCAAAAGCCACTGATATGTACAATATGAGAAAGTGAAAAATGGCTTTTGAATGCTCAGGAGTTTGCAAACGGGTGTGGAAAACAGTCCACTGTGGAGTACTGAGGCTGTGGTAGTATTGGGCCATTTCCTGCTGCTGTTAAACTCTCTCAGAGAATTGAAATGCTGTGGGTCATCCAGAGTCTCCAGATAAAGTGCCTGAGAAAATCTGTGCTGATAAAACTAGACCAGTATGTCTGTAGTTGTGCAAATAAGTAAATATTCCTGCTAGGAGTCTGTATCCATATATAAGCATGTAGAGCCTCAACATTACACACTCTTGTATATTTTCTTTCTGCCCATTATACTCTGTGCGTTCTTATATTATATTGCTCAGTTCTGCACACCTACAAAGAATATACATTGCAATTTGAAGTACTTGGTAAAAGTGTGTAAGGCATCTATGTCCCAGATTTTGGGTTTTTTTGTGGTTTTCTTCCTTTTGTCATTTTAAAACAAAATCACATTTTATGGAGGAGGACAGGGTTATACATAAGATTATAACGGCGCAAACCATAAATATGTTTTAAAGCATAATGGAAAATATAATCTAATTTTCCTTTAAAACAAAGTATGCCTCAATAGGCTGTCCGTGCTATTAAGTTACATCTAGGTATAATGGTGCGTTCCTGAACACACTTAATCCAGCCATAGAACAAATAAGCGCATTCTTATCCACTCCATGGAGCCTTGGATGCTAGTTTGTGTGTGGCCTAAATCTCCCAAGTATCTTCTCAGCAGATGTAATGGATGAAGGTAGAGTTACTTCATCCACTGACCTATCTATTTTCTCTAATCCTAGGGTTTGTGCTACCTTTTTCCTTACCATGTTATGGAGAAATGGAGAAGCGGATAAACGGTTGCAGCTAAACCATTAGTACGAACACACCAAAAATACAGGCCTGGCATTATTCCTTTATACAACAATCTTCCCTAACTATTTACAGTTTTTTGCTGCTTTAGACATTTTGCTGGTTGATATAAAAGAAATTACGTATTTTATTAAAAGCTTGCTTCCTTCTCCTATATCATATTGCTATGTTAATTTTAGAATCTGGATAATTGCAGTGTGACTGTTTTAACAGAGCCCACATGTAAAGCCATCACTTGACAGACTATCGTTGCTGGGGCAGTCTCTAAATTGCAGTGCATATGGATGTAGTAATCACTGCCATACTTATTTGTAAGGATGATCACACTCAGTAAGTATGATTCTGTAAGTGTTTATGTATTAACAAATTGATACATGAGCATCGGTTAGAGGGTATTATGATTAGGTGGCCATGGATATGCATGGTCTTTAGGATTACAGCATTCCAATATGGGAACGTGCTTTCATTATGTGGTAACCTCTTTTATGCAGTCATTTTTTTTCCTAAATGTTTTAAGATCTCATATTTAAAACATGTAATAGGTTAACTGAAAGCTTTCTTTTTATTTTTTGTATTTACTTTTTTTTTTTCTTTAGCATTGTTTTCATTAAAATCCCATAGGCAGGGCCTCCTCACCTCTTTGTCTGTTTTACCCAGTTTGTTTATTAGTTTACTGTGTTTGTCCCCAATTGTAAAGCGCTATGGAATATGTTGGCGCTATATAAATAAATGATGAGGATTAAAATGAGCACAAACCCTCAAGTGCTAACGTGAAGAAAATAATTACTGGTCTCTTGACATCCCTCCTCCTCAGGGAGGATGAGCTTCCTTCATGCCTAGAAAATTTTTATTTCTATTCACATAAAAATTCACCTGTCATCAGTGCACAGTGGAGGTAGACATTTTGTGATCTGAACAAATATTAAAATAATTTTTTCTTGTGGGCGTGTTTATATATTTTTTTTTCTCCCCTATTCATTTAAACATTTTGGTAAGGTGTGCTCTAAAACAAAAATCTTCTTTCCACCATTTCATTCATGGGACTGGGGGACGGCGCATATTGTAATGCATCCACTACTTATTGAATGCTGGGAGGGTTGACGGGGAGGAAAGAGCTCCACCACTTTGCTAGATCCAGTCTCCCTCCTCTTTCATCCCATGCCTCTCACGGAGAGAGGAATTTTTATTTATTTTTTTCAAAAGCACACTCCTTATTACAGCATACTCCTTATTACAGCATAATCTTTTTGATAAGTAAAGATAAATAAAATAAAATGTTCCCTTACAAGTGCCTCTGGTCACTAGACCATAATGAATTGATACACTGCAGTCTCATGCATATAATGACCGCTTCCAGTGTGTATAGCTCACAGGTACACTTTTTAACTTGCAATAAGGAACCAAACAGCATTGGTCCAAGCACTGGATCTGCAGGATGGAGATTGGAAGTGGGTAAAAACAATGCACAATTATGTTTGCAACAGTTAATTTCTTTACTGCACGTGTCCTATGTTGTTACTGTGGTTAAAGAGAATAGATCCATGATCCTACAGGGAAAAGGAGGATGCGTTTACACAGTTTAAACCATTTTGTTTATGTTCAGTGTACTTGCCTTAGAGCCATCTGTTAATAATTATTAAACATTCCTTTGGCGTTGATGTTGATCTTTGTGGGCTTCTTTTGAGAAAAAAAAGTTTCTATTTAAGAGGTTTAAAATATGAAAGGAGTTTGTGGGCGAAGGCCGCAATCTGTTATTTGCTGCTAAAGAGCAGATTTTCCTGAAATGAAAAATTAGTGTACCCTGACTCAGACAAGCATGAAAATAGCATGACTCATATTCCTTTGTAAATATAGCAACTAATTGTGGAGAAATATGGCAGAACAATTATGCCTTTATGACATGGACCTCAGCTGCCCCCAAAATATGTGTAAAAGCAATCTGGTGCCTTTCTATTGCAGGTCATTATCAAGAAGATAAAATTAAGTGTGCTAGAGACCATTTCCTTTACGCACATACGTGTCACTTGGTCTTTTGTAATTAATGAGGGTAACAAGTGCTCTAAATCTAGCTTCAGGGCCACAAAAATGTAATGGAGTGTTGAAATGTTAATTATCAGGTGGTTTCACCTGCTCCAGACAACTTGCCTACAGCAGCTTTTTGGAGTGGTTAGAGATGGGGCTGATAAGAGTAAAATGTCTTTGGGCTAATAAAAAGTGAGACTTTCTCAGTAGTTCATTTCCTTTGCCTAAAGCTGTATTTTATAGATGCCTGTTGGGATAGAGCCTACATAGTTCTCATCTGCCAGTTCTTTTATTTTGTTCCAGAATATTCATTGAGACTTTTTACTGTGCTTAATGTACATGGGTATTTCAGTTTTCTACTCGTATATTGTCAGTGTATATTTTTATACTTAGCTGTTTTATTACTGTAGTATTAGTAACCTCAATGTTTCATTGTCCCTATGAATAGTTCTACTAAACTGCTACTACTGTTTGAATACATTGGCTTTTTATCTACTCCATTACTAAGGCTACATACAAAACTATCACCTCATGGACATTTGGTGTCATTGTTTAAAAACAAACTTGTGATTCTCAGTACCCCACAGGGCTTTGTTGACTGGTTGTTATATTAAACACAATCACCTCTGTGTACATTACAAAGTTTCAATACATACCATGTAAGTGTCACATACAGTACACAGAGGAGTGCAGCTATCTAAAACTCTAAGCAGGACAATTATTATATCTAAAAAGCAATGATGAATATTTTTATAAAGGGCTATAAAGACCCCATAAAAGCTTTAACTCTGTCATAAACAGGTGTATGTTTGCAGATTAAACAAAATTATATAATGCAGGAGTCCATGCAAGGGGGCCTAGGTAAATTGGGAGATTGGATTGGGCAGCAATATAGCAGATGAAGTTCAATGTGGATAATGTTTGATTATGCATACAGCTTACACCCTGGTTCAAACACTATTAATTGCATAGGATGGATAAAGAGCTAACTATTTTTATTGTAAATCATAGACTTAACAATAGCATATACAGCAACTGGATGAAAAGCCATTATTATGTCATTTACACTGACTGTGAATTTACTTGTAAGACTGGTCTGGTGCAATGGGGGAATTGATGAGAAAGTACTATGCAGCATCAGACTGTCCTTACTGTAATTGTAAATCACTAGAAATCTAAGTGTAAATGTCATCTTGTACTGTGAATTAGGAAGCTGGAACTTTGTATCATGTGAGTGTTTATCATACTCTTGCAAAAAAAGCAATTAACATTTCTTAGGCAGCACGGTGGCCTAGTGGTTAGCACTTCTGCCTCACAGCACTGGGGTCATGAGTTTGATTCCCAACCATGGCCTTATCTGTGTGGAGTTTGTATGTTCTCCCCGTGTTTGCGTGGGTTTCCTCCGGGTGCTCTGCTTTCCTCCCAAAGCATACTGGTAGGTTAATTGGCTGCTATTAAATTGCCCTTACTCTCTCTCGACTCGGTCTCTGTGTGTGTATGTTAGGGGATTTAGATTGTAAGCTCCAATGGGGCAGGGACTGATGTGAATGAGTTCTCTGTACAGCGCTGCGGAATTAGTGGCGCTATATAAATAGATGATGATGATTTATTTCTGGTAATTTGAACTCTGGAAATTAGGTATCATGATATAATCCTATATCTATATCACATTTCTTAATGTGTAATCATAATAGGATGCTAAACATTGTTCATATATATCAAAATGTATTGTAGCCTTTTGGAAAATGTAGGCACACACATACGTTCTGCTTAACATCAAAAGAAAACCATGTTAAATTTTGTTTTGCCCTCTTGCAACCTAATCCATAATTAAGAATTTAATTTGAAATTTGATCCAAACCTTTGGGACAACAGTTTTAAATTATTTTTGATGACCTTATTAAACGTTAAATGGGTACTTCTGGTTTGTCTTGAAAAACTAATGTTCTGTTATGCTACTTTACATTATATTTATGTTGAATCCTGCATTTGTATACATTTTGTGTAAAAGTATCTGTTTCATTGTAAAACTGTTGAGATGAAATGATGCGTTAATGTTTTGCATGTGGTTGTTTGCATATAGGCTCCAAATATTTCTTCCTTTTTTTTTTTTTTTTAAGTACGTTATCAGGTATTTCAAAGCCAATAAATGCAAAATAAATTTATTACCCACATCATACGAGCGTACTTGGAAGGAAGCTTGCAGCTACACTTAACTCTGTGCGTAATCCAGTGCTGACCACGTCTAATGTTAATAGGTATATGTAGGTGTTACTGCCGCATTTTATATGTGGGTTATAGAATATTTGAGACCCCCAGAATCTGTTAAACCATCAAAGTGGTTACTTAACGCTGAAAGATTTTGTGCACTTGTTTTGTCAATATGTAACTTTATTTTTGTTCTTCTTTGTACAGGTCTACAGGCAGGATTGTGAGACTTTTGGTATGGTCGTGAAGATGCTTATAGACAAGGACCCTTCCCTTGAAAAGCAGGTCCAATTTGCATTACGGCAGAATTTAAGTGAGATCGGAGAGAGGTGTATTGAAGAACTGAAACTGTACATTGCTGAGTATGACGCAGCACATCAAGACCTAGCATAGCATGTACAAAGTTACTGTGGATTTTGCATTTTCTTTTGGACTCTATCTTTATAACTTATAACATATAGAGTTGTCCAATGTTAAGATGACATTTGATGTGTTTCATAGGTATTACAAATCCTTTTTGCTATATATTTTTTTTGTTTTTGTTTTTTTGTCATTTTGCAAAGCCGAACTGGTTACGTGTAGATAATGAGTAGGATCAGCTGCAGGTGTGTATTTTATTCAATGTTCTTTTACTTGTTTTTACTGCAGTGTTTGTAAAGTTGGTCACATTTATTATTTGTTTTCAATAAGGTGTATTGGCAGATCTGTCAAGTGTAAACTGCATAGGGATTACAATATTTTGGGAGTTTTTTTATTTCATCACTTTCTCTGGGAACTATTACTTCCTTCTGTACAACATATTTGTTATTTTACATGAAAAAAAAAATTGTTTTAAAGTAATGAGATGCCATATATTGTAAATACATGTAGTCCATATAGTAAGTGCCTACAAATCTTGAGAAGGAAACTGATCATAATAAAATAGGCACAAAGAAATACAATAAATATCATATGGACCAACCTGTGTTATTCATAATTATTGTGACAAGTATCTTGAATCAACATTAAACTCTTTCATACAGTAAAGTAAGCTTAAAGAATATAGGAGGACGGAAGGACGTTGTGTTAAATTGTTGTGCCATTAGAACATTGTGGCTGAATTAAGTACAAATTAAAACACTTTGGGTAGTATTTATAAAATAAATTGTGCATATGTAACTGTGCAAAAAAAGTAGACTATTTTAATTTACTAAAATGTACAAGAAAAATTACATAGATTTTGAATTATGTAGAAAAGTTTGAACTCTCTCTAAACATGTGAGTCTGCTGCTTCAAATATAAACATAATTTAACAAAGTTTATGGATTATGTCTGTACTTTGCAATTGTCTTATTTTTTCTTGCATTTCATTTCCATGACACTCACACATTGGCAATGTTTAGTGGTGATATGAATAAATCACATAGCAGTACCGGATTACAGGATCAATTAAAACCATTACGTAAAGGTCTAAAGTACTCCCCAATTTCCACTCAGAATAAATTAGATACATACATTGACCTTCATAAATTAATGAGAGATTCTGGTTAATATATATATTTTGTAAAGTATCCAAACTCCAACTAAGAAAAAAAACAAAAAAACTGTTGCTTTGATATAAATTTGTTTTGGAGTTTTCATTTTGTATGTACAGTTTTATAAAAGGACCCTTCTTGGAAACTTCCCAAAGGCTGGTGGAAAAAGATGTCAACAGCATCTTGTTAAATCTAATTTTTTCTTTATCCATCAGAAATGAAAACAAAAATAATAATTACACAACAGTGTGTCATTAAGAGTGTGGGCTTGGTCACTACAGAGAGAGATATTTGAAAGAGACTGAGGGGTATGTTTACTAAACTGTGGTTTTGAAAAAGTGGAAATGTTGCCTATAGCAACCAATCAGATTCTAGTTATCATTTATTTAGTACATTCTACAACATGACAGCTAGAATCTGATTGTTTGCTATAGGCAACATCTCTACTTTTTTAAACCTTCAGATTAGTAAATATATCCCTGAGTGTCTCCTAGCAGATTATATATATATATATACCTTCAAAGCAATCAAAAGCTATATACAGCGCCACTAAGTCCGCAGCGCTGTACAGAGAAAGCGATCCCACTGAAGTATTTTTCTGAACTTGATTGGAAGGCCTCCTATTGGAGATATCAGCCAATCAAGAACGTGATTAAATTTTTTTTTTTATTAAACACACAATTTTAAAAATGCGCTTTTTTTTTTATTATTATTTATTTATTTTTTATAATATTAGGCATTGGAAAACTTTTAATGAATTACTAATACAATTTAGGTTTTAATATCTCGGGCAGCGGTTCCCAAAGTGTGCGCCACGGCTCCCAGGGGTGCCGCGGCCATGAAGACTAAAAAAAAAAACTTGCCAATCCGGTGACGCCCGGGACCCGACATCCTCCTCCTTTTCTCGCTTCTCACTGAATGTCTGGCGTGACGTCATCTCGTCCAACATATTCAGTGAGGAGCAGCAGGAGAGAGGAGGATGCTGGGTCCCTGGCACCGCCGGATTGGTAAAAAGACACAAGAGAAGACAGAAGGCCAGGTATGACAAGTAAAAAAAGGGGAGGGGAAATGGTGATAGGAAACAGCAATGGAGGAGCATAAGAATGAAGGAGGGTACAGTGTGATGATTTTTGTACATGTTGTTTTGTTTGATCTTATTCCTCTTCATATTAGCTGTAAATTATTCTTTGACAGAAATATAATTGAAAAAAATATATAAAAATATTATTTCTCTTTCATCCAGTCTGGGGGACACTGCTTACCATGGGGTTGTGGAGGGGAGCTTGAGGAGTTGGCACCTAACTAGTTAACTTTTAGTGCTGCCGACAGACCCCTCCCCTCTACAATCCCCCTGCCTCTTCCTCTTCCTGTCAGTTTTTTTCAGGTGCCCTGGAGTTGGGCAGTGTTTTTTATAGCTAGTATAAATGTAAAAATTTAAAAAATTTTATTTTTTTATTCACTACTATTGGTGGCAGTGCTGGAGTGTGTTCTATGATAGAGAACACACTCACAGCCAGCAGCGCAGGCATTCTCCTGTCAGATGGGAGCCATAGGCTCTCACTGACAGGGAAACTTTCAGAAGGGTGCCTAAACTGAGGAGTGACAAGCGGTCTCATGGACCGCTGCACTCCTCCAGCCTCCCCGATAACCGGCGCTGCCATTACAGGCAAAGAGTGCCGGTTATCGGATTAGCAAGTAGCGGCGGCCATCTTGGATTTTCGGGCCAGCAGCGCTACGGAGAGAGGAGGAAGGGGGCTATACCACGGTTCCCCTCTCATGCATAGGAGGAGGGTGCCGGGTATGTCGCTGCGGAGACCTCTTTATTAGAGGTCTCCACTATCTGCCACGCACCATTTTTTATTTTTTTCTATTTTTAAAACTGTTTTGGAGCTATTGAAGGGAGGGGAGCTAATGCATAGAGTTCCCCCTCCTTCCACAGAGAGATGGTATATCCCAGTCTTCTGGCGCCAAAAGAAGCCCGGGAAGAGAGACCAGAGCTGAGGGAGAAATCACAGGACAGACTGCCGTGGACTTCTCTCCTTTGTGGCCCCTGGCTAAGTATCAGCTTATTAAACACACATTTTGGATCTTTTTCTGTGTAAAATAGTAGGCTAGTAAGGTTTTACATATAGTCTCCTACTTGCCTACATATATATTGCTGTTTAACTTACAAGTACAACTTTTATTATATAGATTAGTTGTTTCTTGTTATGCAATCTGTTTTTTCCTGCATACATATCTCTCTATATTCTCTCTGTTTACACAGCTAGATTAACCCTTTAATCTGTGTGTTTGGTGTGCCTTCCTTTATAATAATGACAGATAAGGGAAAGGGCCCTATTACAAAATATTTCACTTGTTCAAAGTGTCAAGTTAAATTACCGTGTGGGCAGGGGGACCCTTTGGCGCTCTGTTCTGCATGTGATGCAGGGGCTTCCACTGTGCAGACTCATCAGTCCACAGCCCCACTGACGGAGGAGCCGGCCTGGGTGGCGTCCCTGACACAGTCTGTTTCCTCCTTAGCTCAGATGGTATTACAATCTAACCAATTGCTATCTAATATGGCTACTTCGGTGGCTTCTAATAGCACTCAGCTGGGCCTCCCTGTTACCACAGGCTCCATTGGAATGTCTTTACCAGGACCTTCCTCTTCCTTTTCTGACCTAACCCCTATTCCCACAGAAGCGGCATGGTCTACAGCTTTCCTTAAAGGTTTAAATAAGCTTAACTTGTTGCTTGAGTCCCCAAACATCCCGTCCGCTAGAAGAAAGAGACCTAGATCAGATAATCCTATCACGGTCCTTTCAGATTCGGAGGAATCTTCTGAGGATGAGGGGGTTGTTTATTCCGATTCTGACCAAGTTCAGTCTTCGGAACAGGAGGATAGTTCTAAAAGCCAATTTTTTAATGATTTGGTCTTTGCGGTTAGACAGGCGTTGGACCTCCCAGAACCGGAGGATCCTACGCCTAGAGACAGAATTCTGTTTAAAAAGGCCAAAAGAAAGGCTTCCCGTTTTCCCCCTTCTAGGGAACTCGTAGACATTGCAGAAGGAGCATGGAAACAACCTCAGAAGAGGTTCTCAGTTCACAGAAGATTCTCCTCCTTGTATCCCTTACAGGAGGAGGAGGAGGTAATTCGTTGGGAAAGTATTCCTAAAGTAGATGTTCCTATCGCCCGTTTGGCTAAACACACCTAACTTCCAGCTCCTGGTTCAGCGTCCCTTCCGGATGCCAATGACCGGAAGGTTGAACCCCAACTGAAATCTATTTTCGCGGCTGCAGGTTCGTCCTTTAGACCCACATTTGCTTCAGCTTGGGTTGCCAGAGCCATGGAAGTATGGGCAGACCAGCTGGCAGAGGCCTTACAGGGCTCTGATTTACTCCCCCTGGCCTTACATTTGAAGGAGGCATCGGGGTACATTTATGAGGCGGCCCAAAATTCAGCAGCTGTCTCCTCCTCTATACAGGCTGCATCCATTTCAGCCAGAAGAACTCTATGGCTGAAATCCTGGGAAGGAGATGCGGAATCAAAAAAGTCTGTTGAAATCATTCCTTTTTCAGCAGCAGGTTTGTTTGGTCCCAGGCAACTGGGGGCAAGAGTCTTTGTTTCTTCAACAGTGAACAGCGTCCTCCCAAGACTCTTGGATTCGGGGCATTATATCAAGGGGATACAGGATAGACCTGCTGGGCCCCAGGCCCCATCGTTTCTTCGTAACCCCTCTACCCCAAGATCCATTCAGAAGACAGGCAATACAGGATTGTGTCGCCTCTCTTCTCTCTCAGATAGTTATCTGCAGGGTTCCAGAATTCCAAAAGGGACGGGGGTTTTATTCAAACCTGTTCCTTGTGAAGAAGCCGGACGGCTCCTTCCGACCCATTTTAAATCTAAAGAGCCTCAATGTGCACCTAAAAGTCGACACATTTCGGATGGAATCTCTGAGGTCGGTCATAAACGGTTTGGAGAAAGGTCAATTTATGGCTTCCATAGACATAAAAGATGCATACCTCCACATTCCCATTTGGAAGGGCCATCAGTCCCTCCTCAGATTCACTGTAAGACCCTTCCATTATCAGTTTCGGGCCCTCCCATTCGGCCTCTCCACGGCGCCGAGGGTTTTCACAAAAGTCATGTCGGTTATGGCAGCTCGTCTTCACCTTCTGGGCATCCAGGTCGTGCCTTATCTGGATGACCTGCTCTTCAAATCCTCCTCAGAGTGTTGTTTGCGTTATCACTTGTCCCTTGCCTTGGCGGTTCTCAGGGGCCACGGATGGCTCATCAACTTGAAGAAGTCTCAGATGGTTCCGTGTCAACGCATGGTTTTCCTGGGCCTCATCATGGACACCAGCCAGCAAAAGGTGTTCCTGCCTGTCGAAAAGGCTACTTCAATTCAGGAAATAACATCCCAGGTCTTGTCCTCTCCCAGCCCCTCAATCCACTTGTGCATGCGGCTGCTGGGAAAGATGGTGGCCTCTTTCGAGACCATTCCATTTGGTCGAGCCCACTCTCGCTGTTTTCAGTGGGATCTGTTGAAGAAGTGGTCAGGATCCCACCTACGCCTGGATCTCCAGAAGATCTCTCTATCCCCGAGGTCCAGAGAATATCTCCAGTGGTGGCTGATTCAGGATCACATGACAGTGGGCAGATCCTTCTCTCCGTGGGTGTGGGTCATAGCCACGACAGACGCCAGCCTGAAAGGTTGGGGGGCGGTTATCCTACACCTCCGGCTTCATGGCATTGGGTCGGTTCAGAATCATCCCTACCCATAAATGTGTTGGAGCTGAAGGCTATTCTTTTGGCCCTCAAAGGGGGACAATCCCTCCAGGGCCACCCTGTCAGGATTCAGTCCGACAATGCCACGGCTGTGGCATATGTCAACAGACAGGGAGGAACCAAGAGTGCAGCGGCAATGAAGATTGCAGCCCAGATTTTGTCTTGGGCAGAACTTCATGTTCCGGAAATATCGGCAGTATTCATCCCAGGAATACACAATTGGGAAGCCGACTATCTCAGTCGCAACCAAATGATGCCGGGGGAGTGGTCTCTCCATCCGGAAGTCTTTCAGTCCCTAGTACAGAGATGGGGTCTTCCGGACACAGATCTTATGGGCTCCAGACACAACAGGAAGGTCTTCAGGTTTTGCGCAAGGTCAAGAGACCCCTTAGCGGTGGCAGTGGACGTCATGACCATGCCATGGGAGTTCAGGATAGGATACCTATTTCCTCCCATCCCCATGCTTCCTCGCGTTCTCAGACGGGTAAGGCAGGGAAGTCGGCCAGTAATTTTAGTAGCTCCCTCATGGCTGCGCCGAGTCTGGTACGCAGACATAATCTCCATGGCAGAAGGACCCGGGGTTCGTCTCCCATCTCGAGACGACCTTCTCCTTCAGGGTCCAATCCGTCACCTGAATTTACCTCAGCTCAGTTTAACGGCATGGCTGTTGAAGCCAGCCTCTGGAGGGCTAGAGGTTGTAATCCTCCAGTGTGGTGAACACTATAATGCGAGCCAGAAAGCCAGTCTCAGCTCGCATTTATCACCGGATTTGGAAAACCTATATCAGATGGTGTGAAAATAGGACATGTCACATCCTCTTTTCATCTCCCTAGTTTATTGGCTTTTCTTCAGAAGGCCTGGAAGCAGGGCTTCGTTTAGGTTCCCTAGAAGTTCAGGTATCGGCACTTTCAGTCTTTTTTTCACCTGAAATTAGCGGTTTTGCCAGATATTAGGACTTCCTCCAGGGAGTCTTGCATATTCAGCCTCCCTAGGTTCCGCCTACAGCACCGTGGGATCTCTATCTGGTGCTGGATATGCTTAAAGGGCCTCCCTTTGAGCCTTTTCTTGTGGCAGATTGAAATGGTTGACCTGGAAGGTCCTATTTCTTTTGGCTATTGCATCTGCACATAGGCTTTCAAAAATAGAAGCTCTGTCCTGTTGGGAACCATATATTGGTTTTCCACGAGGACAGAGCAGTGTTGAGAACCCTCTCTTCTTTCGTTCCTAAAGTAGTTTCGGTTTTCCATCTGAATCAAGAAATTGTAGTTCCGGTCTTCTCATCTACTTTCCATTCGGATCAACAGTCTATGGAAAAGTTAGATGTGGTTAGGGCTCTCCGCATTTATGTCAAAAGAACTTCTCAGATTAGACGTACTGATTCTCTGTTTGTTCTTTATGATGCTAATAAGAGAGGCTGGCCAGCCTCAGAACAGTCCATTGCAAGATGGATTACGGATACTATTAGGCAAGCTTACATAAGGCTAGCCGTCCGGTGCCAGAGAGACCTGGTCCTCTGTCTACACCTTTACAAAAATTTTACCAGTATAATGTATTTGCATCCGCGGATGCAAATTTCGCCCGTAATGCTTTGCGAGCGGGATTTTCAGAGTAGTCCCACCCTTAGGGGGCTGCTTTAGAACGTCCCCATGGTAAGCAGTGTCCCCCAGACTGGATGAAAGAGAAAAGAGGATTTATGTACTTACGTTAGATCCGTTTCTCTGATTCCGTCTGGGGGACACTGCGATCCCTCCCTTCTGCTTTTCCTCTGTGTGCTCTTGTTTGACTGCCCTTTTTTCTCCTTGGGCTTTTTAATTAACTGACAGGAAGAGGAAGAGGCAGGGGGATTGTAGAGGGGAGGGGTCTGTCGGCAGCACTAAAAGTTAACTAGTTAGGTGCCAACTCCTCAAGCTCCCCTCCACAACCCTATGGTAAGCAGTGTCTCCCAGACGGAATCAGAGAAACGGATTTAACGTAAGTACATAAATCCTCTTTTTCCATTGGATTTATATGTATTATTTTTGCAAATAACTTACTAAGTATTTCTGTCCTGACCTAAATACTTATTACGTTATTTTGACCCAACCACTTATAAAATGGGACTGCTTGGTAATTAGTTTGGAGAGGTGCCTTGAAAAAAATTATGGACACTCTCTAAGGGTGCCACTAACTGAAAAAGTTTGGGAACCACTGATCTAGGGGACACATCATTTCTCATTCAAAGTTGAAGTCAAGTACATGTTATCAACTGTTTGTGCAGCACGTACACTACCTCTTGCTTTTTCTGTTCATTCAACTGATACTAATTAAGTAGTAGCATCGTCTCACAAATCAGAATGTCATACACTAAGGGGGGGGAATTCAATTGCCGGCGATGTGGTGCGCAGACATTGTGCCATTATAACACATTATTTCTGGCAGCCCTAAATTCAGGCTTTGATTTAGATTAATTTTTTACTAAATGAACATCATATTTACATTTTTTTACATCCCTCTTAACACCAAATATATTTTTTTCATCTGTTTTTTAATGTATGAAACTTTATTTCTTTGTCATAAAGTTTATATTTTTTCATAAATGATCTATTTGTATATACAGAATAATTGAAATTGGATAGCCTTGATAGTGAGTATGCATATAAAGTAATCTCTTATTTCTGAAGTTCAGTGTGCTGCCACACAATAACATTGTTTTCAAGTGCTACCTGATCAAAATATTCAAGCTTGAATGACCAATGTTTCTGAAAGATCTTTTTAATTGAGATATTTTGTGTGCCACAAGTGTATCAATATGTATCTCATTGCAGCGACTATGATCAGATTGTGGGAAGAATTGTGTATTCTTCTCTGTTCTTAACAATTGATTGATTAAAATTATATCACTAGGAATTACAAATGATAAATAAAGATGCCATATGTGGATGTTTGGCTGATAATAAACATTTCTAATTCATTGGGCAGAATATCATGAAAAGATAATAAATGGAGATAACAAATTAAAATAAACTTTACAGTGTCATATAAAGAAAAATCATAAGACATGCATAAAGTTATGTTGACCGACTACTTTTGAGAAACATTACCATATGACTAACTGATGAGTCTTTTGTGTGGTTTAGCTTGCATTGGAGTAAGTTGATGAGGAAATGTTTGTATTGATTTCAGATGATGAGTTCTCTGCCATTATCATGGACAGGAAATAGACTGCAGATGAATGGACTTGCTCCTGGATTTAGGAATAGCATGTGCAATTCCAAATATGTTAAGATCTGTGAAAGCTTTGAAACATTTTCAAATATTACTCTGAATAGAACACATGAAATGTATTTGTTGTAACAGAGATCCTGGCAGTGCCTAATGATCAGTGTTATATTCCAGAGACTTTTGCTTGCTGGTTTTTCAATCTTTAGCAAATCCCTGGTCTTCCTGCCTTTGACAGGTTTTTTTTTTTTAATACGTTAGTATATTCCCCATCACCGACAAAGGATTAAAAATAAATAAATAAAAAGAACAAGTGCTGTATTAGAGAGCCTGTTACATTATTCTACTCTGATCTGATAAAACGGACGTATTGGTGATATCTGTACTGCTTTGGAACAAACCATGCCTCCTGCAGTGTTATACCTTATTATTTACTTGACTAATTAAAGTGATTCTCTTTTACAGGTATGAAATATATTCTCGTTTTTAATTGCTTGGGTCTATTTCCAGACAGTGGTTTAATTTCCGTTATTTGGAGTACCATGTCTAAAATCAGGGGCAGAGCTATCATGGCATGGCCATTACGTGCAGGGGTGCAGACAGTGGAGGGGGAAGCAGGTGCCATGTGTACTGGAAAAGAGACACTAACCTTGTGTGGTCACGTCCCATTTGGTAGCTATGGAAGGGGCCCCAAGAACTTCTGTATCGGGGCCTGTCCTTTTGGAGGACCTGGCTACTGGACCCAGTGGAAAGTGAGGTCTGGCAATGTTGGTGCCATCCGCAGTGAGACCTAGTCATTCATCTATTAGGTCAGGCTGTCAGCGAATCAAAATGATTAAGCTTCACTTTGCCTTGCTGTCAGATTGTGAGAGACTAAGTACTCCTCTGGAGAACAATTGAGTCATGTGCAGGGGATTGGGAGAGAGAGGAAATACATTACTAATTGTGGGGGGGGGGGGGGGGTTTCGTCATGGGAGGTTAGAGGAGATGTATTATTAGAGAGCTGATGGGGTAGAATATGTTACAGGGGGAAGGAGTGGAAAGTACGCATTACTACAGGGTGGACGGGGAAATGTGTTACTACAAGGGTGATGAAGTGGAACATGTTACTATAGAGGTGATGGAGATGTTACTACAGACATGAGTGCTATGGGACCAGATATCCAACACACAAACGCACACAGGTTCTACACCCCTGGTCTACAGTCATGGCCAAAAGTTTTGAGAATGACACAAGTACTGTTTTTTACAAGGTTTGCTGCTTCAGTGTTTAGACCTTTTTGTCAGATGTTGCTATGGTATAGTGCAGGGTTTCCCAAACCCAGTCATCAGGGCTCCCCAACAGTGCAGGTTTTCCGGATCACATGTGACATAATTAGGTTGACCTGTGGATCTGTTACAATGTGTCAGTCAGTAATGAATACACCTGTGCTCCAGCAGGGAGATATGGAAAACCTGCACTGTTAGGGAGCCCTGAGGACTGGGTTTGGAAACCCTGGTATAGTGAATTAAAATTATAAGCATTTCATAAGTGTCAAAGGCTTTTATTGACAATTACATCAAGTTTATGCAAAGAGTCAATGACCCTTATTTTTGAAGACCTCAGCAATTCGCCCTGGCATGCTGTCACTCAACTTCTGGGCCATATACTGACTGATGGCCACCCATTCTTGCCAACATGCTTAGAGTTTGTCATAATTTGTGGGTTTTTGTTTGTCCACTAGCCTCTTGAGGATTGACCACAAGGTCACAATGGGATTAAGGTCTGGGGAGTTTCCTGTCCATGGAACCAAAATTTCGATGTTCTGATCCCCAAGTCACTTAGTTATCACTTTTGCCTTATAGCAAGGTGTTCCATCATGCTGGAAAAGGCATTGTTCATCACCAACCTGTTCTTGAATGGTTGGGAGAAGTTGCTTTTGGAGGATGTTTCAGTACCAATCTTTATTCATCGCTATGTTCTTAGGCAAAATTGTGAGTGAGCCCACTCCCTTGGCTGAGAAGCAACCCCACACATGAATGGTCTCAGGATGCTTTACTGTTGGCATGATACAGGACTGAAGGTAGCACTTGCCTTTCCATCTCCGGACAAGCGTCTTTCCAGATGCTCCAAACAATCTGAAAAGTGGATTCATCAGAGAAAATGACTTTACTCCAGCTATCAGCAGTTCAATCTCTGTACCTTTTGCAGAATATCAGTCTGTCACTGATGTTTTTCCAGGAGAGAAGTGGCTTCTTTACTGGCCCTCGACACTAGGCCATCCTCCAAAAGTATTTGCCTCACAGTGCGTGCAGATGCACTCACACCTGTCTGCTGCAATTCCTGAGCAAGCTCTGCACTGGTGGTGCCCCGATCCCGCAGCTGAATCAACTTTAGGAGACTGTCCTGGTGCTTGCTGGACATTCTTGGGCGCCCTGAAGCCTTCATCACAAGTATTCAACCTCTCTCTTTGAAGTTCTTGATGATCCGATAAATGGTTGATTTAGGTGCAATCTTTCTAGCAGCAATATCCTTGCCTGTGAAGCCCTTTTTGTGCAAAGCAATGATGACTGCACGTGGTTTCTTGCAGATAACAATGGTTAACAGAGGAAGTACAATGAGTTCAAGCACCACCCTCCTTTTAAAGCTTCCAGTCTGTTATCCTAACTCAATTAGCAATGCAGAGTGATCTCTAGCCTTGTCTTCGTCAACACTCTCACCTGTGTTAACGAGATAATCACTGACCTGATGTCAGCTGTTCCTTTTGTGGCATGGCTGAAATGCAGTGGAAATGTTGTTTTTGGGATAAAGTTCATTGTCATAGCAAAGAGGGACTTAGAAATGAATTACAATTCATCTGATCACACTGACATTCTGGAGTATATGCAAATTCCCATCTTAAAACCTGAAGCAGCAGACTATGTGCAAAATAATATTTGTGTCATTCTCAAAACCTTTGGACCATGACTGTACAGTGAGAGCAGAGCCGACAGACTGCACCCCTGTTGCCAGTTTGGAGCAGAGTTCTAAACTAGTAAGCGCGCGCACACACACACACAAAGCTTGTGTGAGGATTGCAATACACCCGAAAGTAGGTAAACCATTCACATTTTAATGCATTCCTGACAACCATTTGTGTTTTATGTTTATTTTTCCAGGTCTTTTTGTTGAGAGGCTCCTCAGTCTCTTCATCATAAGGACATGGGATGTGGGAAGTTAAGGATGTGTGGTGGCACAAACATCCTCTGATGTACGAGCACAGGAAGGTGGGGGTCTGTCTAGTTTGAGTGTACCCCACTCCCAATGTCTGTTTATCAAATCACTGTGGTAATTGTGGAAACAGGAGTTCTGTACAGTCCACAGTAATTCTTTATTCAGTATATATAAACAAACTGCACTGTAACTAAACTTCCCAGCATGCCAAGTCAGTGATTGTTGTGGCATGCTATTTGTGATACAAAATGGGTCGTTCTGAAGAGCTCAGTGACTTCAAGCATGGTAATGTGATAGGATGACACCTTTGCAATAAGATGGTTCGTGAAATTTCATCCCTGCTGGATATTCCACGGTCAACTGTGACATTATTAGAAAGTGGAAGCGTTTAGGAACAACAGCAACTCAGCCACGAATCGAAAGACCACATAAAATCACAGAGCAGGGTCAACGACTGCTAAGGCACATGGTGCGTAAAAGTCACCAACGCTCTGCTGATTCCATAGCTGAAGAGTTCCGAACTTCCACTGACATTAATGTAAGCTCAAAAACTGTGCAGAGAGAGATTAATAGAATTGGTTTCCATGGCTGAGCAGCTGCATGCAAACCTCACATCACCAAGACAAATGCCGAGCATTGTATGGAGTGGTGTAAAGCACACCGACACTGGACTGTGGAGCAGTGGAAACGTGTTCTGGGGAGTGATGTTTCATGCTTCTCTGTTTGACAGGCAGATGGGAGAGTGTGGGTTTGGCGGATCCCGGGAAAACATTACCTGACTGACTGCATTATGCCAACTGTGAAGTTTGGTGGAGGAGGGATAATAGTATGAGGTTGTTTTTCAGGGTTTGGGCTAGGCCCCTTATCTCCAGTGAAGGGCAATCCTAATGCTTCACCATACCAAGTCATTTTGGACAATACTATGCTTACAACTTTGTGAAACAGTTTGGGGAAGGCCATTTTCTATTCCAACATGTATGTGTCCTAGTGCACAAAGCAAGGACTACAAAGACATGGTTTGATGAGTTTGGTCTGGAAGAAATTGACTGGCCTGCAGAGAGCCCTGACCTCAACCCCATCGAACACCTTTGGGATGAACTGGAACCGAGATTGCAAGCCAGGCCTTCACATCCAACATCAGTGCCTGACCTCATAAATGCTCTACAGAATGAATGGGCACAGACTCCCACAGAAACACTACAACATCTTCCAAGAAGAGGTATCGGCTTCATTTTAAAGTATATGTATTTAAATACAATGTCATTACAGTCCCTGTTGGTGTAATGGTCAAGCGTCTGAGAATACTTTTGTCCATATAGTGTATATATACATACAGGATATAGAATTACTGTGGTGGAACTATGAAAAACTATAAAAAAAAATAAAAAAATCTTTAGCCACTTTATGTATCTGTATGTCTGTGATGTATGTGTAATGCCACTTAAGTGAGGTTATTCCACAACCACTTAACAGACTCTCCATGCACCATTCAGCACTAAACTATGTGGGCCCTTACCTTCGTTTTTTCCAAAGGTTTCTGGTTAGGTGCGGCAGGAGAAGAAAGGCCAGAATAATTTGAAGTCATAAGTATCACTATAACATCTAATACTACAATTTAACTACAAAATTTGGTGACAATCTAATAGACACAATTCCAGAATATTGAATTAAAAATGTATTTTATTCTGAACCATGTGACTACTTTAAAATAGCAATATTTCCTTTTGTTATGTGCGTGTCTTCCTCCCCCTCGATCACCTGTTTTTTTGCCATCACACATAATGCATTCAGGTTACAACGCAGCCATAATCCTTTGCCACAGAATCTGCAAATCATTAAGTGCTCAACTAACACTGTTTAAAAAATAAATTAAAAAAAAGTGTCATTTTTTTTTTTGTCTCCTTTACAACATGTGACAACTGAATATAACTTAAAGAAGTTGTTTTAATCAACAGGATCATAGGGTAAATGGCAGCTTGATGCTTTAAGCTATATTGAGTTACCCTCTTGGATGAAGATCTTTCCCAGCTGCTGTCTGCTGTGATCACAGTAAGAAGTCTCATCACCTTCTGACCTCTGTCTGCTCTTACAACTTCTTATTCATTCCATACCTATCCCTAACCATCATTAACAGTTTATCCTTGTAGTTTTCTGATAGTTGATTAGAACATAAACTATTTTCTAGTTAAAACATTTAGTAGACACCGGAGTTTTTATCTTTTTAAATAGGAAAAGAGACCACATTAGAAAGGTGAGTGGAAAAGGGGAAGGGGTCATAGCGGCCTCTCACATGTTCTAATATGGAGAGTGTGTCCGAGTTATGTCATCGGTTACTTATATTGCATTTTCTCTTGGAACAGGTAAAATAGACCTCTAAGCTACTAAGATCACTGGTAACTGCATGTTCCTCTTTTTGCCCAAAGTCTTCAACTGTGCGGAGTTGTCGTTTCCATAAAGCGGAGGTAACTGCTATTGCAGCATACAGCAGATGGATGTAAAATATATATTTAGTAAGCCCCAACTTAAAAAGGTGTGATGAATGAATAAAAAGACAGGATACAGAGATTTTAGGGCAGTTACAAATACCATGGAGCCCAGCATCACTGTGTACCCATAAATCTTTGAGAATTGCGGCTTTGCGAAGACACATCTTTTATCCCCAAATCAATATAATCAATAACTTATTACATGCACCTAAGCCTTGTCTGTTTTCCCTTGTAGATTGAAGGCTCTAACGAGCTGGTTTTAATGTCTTTTGTCTCAGGTTTTTATCGTAGTCAATGTATGTTTGCAAGGTGGAATATGTGGTCAATGTATAGATAATTGTGAACGAAATATGATCTGTGTTATGGCTAACTTGCCATTCAGACTTAACATGTGAACGTTTTTGGATGCCAATGTCACTGTCCAGTTTTGACATTGGGACTGTATTGAGTAGAAATTTTTATGGCCTAGATGAATTGTGTAATATGGTATTGCAACTGTGTAAAGAATGGGAAGGGAATAAAGTAGAGTAGCTGATTTACTATGTGTATTTGAACAATGAAACACCTTCCAAAGCACAAAAAAGTTGGGGGTTCTCCAGAGATGTGGTAAGGAGAGGAGGATGTAGGCTGCACAGTTTAAAGCAGTCAGAAAAGATAAATAATGTTCTCATGAAACCCATCCAAAAGATGTGGGTTGTGGCTGGTTTTCATTAATGGAGGGATGATCTCAGTCCCACATTATTTTTAACAGACTGCAGTGAAAAATCAAAGTAATATTGAACAGTGCATTTTACCTTCATGCTTCATATGTATGGAAGTTTCAGTTTTGTTGTTTAGTTGTCCTAATAGCTTTGTGTTTTTTGTTGTTGCTTTTGTTTATCGTTTTTTTTTTTACCACTGTTGCATGTTTTTACTGAAGGGAATGTTTACTCATTTTGACAAATTAACTTCATATATACTTATCAAATTAAACCAACACGAATTTATTAGTGAGTATGATAAATTAGTGACATAATGAAATAATTATATAATGGAACAATTTGTCAATAGAAAAATTAGCTACCTGAAGTTTTTTTGTGCAGTTAGCATGCATACATAATAGGCAAAATAGCCGGTCAACATACCTCCCAACTGTCCCTCTTGTGGTGGGACATCCCGATTTGCAGGCCACAAAAGGAGATTAGCTTAACAAAAAATGTGGGTGCAGTTTTACAATCAATCTGCCCATTTGTTGGCAAAGTTTGTACTAAACTGGGGAAGGGCAATGCAGCAGGAGAGACGGAGCGAGAGCGCTCCTATATACCAACACACCCCCCCCCCCTCGCTTAGTAACGTCTCCTGTCACAAAGAAAAACAATTTAACTTTATCAAACATCACATTTTTCAATAAAGTCTCTTTTTTTCCTGTAACAAGAAATCAAGGGTTAATAAACAATACAAGTCATCAATTCTTGGAATTCTTTTGGTTTTAGTCCAATGTCTTTTCTCAAGATTGATTGTAGATTGATTCACATCATATGTGATGTCTGGTTGAGTCTCAATACTTGCAAACATTAAGCTTCCAACAGCATTTCTGTAAGGGATTAGACTCATTTTCTCTATCTCTTTACTGCTTATTGGTGACATTGCATTTGTCATTCTTAAGCTTTTATCCACAGGTGTATTAGCTGGTTTTGCGTGAAACATCCCATACTTGGTAAGTATCTTTTGGATGTATGCCTGTTGATCAATTGTAACAGTTCCATCATTCAAATTTTGCACAATCCTCATGCCTAACAGCAGTACAAACTGCCTA
Organism: Mixophyes fleayi; assembly: GCF_038048845.1. Lineage (NCBI taxonomy): Eukaryota > Metazoa > Chordata > Amphibia > Anura > Limnodynastidae > Mixophyes > Mixophyes fleayi. Next base: position 194,763,613 of record NC_134405.1, read on the forward strand.
ACTAGCAGTACAGCATCAAGCTTAATGTACCAACAGCAACCACTTTGTTTAAGACCATAAAGTGACTTCTTTAGGAGGCAGACTTTACCTTCCTGGTAGACACCCTCATTGTAGTGTTTATGTGGCTCCATGTAAATCTCCTCTAACAATTCTCCATTCAAGAATCCAGAGTCAAAGTCAAGCTGATACAACAACAAATCATGGATAGAGGAGATGGCAATCACTAACCTCAGGGTGCTGCATCTGGCAATAGGCAAGAAGATCTCTCCGTAATCGATCCCGGACTTTGGTGTGTAGCCCTTGGCAACAAGGCTGGCTTTATAGCGGGCAATGGTACTGTCCGCATTCACTTTCTTACAAAAGACCCACTTGTTTCTGATTGTTTTGCAGTTACTCAGCCTGTCAACTACAGTCCATGTGTGATTGTCATCCAGAGCTTTTACCTCTGTATCAATAGCCGCTTTTCATTGTTCAGTCGCTGCTTGATTTTGTCTCTTCAATGTTTTGCGGTTCACAAAAGGCTAGATTAGGGAACTCCTCGCTATATCTCCTAGGGGGAATACCTTTGCTTCTAATCGTAAAACTTCTGTTTTGCGGTTGCGTATCCTCAATTAAATTTTCTGTCTCTGACACACTTTCTGCTGTCTGAACATCCAGTGTCACAAACTTTCTTGTGGTTGCTGTTCTAAAACTCCACTGGACAATGGTAATAAGTATTGCTTTTGTTGTTGGTATATAGGAGCGCTTTCGCTCCGTCTCCACTGCTGCGTTGCTATGGCAACCGCAGCACCATCACTGGTGGTCTAGTGAGGAAAGGACTCTAACATCGGTGATGCGCTACTGCGCATGCACGGACCGCCAGACTCGAAGTGCACACTTCCAGCCAGACCAATATATAGAACGGACGCAGCATCAGTAGCTGCGCAACATATATATATAGTAAAAGTTCCCCATTGTGCCCTCATACAGTGACAGGAGATACCCTACACCAGTGGTTCCCAAACTTTTGCAGTTCGCGGCATACTTAGAGTCTCCAAATTTTTTCAAGGCACCCCTCCAAAATAATTATTGAGCAGTCCTGTTTTAGAAGTAGTTGGGTCAAAAAATTGTAATAAGTATTTAGGTCAGGACAGGAATACTTATTTAATTGTATGCAAAAATGCCCCCTCTGCATCCAGACACTCTGCCCTCAGGCACTCTGCCCCCTCTGCATCCAGACACACTGCCCCCTCTGCATCCAGACACACTGCCCCCTCTGCATCCAGACACACTGCCCTCTCTCACACTGCCCCCTCTGTCACTCTGTCCCCTCTCCTCTGCTCTGTCACGCTGTCCCCCCCCCCTCTGCCCTCTCTCACGCTGTGTCCCCCTCCACTGCCTCTCTCACGCTGTGTCCCCCTCCACTGCCCCTCTCACGCTGTGTCCCCCTCCACTGCCCCTCTCACGCTGTGTCCCCCTCCACTGCCCCTCTCACGCTGTGTCCCCCTCCACTGCCCCTCTCACGCTGTGTCCCCCTCCACTGCCCCTCTCACGCTGTGTCCCCCTCCACTGCCCCTCTCACGCTGTGTCCCTCCTCTGCTCTCTGTCCCCATCCTCTGCTCTCTGTCCCCCTTCTCTGCCCCTCTGTCCCCCTTCTCTGCCCCTCTGTCCCCCTTCTCTGCCCCTCTGTCCTCCTTCTCTGCTCTCGGTCCCCCTCCTCTGCTCTCTGTCCCCCTCCTCTGCCCCTCTGTCCCCCTCCTCTGCCCCTCTGTCCCCCTCCTCTGCTCTCTGCTCTCATCCTGGATATGCAGGCAGGACTTGTTGTGGTGCAGGCTCTCCTATTGTGTAGGGCGGCGGTTCCCAAACTGTGCGCCGCGGCTCCCAGGGGTGCCGTGTCGCTGGGGTGCCGCGGGCCAGCCATAAAAAAAAAAGAACACAGAAACGTACCAATCCGTCGGTAACCGGGACCCAGCAGCCTCCTCTCTCCCGCAGCTTGTTACGGACGTCGATATTCAGTGACAGCTGCGGGAGAGAGGAGGCTGCTGGGTCACGGTGCCCGACGGATTGGTACGTTTCTGTGTTCTTTTTTTTTTTATGGCTGGCCCGCGGCACCCCAGCGACAGCGCCGCGGCACCCCTGGCAGCCGCGACGCACAGTTTGGGAACCGCCGCCCTACACAATAGGAGAACCTGCACCACAACAAGTCCTGCCTGCATATCCATGCATAAGAGAATATCTATACAAGTATACTGCTGTATAAACTGTATTGTTTGTTGGTTCTGTTGAACACTGCTGTACTACCAAGTTACCAACTATTGTGAGTAGCTGCATTCTGTTGTTATCATCTTTAACAAAGTTTAAGTTAAAAAGCGTAATGGCTTAATTCCATCAAAGGTATTGCCAACAGGTTATGGGCCCAGGCACTGTGTGTTAAGGTAAACGGTTAAACATAAAGAAAGATACAAAAGTAGGAGAGAATAAAAGGAAACTGATATATTACAGAATGGTCCTTTATTCAGTACACAAAGAAAAATGCACAGAACAGGCACAAGTATGAACTTTGTTAAATTAAAAGGTTCTGAGAATAATGCAACATGGAAATTTGCAATGCAAATGCAGTTAATGCGGGAAAAGTTGTGGAAAGTCACAGTAGATCCAGACGCCAGTCCAAATGCTGATGAGGTGAATTGTCTAAGCTGTAGAACAGCATGTGTGTTCTATCATTAATGATAAAGATTAAGCAAGTGAGATGTGGAGTGCTCTGAAAAATGCATATGAGGACAAAGGTCTGATGAGAAGAATAAACTTGAGGCGTACGCTGTACAGGATTAAATTGAGTGCTTGTGAGAGTATGGATGAGTACATAGACAAAATGCTGTGGATATCCCAGCAATTGGCATCTGTGGGAGCACAGGTGGACGACTAGGAAGTCGCAATGGCGATGCTGCAGAATCTCACAGCAGAGTATGATTTCCTAGTAATAGCTTTGGAGTCTAACGATACCAAGTTAAAGACAGAAATTGTTAGAACTAAGCTGCTGCAATTCAAACAGAGAATTCATGTTGAGGCAAATGCTGAGAGTACCACTCTACTCACAAAAAGTACCAAGTCCAAGAAACCTAAGTTTAAATGCTTTATATGTCATAAGATGGGGCACAAGGCATCTGAATGCAGACTAAAAGTTAGAAGTGGTGAGCAACAGAAAAAGCGTGAAAAACTTAATGAGTCAGCATTGAGTGTAGCAGATAGTTATAAGAAAGACTACTGGTATATGGACTCAGGGGCCACAAGACATTTAGCTGCAATCGGGAATGGTTCAGTTTGTTGAAACCATGTGATCCAGTTACAGTAAAAGGAATCAGTGAAAAGGTTCTTACTGCAACAAAAGTCGGACCAAAGTAGTGTCTTGCTGTAGGGATCTCAGAGCTTGTCTTTCACATTTTGTGAGATTTTGTTTCCCCAAATCCCTATATGTATTTTTGCCGCAAATATTTTGAAAATCCTTCAGAGTACTCTTATAAAACAAACAGATGGACGCACTTTAGTAGAGGTTACCCCGAGAGTCTTATTAAAGAAGCCATACAGTTTGCACTTCAGCAAGATAGGGGCAACCTGTTAGTCCCGAAGATACGCAATGTTGACAACAATTTTGACCACAAATGTTTGCCAGTTTTTATTTCAAAGTATAACAACCAATCGCAACAAATTAAAAAAATGGTATGTAGAAATTATAACGCGCTACAATATGATCCAGTTCTGGGGAACATTTTGGACAAAAGACCAACAGTGATTTTTTTAAAAAAAGCAGTAGTTTAAAGAGTTAAAAAGTAAAGTCTGGATTTTTTAATGACGCTGAAGTCACGCTCGCCCATATTTTGTGTATGAAGTCGTTGTCGGTGTTATCTGCGCCGTTAATATCGTTACCACCGCCCCTTACAACCATTGCTTAGTTGAAACTTTTATGTAGTTTAAGTTTTGTATGGTTAGTGCAGTACTTTATGTATAGTGTAGAATGTCATATCTTGTACCTTATGTCTTGTATTGTACTAAAAAGTATGAATGATTGTTTCACAGTGTAATGTGCTTGCAACTGAGCTGCGACACAGTACAATGTATCGTATGTTTTTTGTTTGTTTTTTTACCTTTTATAAAAAATAAAGATACTTTTTAAATAAAAAGAAAGTGTACTAGCTTACAACCTGTACCCAGTGGAAGTGCACAGCTGTAGTGGTTAATACTGCATAGCAGCAATAATGTAAAAAACATTTTGTCTTTCTAACTTTTAATTTACTAGTAAGCGGCAATAATTAAACTGGATAATACCTGTAAAGAGACTGTATAAGTGCAAGAAAACTCCTTTGTAAATGTCTGGATGACTAGATTTTCTCCTTTTTTTTGTATAGTTTGTTCCATATGCCTCATCCATATGATTTTGCTTTTTTTGTTTGTTTTAAAGCAAATGTACAAATCTCAACAACTTCATATGAAACTGTCCATACACTTTCAGATTTGGATTCCAATCATATTAGACTGATACCATTGTATATATGATCAGCTGGAAGACTGTGGTGTCTAAATAAAATGTGATCCAATCAGACATAAATAGGGAAAAGAGGACAAACATTGACATATGTGTGGTGTCATCAACCAATGCAAACAGGTTTCTACAAATATGGCCGCTTGTAGGGCTTGTCCAGGCAAGTCATATCTGTCATTGCTCACCAAACAGAGCGCACAATAGAAGTACCAGCCAGCGATGTAGGGCATGCTAAAGATCTAGGTCAGATTGCTTGCTCAATAACAACAGACAGCAGTCTTGTGTTTGTCAGCACCGCCGCCACTTATTGAATTGCTTGCTTTTCTAGTTTTTCCTTTTTCATAAATGGTTTTGACTAGTTGCAGTTCATTTGAAAGCAATCGAGGAAAGTGCTTGTCTGGACAAGCCCTTCCTCATTTCTTTGCTTTGCATATTGACAGTAGGACAGTTAAAAGATAAAATGGTTCTCCACATAAAGAGGAAACAGGAAGGTAGATAAGGAGGGAATATAAGATAAAGAGCCTCCTTGAAAAAGCCACTGAAGTGTGGAGAAATGTCAGAGAGACAGTCTGACCCTCAAAGTCCACTCTGAGTATCCCGTTTACATTACTAAAAAGCGCATATGGGTTCTATGTAATCATTTGCTGAAACACAGATGGAGGGGGCTGCTCTATCTGCACTCTCCCCTTTTCCATACTGCCCTCTCTCAATCAGCTTGGAACATAATTTGTGCTATACATCATAAACTATGTCCAGGCTTATTTTTCACATACCTTTCCTCTTAAACAAGAGAGGATTTCATGTTATGACTGATTGTAAAAACTACATAGGCTGTATTGGGGCTGATATCTGATATTGCACAGTAATAATTTCCTCAAAAAGTGCATATTTTTATTACAGCATTAGATATATTATTATATATATATTATTTTCAGTATTGATGTTCCATTGATAGTGACTCTTACATTTATTTTAATATTGTGTGCAATAAAAGTTCCATATTTTTCACTGCAGTTTCAGTCAAGTCCATTTTTCTTATATTTGTTTCTAAATCCACAAGATATATCTCATTATGCAAAATCTAGATTATACTTCTATTCTAAATGCAGCCGCAAGACTCATCTACCTCTCACGCGGCTCCTCCTCTGCCTCCCCTCTCTGCCTTGCCCTACACTGGCTCCCCTTCCCCTACAGAATTCTTTTCAAACTCCTCACCACCACTTACAAGGCTCTCTCACATTCTACTGCCCCTTATATCTCTAACCTCCTCTCCATTCACACTCCCGCCCGCTCCCTGCGCTCGGCCAATGACCGCCGCCTCTCCTCCACTCTGATCACCTCTTCCCGTTCCAGAATCCAGGACTTTTCCCGTGCAGCCCCCCTTCACTGGAATGACCTCCCTCGCTCCATCCGCCTCTCTCCTACTCTGTGCTCCTTCAAACGTGCACTCAAAACTCACCTCTTTCTCAAAGCCTACCACCCGTCCACTTAACCCTCATCTCCTCCGCTCATTCTCCCCTCTCTTCCATTCCCTCAACTGGATCCTCTTGTGCCTGGTCTGTTTAACCCTCCCTTAGGATGTAAGCTCGTATGAGCAGGGCCCTCTTCCCTCCTGTCTCCTCACCCGTTCTTCTGCTCCGTGTCTATTGCATCTGCCTGCCTGGAGTTTCTGAAGTATTGGTACTTTTGTTTATTGTTCTGTACTGTTATACCCTGTATAGTCTACTGTTTGTACTATGTGCGGCGCTGCGGATACCTTGTGGTGCCTAACAAATAAATGATAATAATAATAATTCCCACAATAAAAGAACAAGTAAAATAGAGGTATGGCCTAGCTCTCATTTAGGCAAACTTGCAGTGTGGGAGCACCTCAACAGCATTATCCTCACTATAAATCATACTTGCCTACTTTTGAAGACAGCTGTTCGGGAGGGGGGTCCGTCGAGGGGGGCGTGGCCACGCCTGGTGCGCAGTTAGGCTCTGCCCCCTGTCAATCTTAGGCAATTTTAGCCAATCGCAGTAGGGGCGGGCCACAATGGTACATTTAGCCCCGCCCCCCACCATCTTTAACAACGGCGACAGCTGGATCCGGGATTTTTGCCTGCTCTCTCCAGAGTCCAGGAGAACTTCCAAAAATTCGGGAGTCTCCCGGACATTCCGGGAGAGTAGGCAACTATGCTATAAATCCTGTGCCAAAAACTTGCACTATTACACACTACAATAATGTTTGACTTACACCAAATGGGAAATGCATACCTTGATAAAACTAGGAAAGTTTTAGTGCAGAGGCCAAGATCATGTTACTCACAAGGAGCCTTCAGGCCAAGACCAAGAAGAGCAGTGTCAGACTGGGGCATAAAGGGCCCACCGGGGAAATATAATGATAGGGGCCCATGCAGTAGTGTGTGCTTCAGGACGCCGCTGAAGAAGCAAGACGAGCCACTATAGGGGACATGGTAAGGTCATTGAGTAAAGTTTACTTTTTTCATTTGGTACTTGTTAATTATAAAGATACTACGGAAGCTCCTCCGCACTGTGCCACTTCTTCCATTTAAAGCGCCTTTTCACATCCCCCACTTCCGGCCTCAAGTCAGCAAAAGTCTTTACAGCAACCAGACAGTGGAGCATTTGAAAACTGCAGCACAATCCTGGCAAACTACAGTTGCATCCATAGAATTAACAAGTACCCAAAGAAAAAGTAAAATTATATATGTCCCACTTTCCTACCTGTATACAGGGAAGGGGGCATATAGTCTGTGCTTGAGTACCAAGGCATTGGCATAGCATATTTACTGGTGGTTGGTCCCTCATCCTGGGAACCAGTGACTACCCCGACAAGACTCACCCGACGTGACTTTTCCGAAGGAGCTGGTTCCCAACCCTGCCCAATGACTCTTCACCCTGACAGCAGCCAATGAGGATGAAGCAAGAAGGCGGCTGCAGCAGATGACGTCATTGAGCATGCCGATGGCATTATCGCTGTTGTTAAGTGGGTGAGGTAAGTATGCATCCATGTACAATGTATTTTAGAAAGGATTATACAGTAATGCTCGCAGCATTGCCCTTCTATTTGAAGGGGATATAGAGCAGCCTATCACTGTGTAAATCTATTGCCACGTCCTTTGCAATGCTTTCATTCTTACTCTGGTGTGTCGTGTAAACCCCACTCTAGAAATCCTGCGTTTGCTCCTGCCGGGGTTCCATATACAACTGTCCTAAAAACCTGAAAACATAAACCAAAAAAAACCTGCTCTAATTTGTTATATATTCAGGGCAACAGCCAACCATAGCTGTGCAGTGGGTGTGGGTTAGTAAGTAAATTTAAAGGGAAAATACACAATTTTCCCATAGTGTTTTATTGATCCCAGCTTGCCCTGTCTGCCTTAAAGTGAAAAGTGTTGAAGTTTAATAATTTAGATAAAGGTGGTAATTAATAATTACTGTACACTACAATCAGTTGCGATGCGATTAATACGCAATGTAATTATGACTGTAGCAACATTTAAATAAGTTTAACATGTTTCTATCATTTAACATAAAATATAAAGTGGTGAAGAGGCTAATTAATGTTTCCAACATATAAATTACATAGTTTGGTATCATTCTATTTGCAATTGTATGAGAACATTTCTGATATTCTTTATGTAGTATTTGCACATTACAAATGCTAGTTATAAATAATATCACTTTTCATACACCAAATAGCAGGTCTATAGGTGGGAGCCTGAAAAAGGAAACCTGGCCATCTCCAGGAACAATGACCAGAGTAATCAACCAATGGCACGTTGCGTTCTTGGGAGGTTATGACCAATGAATGTGGACCTTACTACTGTAACTGTATCTTTGTGATGTCACTGCTTTTTACAGCTGTACAGTGTATAAATTGTTTACCCCTGGCTTTGGAAATCGGAGTGTTCTGATAGAGGTTTGTGTCGGTACCAACTGCGCCAACATATGCACGCAATAATTTACATGTAATCTATTTTGTGAATAAAACCTTTGTACTTTGCAACCACAGCAATCACATTAGAGAATCTTTATTGTATGTTGTACATATGGATGTATCAAAGGGTATGCTGGTGCTTGTAGTAGTACTTGTAGAACTACAAATGCCAGCAAGCCCTGACTTCCAGGGTCCTCTGGGGCCTGTAGTACACCTTGACAAAATGGTTAAAAAAAAAACACACATACACCGTGAAAAAAATATTTTATTTCAAATAAAGCCACCACCACACTTCCCTCTTTAGCCAATTTATGCGTGTATATGGCTAGCGGTGCATGTTCAGAAGATGCTCCCACATGTTCAGAGCAGTACTCGGGGCCCGGAGCGGCTGAAGCTGGGCTGCTATCCAAATTTTGCTATAAGGCCCGAGCAAAGCACATTTTTGCCCCTGCTAAGTTGTATATTTTTAGATTTAGTAGTTTTTTTTAAAGAGTAAAGAGTGATTCAGAGCTTATAAAAACGCTAATAAATGGTCTATGCTGTTAAATAAAGGCCTAAAACTGCTGCCTCATATGTGAGCATTTCCTAAATAAACATTAGCCCTAGAAATATCGGATATCAGGATTTCTCAACTTCAAAAGCAATTCCTGGCTTATATTTTGTAGATTTCGTTAAAATGAGCAACAGTAAAATAATCAAATGACTATGTCCATTATCACACCTGTGTGCTCTGAGACAAACAAGTTAATAATCACTATCCTATAAAAGAGCTACTCGTAACTCTGGTTCCCAGATTAAAGGGTCTATTTAGTTGCCATCACTATGTACCACTGCAAATCGCAGCAATACATAAGGAAGTACTGCTGCAATTTACTATGCTGGGACTGCTCTGGGAGCCCCAGCCTTGCATCACAGTGAAGTGAGGAGTCTGGTTTGGGAAGCGGAAGAAAGATATGTTACAAGCTCTGTCAGATGTTGAGTGATGTGTCAAGATAAGCCAAGAACCAGATAGCATGCAAATGAGATACACAAGGAGAGAGCGAGAGACACACACATATAGAGAGAGTCACACATCATCATCAGTTATTTATATAGCACCATTAATTCCGCAGCGCTGTACAGAGAACTCACTCACATCAGTTCCTGCCTATTGGAGCTTACAGTCTAAATTCCCCAATATACACACACACACAGAGATTAGGGTCAGTTCGATAGCAGCCAATTAACCTACCAGTATGTTTTTGGAGTGTGGGAGGAAACCGGAGCAAACTTACGCAAACACAGGGAGAACATACAAACTCCACACAGATAAGGCCATGGTCAGACACACAGAGAGACAGTGATGTGTCACCAGACATTACTGTTATGTCTGGCTTCTTGATTTCTCAGGACTACGATATTCAGCATTGCAGATTTTCCTGCGCACATCTATGGTGTACAAGGAAAAAACTGCAGTGTTGCAGAGCAGCGGCGTCCCTTTGCAACCATTCTGGAGGGACTCCATGGCACAATGCTTTTAACTGAAGCAGCCTAAATGTATGCTAAAGCAAGTATCCAAGTGAGGCAGATACAGATTACATTCCATAGTTACATTTGTGCATGAGGTTCAAAGGGCATGAGATTGCTCTAATGTGAATAGGAAGTGTCAACACATAGGAAAACCCATACAGTCTTAATCTGGGTACACACTACAGAAATTTCAACCAACTTTTTATGCCGAGCGATTTTACATGCGATCGATGGTCCGATCGCTCGGTCCATGGACTGCATACACACTAGTCTTGTTTAGGACGTTAAAGGGAAGAGCGGACGTCCCTTGAGCAAATTTTTACAGCCATGTTGTCGTGAGCAATGACTGTAATTTTGTACTCACTGTTGTGGATCGGTCGAAAGTTTATACACACTACACAGTGGAAACGAGATTGGAACGAAAATATTAAACGGTAGGACCAACCAAATGAGGCAACAATCGTCCATTTAGGCAGACTTTCGACCATCGTTTCACTGCACACACTGACCCGACTTTTGAACGAGCGGTCGTATGTCGGCTGTTTGAGCCGATTATTGGACGAAAACAGTGTAGTGTGTACCCAGCTTTAGGCTAGATACACTGTAGAGAATTTTCTGTTATCTACAAATATTGTACCTATGACAGAAGGTCGGACTGGTCAGGCGATTCATGCATACGCACTACATACGATTTACCTTCAGATCTGTGATCTTCATCTGGTCTTATAGCCATTTAGAGAATGACAGCACAATATGCATTCATTCATTCCCGTCACCAGGGGCAGGCTGGGCAGGGACACATACACTATTTTGGGCCAGTCCCTGCACAGCCTTTATCAAAATGCAAAATGTCTCTATTACTTTGTCACCAGCCCTCCCCTCGACCAGCCACCTTCAATCATTGGCCACGGATCCTTAAGATCCGCCCCCCCCCACACTCTCCCCACCCCATGTATGGCCTATCCTTGAGTCCCGGTGTCACAAGGGATGCGCACCACGTGACAAGTGCCACCGTCCCATGTGTGAACAGCAGCTCTCGGCGCGTGCGGATGGAAGGTAAGTTGAGGGGGGTAAAGAATTTTAATATAATTGTGTGAGAGAAGCGGGGATAGTATAATAATATAATGTATGTGTGTGTAAGGGGAGGGGGGTGAGTATGTTGATATAATTGTGTGTGAGGGGGGCTATGTTAATATAGTGTGTATGAGAGAGGGGGGAGTAGGTTAATATAATGTGTGTATGGGGGGGGTTCTTAATATTGTGTGGGAGGTAGGCTATTTAATGGTGGAGTGCAGATGGGGCTAATTATTTAATGGGTGCTAGTGTATTGTGGGGTGATGCGTGGGGAAAATTAATTTATTGGTGGGGCTATTTAATCTAATAGTGGGGCCTATTAATTTGAGACGACGTGACCTTTCATTTAATGCTGGAGTGGTTGGGGCTGTTAATTAAATGTGGGGCTGAGTTGGGGAGGAGGACTATTTAGTAAATGTAAATATGAATAATTTAATGCCGAGGATGGCTGTGGGAAATGGTTATATTAAACATAAATCAGTATGATCATTTATATAACGCCAGCATTCTGTAGCGCTTTACAACAGACAATACTGGGTAATACAGACAGACAGAGAGGCCAACTGCCCTGCTCGCGAGCTCACAATCTACGGGTAAATGGGACTAGGGCATATGAGGTTAAGTCTACATACTGCATTTCTGTCCATCCGGTTTACAAAGGTAAAAAGTCATTAGTATGATATATGTTCCAGTCACACAGTAATGTTGGTCAGGGGGTCAGAATGATGTTATCCCGTATGAATTGTGTAAAGGGTGGTAATAGGGTAACCTAAAGAGGTTAAGCATGTGGTTGAGGAATATTATAAGCTTGCCTGAAGAGGTAGGTTTTCAGAGAACGCTTGAAGGTTTGTAGACCAGAAGAAAGTCTTGATGTGCGAGGGAGGGAATTCCACAGAGTGGGTGCAGCTCGAAAAGAGTCCTGTAATCGGGAATAGGAAGATGTGATGAGAGACGCAGATCTTGTGCAGAACGGAGTTGTCGAGTGTGGAGATATTTTGAAACAAGTGAGATGTATGTTGGTGCAGTTTTGTTGATGGGGTGACTCAGCAGAGGAAAAACGATTTGCAAGGAAAAGTAATCTAGCCGCTGCATGCAAAATAGATCGTAGGGCCTCAAGTCTGACCAGTAAGGAGGGAATTGCAAGTCAATGAAGGAGATGATAAGCGCAGGAATTAGAGTTTTTGCAGTGTCTTGTGTAAGATATTTGCGTATCCTGGAAATATTTTTCAGATGTACGTAACATGATTTAGATATAGCGTCTGTGTGGGAAAAAAAGGTTAGTTCTGAGTCAAGGATCACACTAAGGCAGCGAGCCTGCGGGTTGGGAATTTATGGTCAAGTTGTCAACAGAAATAGAAAGGTTATGTAGGTAACTTCTGTTGGTGAGTGGGTATATTATTAACTCTATTTTTGAAAGATTGTGCATTAAATGCCATTTAATTTATTACTGTAGCAATATGTTTATATGTTAAATGGGGAATACTATTAATTAATGTTGGGGCTAGTTGGAGGGAAATAGGTATTTTTGTTAAATGTGAATGTTATTATGGAGGGTGGCTTAATTTTAAAATGTGGGTGCTGTTAGGGCCCACAACCACCACAATCAGCTTTAAGAACAATTAGGGTAGAGATCTTCACCTATAGCAGCCGCCTCTCCCATAGAGCTTTATGTGCTCACAGGTACTCAGATTCCCCCAGGTCTTAAGCTCAGAGTAGTAAAAGCTCATCAAAGATGGCCATAGCGCAGATGGAATCGGGAGCACTAGCCCAAAGTGGAGTTGGTGGTCACTGGCAGGCCGAGATCTGGGGTCTGAAGCAAACAGATAGATCAATATCCAAGCAGAGGTCAGAGTTACAGGCGAAACAGCAAAGTCCAGAATACAAGCCAAAAGGTCAGGGAAACAGGCAAGGTCCACGGTACAGGCTAGGGTCACAACAGTAGATCAGGCACACAGGAATCCAACAGCAGATCACCACAGCACAAGACTAGAAACGCTATAACTGGCAGGGAGGCTAAGACCTTCCTGCATTAAATAAAGAAGGCAGCTAATAAGGACCCTGTCCTACAAGTATACCCAGGGGCTGCATTAGAAATGAATTACAATATTAATTAGCCCGCAGGCTGTTAAGCAGTATGCGCGCACACCCGGCTGTCAGCGTTGCCGGGACGTGGCGCTGCTTTAGAAAGCGTCCCACCCGATTTCATGAAGACGGTCGGGAAACCGGAAGTAACGTCCTGGCTGTTGCCATGACAGCTGGCACGCTGATGGAGGAGACGAAACGCGGATCACCACGGCTCGTTACAGGTGCTACTGATTTAACACCGAGGGTGGTTGGAGTTTTCTGAATTTCATGTACTCATTTTTTTTTTCCCCAAAATAGGGCATCCAACATTCCAGGATACAGACAAGCAGCAACTGATCTAAAGACACCTACAGCCACAGGTGCTGAAAGTGACAAGAACAGGTGGGAGAGGGCAGGAAAGTCTACCAACTGTCCTGAATCTGGTGGGGCAGTCCCGAATTTAGGTGGCTCGCTTAGTCTATGGTTCGGCTGGAAGGACAGATGGGAGATATGTCTTGCTTCACAGTGTACTACTCATGAAGAACCTTGTGCATCTAACAGTAATGCACACAGTATTGCCTGTGTATTTGTCTAAAATGATAATTATGTTACATCATAGGGGCCCCCCTTCCTACAGTGCCCCAGATCCCACAGAACCTTAATCCAGCTCTGGACCAGGGTGTCAGATTGACTTCTAGTGTTTTTCTCCTCCTCCCAGTACCACAGCTCCTATTATTTGTTTTAGGTTAACCCTGTAGTGCAGTCAGAGCCGGATTTAGACCTCATGGGGCCCTAGGCAAGATACTGGTTTGGGGCCCCCTCCCTGAAAAAATCCATAGCACTAGTTTTTTTAGCATAACATATACCCCTGGCTGGCAGACTTTAGCTCGGGAGGGGGAGGGGGGGGGGGGAAGCATTTAGCACTGACCCATAAGTAGCAGCCCATTTTTAAAGGGTGGTCCCACCGCCGGCCCTGGGAAGGCCCTCTAGGGACCGCTGGGCCCTAGGCAATTGCCTATGTTGTGTAGTGGTAAATCCGGCCCTGAGTGCAGTAGCGAGAGGGAACATATAAACTGCAATATAAATTGAGGTGTTTTTTTTTTGTTGTATTATTTACTTTCATTATTTAAGATTCACCATTTATAATAATAAAGTTTTACTGAATTTAGCAACACTAAAATAGCCTCTTTTTATTACAGGTGTTCATTGACCCCTGTGTTTTGGATCTGTATTAACTTCGTGTTTTGGTTTTTGCACAACCTCCCTCGCGTGTTTTGGTTTTGGATCTGTATTTTTCTTAAAAATTGCTAAAATCACATAGTTTTGCTCTTTTTTTGTCCCTAAATTATTATTAACATCAATAACAGTAATTTTCAGTCATTTCCAGTCAATTTTGACCACCTCACAGGTCACAATATAATTTTCATACAGTTTTATCCAAAGACTGCAGCGAGCTGGCTGGATGCTAAGTGACAGAGCAACAACACAAACCCACGGCAGTTTATATCACATCTAGGAAACATTGCCACACAGCAGTGCCAGGAAAGAAGAAAAGTGGTGCAAGATGGAATTGTTGGTGGGAGTTCCCAAGAACCCATATGTTAAAAAGGTTTAACAAACTCACACAGAAACAGGAGGGGTAGCAGGTAAAATTTAACAAAGCAAGCACTCCAGCTACAAGGAGTGCCACTTTTGTGTCTGAAGTGCTTGGTTTGTTTAGGACACAAAAAAAACAAGCTAACAACGGGCTAAAGGCAGCTAAGATATGTGCTGTCAAGGAACTGTAAGACTGTGCCGTTGCTCTAACCAGTCTCTTGCTGCAAACACAGCAGTTTATATTACATGTAGGAAACACTGCCAGTGCCACACAGCAGTGTCAGGAAAGAAAAGTGGTGCAAGATGGAATTGTACTCGGGCCCTTAGACCCACCCTCTTATGTTGAATCTTAAAAAGGACATGCACAGTTTAACAAACCAAGCACTTCAACCACAAAACGGATACTCCTTGTTGCTGGTTTGTTTGGCCCCCCACAAAACAAGCTGCCTATTGCTTAGCTGCCTTAAGCCTAACAGTGCTGTCAAAGAACTCTACAGTGGCAAGTCATGCACCAGTGGAAGCAGTTCTTGCCAGTGATAAGAAGAAGGCCATTGTCATATCTGGGTATAAGACCAAAAAATCCACCTCTTATGTGTGCAACTATTTTACCTAAATCCTGATAAGTTGTCTAGCCTTTTGTAGCGTTTGTAAACCCACAGTCAGTAGAGGTAGGCACCTTAACCATCTTGGAACCTCATCCATTTGAAGCGTGTTCATGACAAGCTCTTGGGAAATTGTTAAACTTATGGTTAAAAAAAACAAAAATAACAAACAGTCCAGCATCAGCTAGCTCCCTTCTCTCAGCTAGATCCCAGCACCTGCAATTTACACCCCCAACACCTTCATCATCAATATCGTCACTAGTGATCGGAGCAAGTCCAGCATTCAAAGTGCTAAGGCTAGATGACTCCTCCCCACCCCAGGATACCGCAGAAGAATCCTTGAGCGTTAGGCCTGCTGCTGCTGGGGGTGGATCTTCAACCCAGAAGCAGACCAATAAAAAGACTACTCGTAATTTACAACAACAATTGACTATTAAACATTTCTTTGCTAGAGGAATCAAGTATGACAGCTGTCACCCAGTCGCACAGCGGATCACAGGCGCCATGGTGACTATGCTAGTATCAGATCTGTGTCCAATATCCACCCTTAATCCAAGTTTTAGACAGTTAATTGAGGTCCTGTTACCAAATTCCATCTCAAACACCATTTTACAAGACAAGCAATTCTTCACCTGTACCAGGGGGTTAAAAGAGAATGATTGGGCGACAAAATGCCATTCTACCCACTGTACACATAACCAGGGCTGGACTGGCCATCTGGCACTTCTGGCAAATGCCCCATATATACAATAGGATTAAGTGTTAAGACTTCACAGTTGATCTCCGATTGGCCAAAGCTATTTTATATACTGCAAGCTCTATGGGTATGCATAAAACAGTCCTAAGATGAAGCAAACCTACTGGGGGTCCTATATATTTAATGGGTGTATACTATTTTACCCTAAAACATCTCATGTGCTTAATAATTATACCACAGTGGTTATAACATTTCAAGGATTGCTTGGAAATTAAACACACTCAATTGATTACATTCCTGAACAGCATTAAGGAGAATTAAATTTATATCCCCAATAAAAGTTCTCAAAAATTTACTTTCAAGAGTTACTTACAAGGGAACAGGGATAAGTGCGATAGACCCTTTTTTTTTTCTACATTTCTGGAAGAAGGCACCCTATTGTTTATTTTCACACAATGTCTTATATTTCACATGGCAAGATTATAATCCAATTCCACTATTATATCACACTTTTTAATGATAAATGACATTTTCATATTCTTGGATAGCATAAAATGGAAAGGGGGTTACTGTACAGCTTCATGAGTGTTTTCTTTGAGAATGCAAACGGATTTTATTCAGGAAATTAATACATTCTAGTTAGCACCCTGCCGATACAACGAACATTTATACCATCTTTATAGAGACGCTCACTGACCCCCGTGAACCGGTTTTAGTTGTGGATCTGGATTAGCTTCGTGTTTTGGCAAAACCACCCTCGTGTGTTTTGATTTGGGATTTTTTTAAAAAAAATCCTAAAATGTGCTAAAAAAAAAAAATCCAAAAAAAACCAAACACATAATTTTGCTCTTTTTATGTTCCTACATTATTAGCCTCAATAACACTAATTTCAAGTCATTTGCAGTTAAATTTTGACCATCTCACAGGTCACAATATTATTTTCATGCACTATGAAATATTGCAGTGACCTGGCTGGATGATAAGCAACAGACCAATGACACAAACACACGGCAGTTCCTAGCACATCTAGTACACATTGGCACACAGCAGTGGCGGAAAAGAAAAATGATGCAAGATGGAATGGTCCTTGGGCCCTTCCAGTCATGTTGGTTCTTAAAAAGGAATCCAAAAATCGTGAGATCCGATGACGTAATGATGACATTTTGCCTCGTTTTCAATGCCGAAAAGGCGCGAATGTACAGAGCCGACTCGGTACTTGGATCCCCTAAGTTCGGTTCTCGAGGAACCGAGCCTGAGCATCTCTACATATTTAGCACAATGAGCTCCTATGGCGACCATTAAAATTGCAGACTTTGACCTTTTGTATGTATCTATATTCCTGTGCATATTGCATTATCTGTATTTATAATGGGCTGGTTACTACAGATGTAATCTGCACTTCAGTAACTGAACAAACATTATGAGGCCTTGTGATGAAAGGTTTGAAGGCCAGAAATATTCTACAGTCATGGCCAAAAGTTTTGAGAATGACATATTTTTCAAAGTCTGCTATAACCATAGTAACAGTTGATGATGAGATTGAAAATAAGACACCAGTTCAACCTATTTTAGATTTTTTGCGATCCCTTGATATTTGAAATTGGCAGTTGCTTAATTTGGATCAATCTGTTTCAATTGGGAAAAATTCCTCCAGACCCAATATTGCAGTCCTATTTTTTCCCTATATCCACTACTATCTGTGTTTGTGTGGGTTTCCTCCGGGTGCTCCCATTTCCTTCCACACTCCAAACACTTACTGGTAGGTTAATTGGCTGCTATTAAAATGCCCTTAGTCTCTCTCGGTGTGTCTGTGTATGTTAGGATATTTAGATTGTAAGCGTCAATGGGGCAGAGACTGATGTGAATGAGTTCTCTGTACAGCGCTGCAGAATTAGTGGTGCTATATAAATAGATGATGATGATGATACTTAATTTTAATTAACGGTCATATCCCTTTTCCACTAAAAGTTTGTTTAACCCTTAAACATATCTATTGAATCTGCCATCACAACCTTCCCTGACAGTGAATTCCATATATTGACTGTCCTTACTGTAAGGAACCCCTTCCTTTGTTGGTTGTGTGTTCTGTGTATGGTCCTTGGGATAAAAAGTTTCCAGAAAAATTCCCTGTATTGACCCTTAATGTATTTATACATAGTTATCATATGTACATGCTGCCTCAGGTTATATGATGGCAATTTGCATATATTCCTAGAAAGTCTTGAAGACGGATCAGATGAATTGCAATTAATTTCAGGGTATGTGTGGTGGGTCCCTCTTTGCCATGACAATGAACTTTATCCCAAAAACATTTCGACTGCATTTCAGCCCTGCCACAAAAGGACCAGCTGACATCAGGTCAGTGATTCTCTAGTTAACACAAGTGAGTGTTGATGAGGACAAGGCTGGAGATCACTCTGTCATGCTGATTGAGTTAGAACAGCAGACTGGAAGCTTTAACAGAGGAAGAACAATAATTTCTAGCACCACCCTACTTTTAATCATGGTTATCTGCAAGGAAACACGTGCAGTCATCATTGCTTTGCTCAAAAAGAGCTTCACAGGCAAGGATATTGCTGCTACTAAGATTGCACCTAAATCAACCATTTATCATATCATCAAGAACTTCAAGAAGAGAGGTTAAATAGTTGTAAAAAAAGGCTTCAGGTGCACGTCCAGCAGGCGCCAGGACCTAAAAAGTTGATTCAGCTGCAGGTCAGCACCAGTGCAGAACTTGCTCAGGAATGGCAGCAGACTGGTGTGAGTGCATCTGCATGCACAGTGAGGCGAAGACTTTTGGAGGATGGCCTGGTGTAAAGAAGGCCAGCAAAGAAGCCACTTCTCTCCAGGCAAAAACATCAGGGACAGACTGAAATTCTACAGCAATACAGCATGAATAAAGAATGGTACAGAAATATCCTCCAAGAACAACTTCGTCCCAACCATCCAAGAACAGTTTGGTAATGAACGATGCCTTTTTCAGCATGATGGGGCACCTTGCTTTAAGGCAAAAGTGATAACTAGGTGGCTCGGGGATCAAAATATTAACATTTTGGGTCCATGGCCAGGAAACTCCCCAGACCTTAATCCCATCGAGAACTTGTGATCAATCCTCAAGAGGCGGGTGGACAAACAAAAACCCACAAATTCTTACAAACTCCAAGCATTGATTAGGCAAGAATGGGCAGCCATCAGTCAGTATATGGATCAGAAATTGATTAACAACATGCCGTGGCGAATTGCAGAGGTCCTCAAAAAGAAGGGCCCATACTGCAAATATTGACTCTTTGCAAAAACTTAATG
This sequence comes from Mixophyes fleayi, assembly GCF_038048845.1. Lineage (NCBI taxonomy): Eukaryota > Metazoa > Chordata > Amphibia > Anura > Limnodynastidae > Mixophyes > Mixophyes fleayi. Next base: position 194,782,917 of record NC_134405.1, read on the forward strand.
TAATTGTCAATAAAAGCCTTTGACACTTATGAAATGCTTGTAATTTTAACTCAGTATACCATAGCAACATCTGACAAAAGGGTCTAAAAACATTGAAGCAGCAAACTTTGAATCAGTCAAAAGCTTTTTGTTTTACACAGAGACTGTTGAATAGATGAAGCAGTAGACAGAATTATTTACAAAGTTAAACCATGCTTTTCATCAGCGGTAACGGTATACTGCACCGACACCTGACTAATCCATAGGTTTCCTGAGGAGTAAGAGATGACAGCAGTGTAGTTGACTTACCAGGTAGAAATCAGAACGCACTATCACTGTGCACTCTAGCTAACGGGGGTTCAATAGCAATAGCAAAATCACAAAATATATTACTTTCAATGATGGATGTAGGATTATTTACAGTTGTAATGTTAAATACCACAGAATATATTTCTGTTGTGGTCTCTGTATTAGTATGGTTATTAAAAGGCTGCATAATAAAATAGTAATGGACACATATCACACTGAATGTCAAGCCTGTCCTCAGACCTCAACAGCAGTAAATGCTTGTGGATCTCCTTGCAGAGGCACAGATGAATGTATCAAAATGGAAGATCCCTTGATTACACTCAGGGTGGCATATGCCCCCTGGCCCAGCACCAAATCAAACGCATTGGAGCAGGACCAGGCATTCAGGAGCCTTTTAACGCCAATGGGCTCTCACAGTCTGTCTTTCCTGGTTAAGCCCTGCCCCTTTGCACCATCTACACAGTATTTAAGGGAGAGGCACTTTGTAGCGGGGTTGTCACTCTATACTTGCCCTTCCAGCCTCTCATATATACCTAATGTCAAGCACAGAAACCTCTCAGGTCCCCCCCTTTGTTTCATCTACAGGGAGTTTGTCTACTCCTGAGTGCTAAATCATGTGACAGCATGCCCTGTAACATGTTCTCTGGCTCTAGACGCACACAGAGAAAATATTTTTTCAGCTTACATAATTTTTGGAGCTTTCTCCTGGATGCTGCTCAAAAAAGCATAATAGAATTGTAAAATCTCAACCAAATGACATTATATTGGTGCCTTTAAGTATTATATATACACAGCTATGCCATAGATGCCAACTCTCCCGAAATGTCCGGGAGACTCCAGAGTTAAGGGTAGATCTCCCAGAATCCCGGGAGAGCTGGCAATTCTCCCGCATCTGCCAGCATGGAGGGGTGTATGGGCAGAAGGGGGATGGCCCATCACAATTTGCATAATTTTTGCCCCGCCCCCAGAGACATAATGCCTGCTTTGGGTCTTTTTACCACTGTAACAAGACCCCAAACAGGCATACATCGCTGGGGGGCTGGGCCAAAATGATGCGAGTCGTGAAGCCCCACCCCCTTCCACCCTCACTTCACACCCCTCTTCAGTGATCTCCTGGAGGGAGCCTGTCAAAAGTAGGCAAGTATGAGCTATGTTAATAACCTAGTTAAAAGTACAATGCATGCCAAATCTGCCCCCTCACTCATTTTTTTTGAGTGCCACAAGCATTAAGGGAGGGCTCACAGCAAACAAAAGTGGGAATTGGATAAATATAACATCTGTAGTACCTGACCGCTGTGATGTATTGTATACGAGCTGAAACTGAAAATTCATGATGACCTGAACATTTTAGTAATGTCTTTGTGGTGGAAAATTAGAGATACCATGTAATCATTGCATTTGCTACATTTTTTTCTCTCAGAGGTCTCTGTGGTATATGTAGTCAGGTTACTCAATGATTGATGTCCTTTACCTCTTTACCGTTATTCAATTAAGAAAAGATCTGAAAGTGCAAAATTGTGGACTTGCTGCGCAAATGAGTTTTGGTGCAGTCATGTGACCTTTTTAAACAAATATATTTGATTTTGCTCAACACATGAAGTTTGCATATTAAAATAAAAGCTCCTGCAGAGTTACAGCGTTTAGCATATTCTGAACAAAGGAGCCGATTGGGCAGTTTTAAACCAAATGCATGCTCTTCACGGTACACCCACATGAAAAATAAAATCAGCAAGATTCTACTTAATAGGTGGAGGTGTATGTGTGGGGGTGCACTGCCTGTTTTACAGCATTTTCTCTGGTGCATAAATTGAGAGGAAAGAGTGATGTAGTGCTTGGTACACTCCTCAGTAAGTTGCCCATTCATCCTTTGATGGTGGCACACACTGGGCAAGTCAATTGGACTATATCCCACCACCCCAGAGCTAAAACTTGCCAGCTAGCCCCCTGATTACACTTCTGTTGTACAGCGTTCTTAGGAGATAACCCACCACACATACCCTGCTAACGAAGCCTGGAGTAAAAGGTAGAGATCCTCTGCTTTATAACATCGAAATAACAAAAGAAATAAAGACTCGAGGTCTACCAAATGCAGGTTTGTCTATATTTTTATTCACAAAATGTGTCAATCTTTTAGAAATATCAAACAAGTGAATTACGGACTCTAGAACATATGTTTAGGAGACAAAAGCTATTGCTGCAGTTGTTTTATAAAATATCTGCTTTTTTTCTGCTAGTCATTGATCTATAAATAAAACATAGGTTATATAGGTGTAAAATTATTTACACCATTGCAGCGCCACATATAGGGCCAAATAATTCAGGAGAGGGGCTGGAAATACTAAGGAACATTATCAGTCACTAAATACTGTTGGGCTTTGCATTCTAAAACATTTTAACTGAAATAAAATAAAAGAGAAAGCAGACAAGTAATAGACCATAAATCTTCTGTTGGGCCCCTATTCAATGATACCTTGCAGAGAAGAAATATAAAAAATAACAAGTTCTGCATTTGACATATACAATATATACAGTATTTGCACAGTTAAATTAGGGCTAGATTTGTATAAATAACTTGCAGCTAAATATTCTACACTTAAAAGGTTTTCAGGAGTAAATACCCACAGACACTACTTGGAAAATGGTTTTGTATGTATGTTAAAACACTGTGAATAGCCTGGAACAAAAGAACGCTGCATTGTTCCCAATACACAAATGTGAAATTGAAGACACACTGTTAGAAGCAAACACATCTCATTCATATGAAAATACACCACATTCACAAGTAAATGATTCCTGTAAACTGCAAATGGAAGCGTTATTTATCCCAAATACCAATTCCTGTCTTTTAGAGTGGGTTACATAGCTTGAAGTATGCAGGGCTAGCAAGTCTGATGTATTTATGCCAGGTAAAGTTAAAGCATTTGGTGCAGTGTCTTTCTAATTTCAGTATTATGGGCAAAGCAATAAAAATAGAGAAAACCTGAACTGTAAACCTGTGATAGTCTAAGTAAATATTCTGCTAAACACAATCTCCTCAATAGTAATTACACATTGTAAACACCAGCCGGCCTGTTTTGGTACAATTGGCAAAGCATAATAAAAAAATCATTTAAACAAATAGCAGAACTATAAAAGGAAATAGTCTAATGGCATTCTCAATCCAGAGAGACTTGTCTTCCCAAGAAGGAAGCGAAGCATGTCTATGAGTCTTAAGAAATAATGCAGTTTTTGCCTTTGTGTCCCTTCTTCTTTTTGGATTTAGTGGTCCTTTGGCCAAAATGACTACTGGATAGTGCAGACGTGGGGCTAGGCATGTCGTCTGTAAAATATTGATATCTTTGTGGTCGTGGTTGAGGAATAGGCTGTCCAAGAAAATATCCCTCCTCTTCTGAATCAGAAGAGGAAGATGAACATGTTGAACACCAAGAGTCATCATCTTCACCGTACATCCCAAAATACTTATCCATGATTTGGCTTTGCAGTCCAAAATCTGAAGCAGCATTTGCGTATTGCCCAAATAGTTCACCATTTTGAATATATGCCTGGACCTCTTGAGGAGATTTGTTCTGAAAAAGTCTATCATAATCCTCAGAAGTGTAACATCTAGGTTTTTCCCATCCCGGTGCCTTGTGATCTGCAGCAAGGTGAAGTGCATTTTCAGAGCGAGATTTCCTGCGCCGATGTCGACGGGGTCTTTGGCTGCGGTCTTCAAATTTGTAAACCCTTCTCCGACTCCTCTCACTCATTGGTGGTTGCCTGATTTCCGTGCTGCCATAATCCCCATTGTCAATTACATCATCCGAAAACTTGACTTGTGGTCTTGTTTGTGATTTTGACCTTCTCAAGGCAGACGTGTGAACGGGTTTTTCTTCTGGAAGTGGCTTTTCCTGGCAAATTTCTGAGATTAGGCTTTTCA